>NC_090935.1:580475211-580778241 GCF_040938575.1 Ambystoma mexicanum
TGCGGTCCACGTAGAACTTCAGCGCTCTAGCTACATCCAGCGAGTGCAAAGGCGACGGGAAGAAAACTGGTAACACCAAGGGCTCGTTGAGGTGGAAGTCAGACGGCACCTTGGGCATGAAGGAGGGGTGCGTCCTAAGCACTACCCTTGTGTCATGAAAAGTCAAGTATGGAGGCTTGCAAGATAGGGCCTGAATCTCTCCCACTCGTCGTGCAGAGGTGATGGCCACGAGGAACGCTGTCTTCCATGACAGGAACTTCAAGTGCGCCGAATGCATAGACTCGAACGGGGCTCCCATGAGCCTGGTCAGCACCACATTAAATTCCCATGCCGGGGCAGAAGCCTTCACCGGCGGGAATGAACGGAATAGTCCCTTCATAAATTCCTTTACCAGGCGATGAGACCACAAGGACGCCCGTCCCGTAGTCCTGGTATATCGGGAGATGGCAGTCAGATGTATTTTTATGGAGGCGTGGGCCAGTCCAGCTTTGGACAGCGACAGTAAGTACCGTAATCCGCAGAGGGTTAATCTTCCGTGCACGGCACCAGACAGAGAACCTCTTCCATTTATGACCGTAGCACTTGAGAGTTGAGGATGCCCTGCAAGAACCTCTCTGCAATCAGCCGGTATATCATACCCTTCAAACTCTAGCGCTGCAGGAGCCAGGCCTGCAAGTTCAGCGACTGTGGGTTGTGGTGTAGAATAGCGCCTCCTTCTCTGGAGAGAAGATCCGCGTCCGCCGGCAGCCTGACTGGCGGGGACGTTGACAAGTCCAGAAGGTCCGGGAACCAGACCTGCCTCGGCCACGCCGGTGCGACGAGGATCATCCTGCACCTGGACTTCTTGAGCTGGCTGATGAGGCTGAGCAGCAACGGCAATGGAGGGAACGCGTATAGAAACAGGCCGTCCCAAGGGAACGAGAAAGCTTCGCCCATGCTCTTCTGCTGTGGGAACCTGCTGGCGAACCTCTGGCACTTGGAGTTCGCCACCGTCGCAAACGGGTCGATCTGGGGTTTGCCCCATCGTTGGAAGAGTCGATCCACTTGATCCTGGCGCAGTTCCCACTCGTGACACGAGCGCAGCTCCCTGCCGAGTCGGCAATGGTGTTTTTTATTCCTGCCAGGTGGAAGGGAACCAGAAACATCCCCTGGGCGACGGCCCAGTGCCACAGATCCTGGGCCTCCTTGGATAGGGCTGGGGATATGGTGCCTCACTGCTTCCGTATGTAGAACATCGTGGTGGTATTGGTGAAGATCCTCACTACTTTGTCCTTGAGGGATGGGAGGAACGACTTAAGCGCCCAGAACACTGCACGGAGCTCCAAGATGTTGATGTGAAGAGACCTCTCCACCGGGAGCCAAAGGCCTCTTGCGTGGAGATCTCCGGTGTGGGCCCCCCAACCCTCCAGAGAGGCGTCCGTAGTCACCGTCCCCTGAAACGCCAGGGTTTGAAAGTCCGTGCCCGTCGTGAGGTCAGCCCTGGTGCCCCACCATAGGATCGCCCGACGGAACTCCTCGTCGAGGGGGATCCTGTCCTCGAAGCAGCCCCCCGCCTGAAACCAGCGGGCGTCGAAGAACTCCTGTAGCGGACGCATCCGAAGTCTGCAAAGGGGTACAAGGTAGATGCATGAGGACATCATCCCGAGAAGGGACTTGATGGACCTCAACCTGGCTACGTCCGTGGCTAACAGTTGCCGTACCTTGCCCAGGATGGTTTTGGTCCTCTCCTCTGAAGGGGAGGCCAATTGCTCCACTTTATCGAGCTTCGCCCCTAGAAACAGTGCTACTTGTGACGGAACCAGGTGGGATATGGGGTAGTTGATGGAGAACCCCAGCTCCGTGAGCAACCGGACGGTCCTCGCCGTATGATAGACGGCGAGTCCCCTTGACCTTGCCCGGATTAGCCAGTTGTCCAGGCCCTGCAGGCGCAGACGCGCCGCCACTGGTGACAGGCACTTGGTGAAAACCTTGGGTGCCGACTTTAATCCGAACGGTAGGGCTCTGAATTGGTAGTGGCGTCCTTGAACCACGAACCTGAGGAACTTCCTGTGCCTTTTTAGAATGGGGATGCGGAAGTAAGCATCCTCCAGGTCCAGCGATAATAGGAAGTCGCCTTCCTCCAGCTGTCCCAGTACGTGCTGGAGGGTGACCATCCTGAATTTCTGCGCCTTGATGGATTTGTTTAACCGACGCAGGTCTAGGATGGGGCGCCAACCGCCTGTCTTCTTCCGGACGAGGAAGTACCTTGAGTATACTCCGGAGCCCCGGAGCCTCCTGGGGATGAGCTCGATGGCACCTTTCTTGGGCATCGCCTTTACCTCCAACAGCAGTTGAGGGACACGATTCTCCTTCCAGGCCACGGGAGGCATGCAAGGGCACTTCTTTAGGAATTCAAGCGAGTGCTCGTTGGCCAGGCTGTCCTACACCTAACGATCGGTGGAGATGGACTCCCACACCCTGACGAAGTTCGTCAGTCGGCCTCCCACTGGGGTGCTTCGGTGGGGGCCCGACCACCCGGCCGGGTCAGTCTTGCTTGGAAGCGGCCTTGCCGCCTTGGCGAGGACGGCAGGACCCCCCTTGCTTGCCGCGACCTCTGTAGGCCTCCTGGGAAGATGAGCGGGCCACCTGGCGGTAGGTGGAGGAGCCACCGCTGGATCCTTTGGAGGCACCCTGTCTGCCTCCAGAGCTCCGAAAGGGCCGTCGCTGCTGAAGCACCCCAAGGGCCCGGGCCGTCTCCGAGTCGGTCTTGATGGCCTGTAGAGACTCATCCACTGCCTTACCAAAGAGGTTGTTGCCGTCGAACGGCATGTCCAACACTCTGGCCTGGACGTCCTGGCGAAAGTGTTGACTTGAGCCATCCTCGTCGTCTGAGGCAAACTCCGTTGCCCAGAAATCTGGTATCGGCAATGTCTGTTGCCACCGTAATGGCGTGATCCAACGCCACCTCGCCCTCCTGCAGAATTTCTACGGCCTCCGTCCTTTTGTCATCAGGCAGGAAATCTAGCAGGGGAGCCATCTTGAACTAGAGCTCCCTGTCGGAGTGGGCCACGATCGCTAAGGCATTGGCCGCCTTAACCGTCGTCGCCGAGATGACTCGTCGTCCCATAGAGTCCAACTTCTTACGCTCGCTGTCCGGCGGGAAGTGGAAGTTGAAGCTGCCGCGCCCGCTGCCTTCTTAGCCGCTGCCGAGACGACCGAGTCTGGCGTTGGCTGGGCCCTGAGGCACAAGGGGGCGGCATCGGGGACTCAGTACTTCTTCTCGTACCTGTCCCTCTTGGCGGGTGTCGTGGGAGGGTTCTTGAGGACAGCAAGCCCCTCGTCCCAGATGTTGAGTAAAGGCACCGAGAGGACCGTCTTCCTCTTAGCCTCTCGTTGTTGGTACAGAAACCCCTCCTTTTTCTGTTCTTCAGGGCAGAGCTGGAAGAGCTTGGATGCCCTGGTTATCATGTTATCATGGCGTGGAAAGAGCCAACCTCGTCGGGTGGGGACGCCCGCAGGTGGGGAGAGGGGGGGGGTGAATACGGGATGTCTGCTGTGTCCTCGCTGCCGTAGTCGTCCGTCCCCGTAGCCTCTCCTGGCGAGGGGGGTGAGGGGTCTGCAGGCCTCGCGGGCACGAAGGGCGGACCCTCCTCCGCTTGTTGGGAGGGTTTCCCGACAGGCCTGGTTCTGGATCCTCCGTCTGGGTCCGTGGTAATCTCGTCCTTATCTCGGTACATAAGGATTGGATTGCCAACAAAATGGGCGCCGAGCTATCCTGGGGCTCGGGCAATGGCTGCGATGGACAGGATGGCCGCTCCACTGGGCCCTGTTCGTCGTCCTCGTCGCTATCTTCGATCACGTCAGCAGGGACCGTCCCCTGGGATCGAACCTTCTCGAACCTCTCGTTGAAGTTTATGAACATCTCGTTGAGGCCTATGGACCTTTCTTTGAGGCCCCTCTCGGTCTCCACCAGTTCCTCCTCTTTCTCAGCCGGGGGCTTCACGGGGGTCTTAGTGGGCTGGAAAGAGGATTCCCTCCGCGGCGGCAAGGATACTCTGGGCCCAGAGGCCGTTTCCATTGGCGTAGTCTCAGCCGGCTCCGCCAGGGTCGCAGAGACCACTTTGGTAGAGGCCTTAGCCAGGTGGATCAAGGCTCTCACCACCTTAGGTGCGTCCCGGGCCTTCGCCTTGGGGGGAGGGTCAACGCCTCGCTCTCCCTTCGAGATCGACCGGGTCCGCTCCAGCGGCCTACCCGGGTTCTCGGACTTCCCCTTCCCTGAACCAGAGCGCTGGCTCATGGTCGAAGGTGCCGGGGAAGTAGCGCCCTGCTTGGCAACCGAAGAGCCCGACCTTTCGGCGCTCCCGCAGCCCGCAGACTTGCGGTGCTTAGCCTTCTGTTGGGCCCCCGTCGCCGGGCGCCCTCAAAGGACTTAGAAGCCCGCTCAGACTTCTTTGCCTTCTCACTTGTTGTGCCCTTCTCCAGCCAGGTGGCGAGGTGGGAACGACGATCTTGTTTGGTCCGTTCCGAAAGGTTCTTGCAGAACGCACAATCCTTCTCCACATGCGTCTTGTCCCCATGGAGGCGGTAGAGACATCGCGAATGCTCGTCCTCCTTGAAAACGTTATATAATACGCATCCAGGGCAGTTCCTGAACAGCTTGGATCCGGGCGTCAAGCAACCTTTGTCCTGGGCCATGTCCGTTGAGGTAGGCCGCAGATCTTCCAGAATCCTCCAAGAAGTATAAACTAGACGAAAACTTCACCCTTGAGGGGCGTAGAAGAATTCCAAAACGGGTCCCCGTTATCGGAAGTAGAAACGGTGGACCTTGAGGCTCAATTAAACCGAAAAAATTAGAAAATCTCCTGAAAAAACGTGAAAACGCAGTAAAAAACTCGAGAGCTAAACACGAGGACTCCCAACACTTGAGCGTGCGGTAAAAATCTGAGGATGGCTGCCAGAGGCGGGGCTTAGGGAGAGGGCAGTCATTGGCTGGGGGCAGTATGACCCAGAGATCAGTGATTAGTTACTACTAAGAAAGACAGATCAGAAACGAAACTGATACCGATTTTTTCTTTACCGAGGATTCCCAGCCTGACGACGGGGAATATCCATGAGCATGTGAATCCATGCCAGACCCCATGCTGGAGAAATTGCAATATCTGCACCTGTGGGCTCAAATATATTGGCAGCACAATCAGACCTTTAAAAATCCAGATTTGTGAGCATTTGGCAACTATTGGTAGCCAGGATGCTAAATATCCACTAGCCAGTCATTGGCAAGCGCAACATCAACTTGATTGTAAGGACTTCATTCAATTTGTTGGTCTGGCTAAAGTCTCATAGCCACCAAGAGGCGGCAACCAGACTTTGAAACTTAGTCAATTGGAGGCCAGACTCATTTGTAAAAATCAGACAGTATATAATGGCCTCAACTCGGACCATGAATTTGCAGTATTCTTATAGTTTTATATGAATCAATGACATAACTGCACGTCATGGTCGGTGTCTACATGTTATGCCAATGTAACCTCATTATAATGATGTGAAGTATTTTTGAATGCTTGCATTTATCCCTTTATTTCCTATTCGCAATTGTGATTATATTTGCCAGTGCACAGCGCGTTCTCGGACATCCTTTGCCAAGTTCATGTGGGTGAATCATAATTGTTTGCAAATGTTTCTGGCAGGCCGGTGGGCCTGAGCATTTTTCTCTCTTTACTACCTCCTTTATTATGATCGTGTTATTTGGCATACTAATACCAAGGTAAATTCACTTTGCAGTGTTCGAGTAAGCCAAACACATTATTATTTTTCAATTGACTTCAAGTCATCTCTCCCCTTGCTTCATGTATTTTAGTTTGTTATGCACCTTGTTCTAATACATTTTCCATATTATTCTCTACTTAATTATATCTTATAGTGACCTTATTGCAAGAGGCAATTTCTATTGGTGCCGAATTCAACACCTATTTGTTGATTGATTTTAGCTGGAATCTCCTCACTCAACATGGCAGCCTCTTTTGTGCCACAATTATTTAGTACATGACCAGGCCTAGAGGTGATTCCACCCGAAAGCTTTGTTTGTTTCTTAATGTCTTCCTAGTTCGCGGAGGACCGCACGCTGAAATCCTGTTCTTCTGTCTCTCCTTAGGTAAGACGATTTTTTATGACCCCCAGGCTCCTATTAAACGCTTGTGGTTTTTGCCACACGTCGTCCTTAGTGCGACTCCGATACCTTGTTTATTGGCTCATGCACATATTAACGCTTAGTGTGCGGACGTGAATATCCAATAGTATGCCTATTTTCTGTTTAAGTATTGATCCTTTGATCTGTTTTCTTCACAACTAAGTATGGATACATTAGGCATATTTGAAATGCTTGTGTGTTTTTTGCTGCACGACGGCATCAGCACGCATTCCTTATTGTGACTCTGATATATGCACATATAACGCTTAGTGTGCGGATGTGAATAACCAATAGTATGCCTATTATCTGTTTAAGTACTTATAACTATTGATCCTTTGATCTGCCTTTTTCACAACTAAGTATTCATGCATTAGGTTCATTTGATCCAACCTTAGTAAGTTTGACAATGTCTTTTCTCACCTTAGATGTTACCGCAATTGCGAAGCATTCGAGGCATGTACATTTTACTTCGTTACAAATACCAATTCGTAACCTTATTTTTGGCCACAACATTAACACTTTAACCCATGATTATAGCTGAACTACTACCTGGCAACCTTCTCGCCTTCCATAATTGGATAATTTGAACTCTCAACTCAAGGTAAAAATCCTACCTTATGCTTTTTCACCTTGCACATTTTTTGGAAAAATTGTCCATGACCGCGCTGGCATAGCTGCACTGACACTGTTTTTTGTCTCTCTTTCTCCACCCTTACCTTGTTATTTTCATGTTCATGGTTTCCAATTATCCCTTTTTCTCTTCAGGTTTGTTTTTGCAAAAACGTGCATTATTATTGATATACGAAATATGGTCTTCATATATTTTTTCATGTATTTACTTTGCCTTGCCAATCTGTCCCCTGTGCGACCCACCATGTAACCTTGATTTAATTTTTTGTTCAACCAAAATTCAATGTGAAAAACTGTACATTTGATATTTTGATGTGACAACAGCCTCAGATGAAGGGCTAGTAAAAGCTTGAAACGCGCGTCTGCGAAATAGCGTCCGTCTACGATGGCGGAGAAAACAATCTGAGGGACCTCGATGCGTGAAGGACCGTGGGTACAGTACAAATTAATACAAGTCATCACTGCCACCAGCCATTGAAGGTAAGCTTGTCCCTGTAACAGAATTGTTACCGTTTTAATGTGAAAGGGGATACATTGCATCTCTCAAGCACTCCACATAAGGAGAGGGGCTGGCTCCACAGAATAAAATGTAAAAGGGATCCAAAGATCCTTTCTACCCTTGGGAACTGTAGTTCTCTCAAGGTTAGCAAAATACAGTTAAAAGGAGAGCCCTTACAGCAACCCAGCAATAACAGGCACTTATTGCCAATAAGTTCTTAAAGAGGATAACTTTAGAAAGACACTATGGAGAGTTAAAGAATTATAAGTTACTCACCGTAGTGACTAACGTACTCTTAGTCCATAGTCCCCTGTCCTCCATACTGTACGGGCATCCCTTCCAACAAACGGGAGAGAACCTTTTTCACCAGAAAAACCTTCTTCCCCTTTAAATTTAGAGGCACATGGGGGTGCGGCCCAGGGAGCATGCGCTGCCGTGACTCCGGCGCCACACCTCATTCCCCATTGACGCTGGTTCCATGAGGCCGCGAAGTGCAGCTGAATCCTCCTTGTCCTTAATCTTGTGCACGGGACGGCTAATAGGACCGCTGCCATTAGACCCAGGAGATGTTGGTACCACCATGCCGAGGTCACCTCTCTGTTGAGGAGGACTCAGCCAGCAAAGCAAGACGTTCGTGGATGGCCCTGGCTGAGGATGGCACGCCCTGTTCCTCCTCCTCCTCCGTAATCTGTGGATCTGGGGGAGGAGGAGGAGTTGGCGCCGGAGGCTAGGGTACAAGGACCGTGGCCGGAGAATGAGGAGGTGGCAGAGGCTGGTACAGAGGCACATGAGTCGGCTGGAGAGCCGGAGGAGGCGGCTGCGCCGGAGCCTGGGGCACCAACTGAGGTGTCTGTGGTGCCCTAGCATTGCGGTAAGTACTTCCCCAATGGCTTCTTTGAGGATAGCCCCCATCTGAGTGACCTCATGAGGCAGAGTAACCTCTCGAAGACTACCTCTTCACTGATGGAGGAGGTGGCAGGGGGTACTGACAGGGTAGCGGGGAGCTGCTGGAACCGCTGTGTATCCTACCCATATAGAGGCAAAGGAAAGCTTCCCTGTGCAATAGAGGGGTAGGCTGTAGGCAACGTACCTGGTTGAGGCCAGTCCCACCTTGACAGTCGTTCTTCGCCGAATTCCTGGAATGGCGTTGGATGGGTGCCTCCGTCTGGTGTGGCAGCCATTTTGTAGAGCTGCCTGCCACGTGCCTGCGACATGTTGCTCAGCCCACTGGGCCCGGACTCATCCAAGACTCTTGCGTGTGGTTCACAAGGCCTACCCTGCTCTTCGGGGCTAAGCCCGGTAGGTGGGACACCCTCGACCCGGGGGTCGGTAGAGCTACGTCAGGCACCCCCCTCTGGTGTATTGTCAGTATTCGAGCATAGCACCTCGGCCATGGTGCCGGTATAAGGGCAGAGTGCCTCGGGTGAGGACCCGGTAAAAGAAACTTCTGGTCCAACACGGTCACCGGGAGGATCTGAGGATCCCTCAGCCCAGAGGCCGGTAGCTGCAGCAGCCTTGGTGCACATGCTGATATAAGGACCGGTCCCTCCCGTGCGGCAGAGTCCCTGGGAAGGACTCTCCCTTGGGGGTGCAATGGAGAATATCGGCCCCTACCTTGAACTTGGTTCGATGTTTCACGAAGTTCTTGAGGTCCTCTGGAGGAGACTTCTGGAAAAGCTCCCTCCACGTGGCTAGTCTGTTCTTCCGTACTTTCAAGGACAGCGAGGCGCATGATGAACAAGCTTGCCAACAGTTGTCAGAGCCAAGGCAACGTAGGCAGGGGGAGTAGGGGTCTGAAGTTGGAAAGAGACTGTTGCAGGCTGGACACCTGCTGAACCATGTAGAAGTCGACATGCACCGGGGAGGAGAGTGACGCCTGAGGACCGAGTACCTGAATGACAAAAAGACAAAAATAAGACAAAGAAGTATCCGCGCGTGGAATTACATGGTCGAAGACAAACCCAAAGAGTGCTGGTGAATTTGGCCCATTCCAGTCGACGCGGAAAAGGGGACTGGGGTGTGGCGCCTGAGGGCAGAGTCAGGTCAGCGCATGCTCCCTGGGCCGCACCTGTCAGGGATGGCTGGCTGGCTGAGTAGTAACTAGGAAGAGTATGTACATAGAATTAACATTGTGGTTGCCCAAGTCAAGATGGAGAGAAAGAAACTTAATCTGATTGGCTTGAGGAACAATGCTATGTTTGGTTTGTCTGATTGGTGGAAAGGATAATGGTTGGATTCTTGTGAGGTGAGCAAGATTCTAAACTGCCTTTCATCCAAAGTAATTCAGTGGCTGGTTGTATTTTAGTTAAGTTCCTTAAGTAAGTCCTTTCAGAGTTCAGAAGATTTACTAAAGAAGTAAGAAAATCGTTTGCTGAGCCAGAGAGATCAAGAAGACATCAGGTGGGATAGTTCCTTTTAAAAGCTTAAAGATTTTCACAGTGAACTTCCATTGTTTATCAGAAACTTAGAGTTTAGAGGTTTAAAGCTTACTGAGAGAAAGAACGTTTACAGTTTATTTACAATAAGGAGGAAACAATTGAAAAGACTGTGCGCGCAAGTTTTAAAGTTGTTAACTGTGCGAAAAGTGTTTCAAGACTGTTTAACGTGTGCGCAAGTCTTCAAGACTTCAGCAACGTCGTTGGGAGCGCATGCGTATGAGAGCGCGTGTTGGATTGCGATAGAGCGCGAGTCCATAGCAACTGAGCGCGGGTAGTTTTTGGCGCGTGTATATTTTTTCACGTGAGCGATGTTACAGAAGAGAGCGTGTGTAGGATTGCGATAGAGCGCGAGTCCATATTAACTGGGCGCGAGTAGTTTTAGCGCGTGTTTCGGTTGGCGATTGCGAGTAGTTTTTTCAGAGCGTGCGCGTGTTTCACGTACACGTGAATTGTTAAAAATGCGTGTTTCACGTGCGCGTGTATTTGTTAAAGTGCGCGTGTAATTTAGCGCGAGGACAATTTTTCATGTTTTGTGATTTTGCGTGTTAATCGCATGAATGCAGTGAATTCAATACTTCAAGAAAGACTATTTCTCAAGAGTATTTGGAAATGTAAATTTTATGGAGTTAAGTGAACTTAAAGTCAAAGAAGAATATCTATGGTTGTAAGGTGTTTGCAAAAGTCATCTTCAGAATATTAAAGAGACTGGAATGGCTAGTGACAATATGCACCGAAAAATTACAAAAGTTTTCAAGATATTCTCTACAGACAATTAACCTCCAAGTTCTAAACAGAGGTATAAGAGGTAAAGAAGTTAGAGTTGTTTTAAAAAATAATTTAGAGAAAAAGGTTTACACTGATGCATAAGTAACCAAGTGTGTTTGTTACTACAGATACCAGAGCCTACCAGAAGGTTGCAAGGCTGCAGTGTCTCCGTTGTTATTTTATCCAAATTCCCCTTTCCCTTGCCTGGGGTTTTCAGCTCAGCTTTCCCTTTAGGGTTGAGAGGTGAACTCTTGGTGAGGGTCTGTGGGGCCAGCATCAGCTCCTGTGGAATTCAGTCAAGCCGGACCCTGACAGGATGAAAGGCCCACGATAATTTTTCCACCTGAGCTGATATGGACCCCACAGAAGCATTAGCAAGTTCCTGAAGGGACATGTTTTCGGAGCTAACGGAGGAGAGGAGGGCAGTGCGAAGAGAGAACCAGGAATTACAAGTCAAGTTTGAAGAATTAAGTTCTAAAGTTACCCGTAGGGGCGAGGACATTTCTTTGGAGTCAAGAGTTTGAGAGTCCAAGTAGAGAATTACCAGTGTTAGAGAGGATTTGGGTGAAGGAACGAGTTATCAGGAGGGAAGTAGGGGGAACTTGAATAGACCTTTAGGTCCAGTCCCTTTAGCACCTCCAGAACGTTTTGGGGGAGATGCCAAGAAATGTCAAATTTTCCTCACCCAGTCTGAACTTCATTTCCTTGGTAGACCTGAAGCCTTTAATACAGATGCTACTAAAATAGCTTTTATTCTGTCTTACCTTACTGGTGAGGCGGCAACTTGGTCAGTGTTATTAGTTGGTCAAGAGAATCCCATTCTAAAGAATCTGTTAGCCTTGAAGTCCGAATTTAAAAAAATGTTTGACAGACGACAGTTCTCAAGAAGTGGATGGAGAACTATTAGAGTTAAAACAGGGAAATAAAGATTTAGTGTCTTACATCACACAGTTTAGATCCTTAGTATTAGAGAGCAATTGGCCAGAGGAGAAACAATCATCTTTGTTTTATAGAGGCTTGAGAGAAGAGTTAAAAGATGCCTTATCCACCATTGTAAATAGACCCACTTCAAGTAAAGATTTAATTGATCTGGTCATACAAATTGATTATAGATTAGGAGAACGCAAGGCTGAGCGTAAAAGAGGAAGTGTAGAGCAACCCAGAGTTTTCCCTTGAGTCGAGAAAGGAAGATTAGAAGTTGTAAATAAAGAATTGAGAACTGGGAATGTAGAGAGTAAATAAAGTGAGAGGTTCTTTAACTAAGGATGAGAAGGATAGGAGTAGGCAGAATAATTTGTGCTTATATTGTGGCAGATGACATTTTGTTGGAAACTGCCCTTGGTGTCCGAAAACCTCTTCATCTATTCACAGTTCCACCAGAAATCAACAAGTGGCTAATACTATTCAAGCTGCCGTACCACATATTACATTGAATGTATCCTTGTATATAAAAGAGGAATTAAAGGGGAGTGGTCCAGTAGTAATAGACCCTGGAGCCACAGGTAACTTCATGGATTGGAATGTGGTAAAATATATGAATGTGCCTTACATTGTAAAAAATATACCAGGGCAAGTGAGAGCGGTGGATGGTTCTCAACTTACATCAGGTTTAATTACACATGAAACAATTCCATTGGGGATGGAAATTGGAGGGCACTGGGAGGAAATTGTATTTGAATTAATAGATACTCCACAGTTGAAGATTATATTAGGGATGCCTTGGTTAACGTATCAATCCTCAGATTGATTGGGGAAGGAGAGTTGTTAAATTGGATTCACCTTTTTGTGTTGCAAATTGTTTTAAGGAAAAGGTTCAGGAAGAGGAGTCTGATGGTTGTTCAGAAGTTGTGGAAGGTTTGGTAAAATTGGGTGCCATAGTACATTCTATTGGGGCTGTAATAGGAGAATTACCAAAATGTTATCAAGATTTTAATGATGTGTTTAGTGAAAAGGAAGCTAATGAATTACCTCCTCATCGAGAATACGATGTAACGCTCACCTGATTCCCGTAGAGGCGCCGGTCTTGACTGGGCGTATACCGTATCTTCAAAGGTGATGTGTAACACACGGCTGGCTCTTTGGGCTGGACCTCTGTGCACTGTATGTCTGGCTCGAAGGGTAAGATGTCTTAGGTAAGTGAACGCCGTGCTCTCCATCTGCCTCGAGGCAGGGTGCTGTAACCAGTTTCTTCACTGGATAAGGGGAGCAGGCCTCTTGACTTCAGAGGACTGCTGTCCGTCGTTTACTGCACGAACGGTAAGTTTCGAGTAATTCTAATGTCTTTAAAGTCTTTAGTAATGATGTCTCTTGTTTTGCAGGGTTCCGGCGATGGCGGATGGCGGGCTGAAGTGAGTTGAAGCTGGAGCCCGTGTGATGAATAGAAGCGCCTGGAAGCACGTAAGTAAGCGCTTGTTGCCTGCTTCACGATGCGCTCTAACTGTCTTTTTATTTTGCAGGTACAAGTTCGGGGCGGCTGCAGGGTGCCGGAATACCCACTGGGTTAGATGTGGAAAGGAGTAATGGCACGTGAGTATTAAAGTTCCCCAATGTCTTTAAACGCACCTTGTTTTGTCTTTCAGATGCGGGATGCAGCGCCGAAGGCCTCCGGGGCGTGCGAAGAGTTGGTAAGCTTTTGTCTTTCAGATGCCGGAATGCAGTGTGAAGACCTCCGGAGCGCACGAAGAGTAGGTAAGCCTTTGTCTTTCAGATGCCGGAATGTAGCGCGAGGCGTTGGTGACAGCCGATGGACCAGGTAAGTGAAGAGCTGTCACTGAAGACCGTAATGCTAACCTGTTCTTTCTTGTCTTTATAGGTGCTGAAGACTGGATTCAGAATGGTAAGCCTTTTTCCTTAGGCCCAGGATAAGATGCAGAAGACACGATGAGCGTTCTGCTGCTGAGGATGCAGAATAACGCAAAGCAAGATTCATCCATCGGGTGTGGTTTAAATAGCCTCCTGTAGTGCTTAGGTGTCTCCTTCCACAGCCACGCCTAAGAAAAGAGTTCCTGCTTTCCAGAAGAGTTCCAGTGTTCTGAATCTAGGGAGTGGCTCCTGCCCCACCCAACAGGAAAAGTAGTTCCAAACAGAAGAGGATCAGAGACTCAACTGGCAGGCAAGTAAGCAGCATGGTCTGCTGCAGGTAAGTCCACCCAAGCATTATGAGCCCGGCGCTTCCAGCGCTGGGACTGGGACTGGGCATATTTATGAGCCTGGTGCCACTGGTGCCAGGACTGGGTCCAAAAGGTCCCAATTGGGACTGGTTGGCACTCGGAACCTGGGTTATGGATCTGCTTCCAAGGGAGTTGGGAAAACCCTGACCTTTTGGAAGCAGAGATCATGACCTACGATTGTAAAATTGATTTAGAACCAAGAGCTCACATTCCTTGCAGTCGCATCTATGCACTGTCTGAGAAAGAGAACCAGCATTTGAAAGATTACATCCAAGAATTTGGCTAAGGGGTTCACTCAGTCGCCAACAGCTTCTCCACTATTTTTTGTTCCAAAAAAAGAAGGTACGCTACGGACGTGTATTGATTATAGGGCATTGAATAAAATTACAGTTAAAAACAGATATCCTCTGCCTTTAATTTCAGTGATGTTGGTCCAGATTCAAGGAGCTTCAGTGTTTACCAAATTAGATCTTCGTGGTGCATACCATTTGGTGTGGGTACGTCAAGGTGATGAATGGAAAACAGCATTTAGAACAAAATTTGGTCTTTTCGAATATCAAGTAATGCCATTCGGGTTGTGCAATGCCCCAGCTGCTTTTCAATTTTTTATAAATGAAGTGTTGAGAGATTTCATTGACATTTTTGTAGTAGTTTACATTGGTGACATTCTCATTTATTCCAAGGATCTACTGCAACATGAAGAACATGTTAAGAAAGTTTTACAGCGATTAAGGGAGAATAAATTATTTGCCAAGTTAGAAAAAAGCCAATTCCATACCAAAGAAGTGGAATTTTTGGGTTATTATTTCTCCCAAAGGTTTGGAAATGGACATGAAGAAAACAGTAGAACAGTGGCCAATTCCAAGTGTTAAAGATATTCAAAGCTTCCTGGGTTTTGCAAATTTTTACAGGAGATTCATAAAGTACTTCTCTCAAACTGTTTCTCCCATCACCAAATTATTGAAAAAAGGAATGAAATTTGAGTGGAAGGATGAAGCGGATCAGGCTTTTAAAAAATTACTTAAAAAAAAGAACTGTTTTACATCAGGACCAATTTTATTACATCCAGATCCTTCCCAACCATTTTTTTGTTGAAGCAGATGCTTCCAATACAGCAATTGGAGCAGTACTTTCTCAAAGGCATCCTGAAACTGGACAACTGCATCCTGTGGGCTATCTTTCCAAGAAGTAGCTTCCAGCTGAGATGAACTACACGATTACTGAGAGAATTCCTGGCTATCAAGAAAGCATTTCAAGAATGGAGGCATTATCCGTTAGGAGCAAGATTCACATTAACAGTCTTAACGGACCATAGGAATCTTCCATTTTTGAAATCTGCTCAAACATTATCACCAAGACAACTTAGATGGTCGCTTTTCTTTTTCGGAATATGATTTTGTAATAACCTTCAAACCAGGACGGTTAAACGGTAAGGCGGACGCTTTATCTCGACAAAGTTCATCAGATGAGGTAGAACATCAGTTATTACCCGAGCCAGTGATTGCAGAAGATACATTTATCTCAAGTAATACAAAAGAATAGAACCTGCTTCTTGAAAAAATTCAAAGGGAGTTACCGGAGAAGGCGATTCAATCTTGGCTTGCGGAGGATTCTGGAAGACATTTAATTGATGGATTGCTATGTTTCCATTCTAAAATTTACCTTCCAAGTAAAGAACTGCAAAAGGAAATTATGCAAGAATGTCATGAATCAGAGTTGGTGGGTCATCCTGGAATTCGTAAGACAATTGAATTGGTGGAAAGGAATTTCTGGTGGAAAGACATGAAAAAAGATATAGAAGATTTTGTGAAAACTTGTGAAGTCTGTGCTCGAGTGAAGTCAGGAGGAGGAAAACCATCTGGATTACTTAATCCATTACCCGTACCTCCTAGTCCATGGTTTACATCTATGGATTATATTATAGATATTCCTAAAGATCAAGGTTGCACTACAGTATTAGTAGTAGTGGATTTACTGACCAAGGCTGGGCATTTCATTCCCATGAAAGGAGAGGCCTCTGCAAGGAATCTGGCAAAGAGTTTTTTGCAAGAAGTGGTGCGACTCCATGGGTTACCAACACAAATTGTATCAGATCGAGGGTCGTAATTCATTTAAGTTTTGGCAAGCTTTCTGTAAAGAGTTGGGGATTGAGATAAAGCTTTCTTCAGGTTATCATGCACAACCAATGGACAGAACGAGTAAATCAGGAGTTAGAAAAATATATCAGAGCTTTTTGGCAGGAGAAAGGGAGCTGGGTGGATCTTCTTTGGTTAGCAGAATTTAGCTACAATAATTCTGTCAAGGATTCTACTAGTTATTCACCTTTTTACAGTAATTATGGTTTTCATACGCAAATTTTGAAAGAAGTGTTACCATCTGAGTATTCCAATCCAGAGGTTGGGCATCGATTGACTAGTATTAGGGATGGTTTAGTGAAAGCAAAGGAAACTTTGGAGAAAAGTAGAAGTTCAAGACCTTTGCTGATAGAAAATGGTCAAAATGCACCACATTATCAAGTGGGTCAAAAGGTTTGGTTGTCCACAAAAAATCTGCGTCTAAAGGGAAGAACTAAATTTAGTCCGAAATTTATTGGTCCATTTGAAATAGAAAAAATAATAAATCCACTGGCAATCAGGCTGAAATTACCTCCCAGTATCAAAAGCCATCCTACATTTCACGTCAGTTTAGTGAAACCTTGTGTGTTAGGAACTAGATTGGGAAAACCAGCAGTTTATACAGAGGAAAATGAAGAAGAGTTTGAAGTTAAGAACATTTTTTATTCTAGGTTTGTTAGAGGTACCTTGCAGTATTTTATTGATTGGAAGGGATACGGGCCTGAAGAAAGATCTTGGGAAAATCAGATTGATGTACATGCCCCTCAATTAATAAGACAGTTTCACAGAAAGTTCCCTGTATCTTATTGATTGGAAGGGATACGGGCCTGAAGATCGATCTTGGGAAAATCAGATTGATGTACATGCCCCTCAATTAATAAGACAGTTTCACAGAAAGTTCCCTGCTAAGCCATGCCCTGGGACAGGGCTTTGAAGAGGGGGTACTGTCAGGGATGGCTGGCTGGCTGAGTAATAACTAGGAAGAGTATGTACATAGAATTAACATTGTGGTTGCCCAAGCCAAGATGGAGAGAAAGAAACTTAATCTGATTGGTTTGAGGAACAATGCTATGTTTGGTTTGTCTGATTGGTGGAAAGGATAATGGTTGGATTCTTGGGAGGTGAGCAAGATTCTAAACTGCCTTTCATCCAAGGTAATTCAGTGACTGGTTGTATTTTAGTTAAGCTCCTTAAGTAAGGCCTTTCAGAGTTCAGAAGATTTACTAAAGAAGTAAGAAAATCGTTTGCTGAGCCAGAGAGATTAAGAAGACATCAGGTGGGATTGTTCCTTTTAAAAGCTTAAAGATTTTCACAGTGAACTTCCATTGTTTATCAGAAACTTAAAGAGTTTAGAAGTTTAAAGCTTACTGAGTGAAAGAACGTTTACAGTTTATTTACAATAAGGAGAAAACAATTGAAAAGACTGTGCGCGCATGTTTTAAAGTTAACTGAGAAAAGTGTTTCAAGACTGTTTAACATGCGCGCAAGTTTTCATGACTTCAGCAACGTCGTTGGGAGCGCGTGCGTATGAGCGCGTGTTGGATTGCGATAGAGCGCAAGTCCATATTAACTGAGCGCAAGTAGTTTTAGCGCGCGTTTCGGTTGGTGATTGCACGCGTAGTTTTTTCAGAGCGTGCGCATGTTTCTTGTACACGTGAATTGTTAAAAATGCGTGTTTCACATGCACGTGTATTTGTTAAAGTGTGCATGTAATTTTTAGCGCGAGGACAATTTTTCACGTTTTGTGATTTCGCATGTTAATTACATGAATGCAGTGAGAATTCAATACTTCAAGAAAGACTATTTCTCAAGAGTATTTGGAAATGTAAATTTTATGGAGTTAAGTGAACTTAAAGTCAAAGAAGAATATCTATGGTTGTAAGGTGTTTGCAAGAGTCGTCATCTTCAGAATATTAAAGAGACTGGAATGGCTAGTGACAATATGCACCGAAACATTACAAAAGTTTAAGATATTCTCTACAGACAATTAACCTCCAAGTTCTAAACAGAGGTATAAGAGGTAAAGAAGTTAGAGTTGTTTTAAAAAATAATTTAGAGAAAAAGGTTTACACTGATGTATAATTAACCAAGTGTGTTGGTTACTACAGATACCAGAGCCTACCAGAAGGTTGCAGGGCTGCAGTGTGTTATTTTATCCAAATTCCCCTTTCCCTTGCCTGGGGTTTTCAGCTCCGCTTTCACTTTAGGGTTGAGAGGTGAACTCTTGGTGAGGGTGTTTGGGGCCAGCATCAGCTCCTGTAGAATTCAGTCAAGCCGGACCCTGACAGCACCCCAGCACAATTTAAAGGGGAAGAAGGTTTTTATCTGGTGAAAAAGGTTCCATCTTCCGTCCGTTGGAAGGGACGCCCGTACAGTATGGAGGAAAGGGGACGGTATGTAAGAGTATGACACCCATGAAAAGAGATTCTGCGAGTGTGGAAAAAGGTTCCCACTCACTGAGGTATTAAGGAAACTATCCCACTAATAAAGCAAAAAGTTCTAGGGTTGACGCCAGGTCAGGAAAATTTACCAGTTCTGTGAAAATCTTACCCAAGAGTCTTCCTCAGTGGTTTAGTTCTTTCCAGAAAAACATGACTGCCCTGCACACAACCAGTGTGTGTAGGCTTCTTTCCGCCACGTTAGTGGGGTTTTGGAAGAACGATGGTAGTTCTATTGACTGGTTCACATGGAACGTAAAAATAAATTT
Organism: Ambystoma mexicanum; assembly: GCF_040938575.1. Classification (NCBI taxonomy): domain Eukaryota; kingdom Metazoa; phylum Chordata; class Amphibia; order Caudata; family Ambystomatidae; genus Ambystoma; species Ambystoma mexicanum. The sequence goes on from NC_090935.1 coordinate 580,493,701, forward strand.
GGGCGCAAACCGAGGGCGAGTGCACAGAACCACCTTATCTCTGAATGTGACAAAAGGGTCTAGAATTGAAAGCGCCTGTAGTTCACCGACTCTCCTTATGAAAGTGACTGCAAGTAGAAAGGCGGTCTTGTAAGCGAGTGCCTTGAGGCTTGCCTTATGCATAGGTTCAAAGGGAGACCCCATAAATCTGGTGTTTACCACATTTAGGTCCAATCCTGGAGCCGGGTTAGAAATGGGGGGATGAATTCTTAAAACCCCTTCCATGAAAGCTTTCATAACTGGGATCTTACACCATGACACTTTACGTTGTGACGTGGTATAGGCTGAGAGTACAGCTAAGTGAACCTTCAGGTAATTAAAAACTAGACCCGAGTCTAGTAGGTGAGTCAGGTATGATACAATACGAGTAGGAGAGCAGTCAATGGGATTGATGCTCTTACAATTGCACCAGATGACGAAGCGTTTCCCTTTATTGGAGTAGCAATGTCTGGTGTTAGGTTTTCTTGCTTCTCTAAGTATATCCATGCATCTCAGAGGAAGGTGGAGATCCCCAAACTCTATGATCTCAGGAGCCAGGCAGCTAAGTTGAGAGTATGGGTATGCGGGTATGGATTAAGTGTTTCCCCCTTGTCCTGAGATAGCATGTTGTATGGGCAAGGTAGTTTCATCGGAGGAGAGAGACATCTCCATCAGCTGGGAGAACCAGGATTGGCGTGCCCACTTCGGGGCCATCAATATCATGGTGACTGGTTCCTGGTGCATCTTGTGCACAATCTTTGAGGAGGGGGGGGGCCAATGGGGGAGGGGCGTGAACACATTTCCCTGACCATGGTATACAGAGTCCGTTCCCATTGGATCGGTTCTGAGGGTACCTGGATGCGTAATATGGGCACTGTGAGGTCTCCAGAGTTGCAAACAAGTCGATCTCTGGGAAGCCCGATTCGGCAAAAACGTTGGAGATGTTTTTGTGTCGTCGTCATTCATACTATAACGGCAATGGGAAGTCTCTGCTGAGCACATCTGCCAGAAGATTGAGTGGAAAGTGTTGAGACAATAGAAACATCTTGTGTTTGAGAGCCCATTTCGAAATGTTCTGTGACAGTTTGGACAGCCCTGGAGAGTGAGTACCCCCTTGCTTGTTCAGGTAGTACATGGCCGTGGTGCTGTCCGTGAGGATTAGTACCATCTTTCCCTACAAATGTGTCTGAAAGGCCTTCAGTGCTTTGAACACCGCTAACAGCTCCAACAGGTTTATGTGGTTGGATGCTATTGCTGGGGACCAAACTTTTGTTGTAGGGGGTGAGCCCCCCCCCCATCCTGTGAGAGATGCGTCCGTCTTGAGAGTGGCTTCTACTGCGGGCGTGGGGAATCTTTTCCCCTTCAAGAGGTTTTTCCGTCCACCACCACTGTAGAGATAACAAGGCCTGCCGAGACAACCACTAGATCGTCCCATTGTCCGCTGGCCTGACACCACTGGCTGTTGAGCCATTATTGCATGGGGCGCATGCGCAAACGTGCGTGAGGAACCAAGTAAATGCAGGATGCCATCATCCCTAACTGTGATATGGCCTAGCGTACAGTCATCTCTCGAATGGCTACATATTGAGGGATCTGAAACATGTTTTGAACCAGCTTGTAGGAGGGGGGAAGACGAGGCAGTCTTCTGTCCGAATTTGAGCCCCCAGAAACTGCTCGACCTGGCTGGGGTTGAGGCTGGATTTCTTCTAGTTTATAGAGAATCCCAGACTGAATAAGATTTCTATCGTCATTTGGGTGTTTGACATGTTCTGTAGGAGTCCCCTGTTATGAGCCAATCGTCGCGGTAAGGATAAACTGGGATGGATTGCCTGCGCAGGTGAGCTGCTGCAACTGCCATCACCTTTGTAAATACACTTCAGGCTGAGGCAACGCCAAAGGGAAGGACCTTTAATGATGGTGTTTGTCCTCTATCATGAACCTTAGGTATTTCCTGTGTGCCGGGCAACATTTAAATATGAAAGTATGCATCTTTCATGTCCAATGTTGCTATGTCATCACCCTGGGTTAGCAGAGGAATTACTTCTTGCAACGTTACAAGTCTAGAACAGGGCGCATGGTGAGATCCTTTTTGGGTACAAGGATGTAGACTGAAAAAATAAAACTTGTTTACCGGTAAAAACAGGGACGACTTAGATTGCGCCCTTTTCCTGCAGGATCTTGACGTCTTGCAGCAGGATCTTCAGGTGTTCTGGTGTTAGACGCCTGGACTTTGGAGGTCTGAATCGAGGTGCCTCGTTGAACACTATGCATTAACCGTGGTTGACTGTCTTGAGCACCCCAAGCAACTTTGCTGGATTTTGAGGACTTGATTTTTTTACCTGGAGAAAGTGTAACCATTTTTCCCACTCATGTGTTTTGAAATGTGTTTTACTCGTGTTTTCTTTGGTTATGGAGTCTAACCAACTCCATAGGCATCTTTTCATGTGTGTCACACAGCACCCTCAGTGCTGTGGCACAGGGAAACCTTTTCAGGCTTTACCAAGGTTTAAATACCTTCTCTGGGATAATCTACTGTTTTCCAGAGTAGGTACAGTGAAATTGACTTTACTAGTCTCTTTAAATTCCCAGGCCCAGCACACCCTATCTTACAATAGAGTGCTGGAGGGGTTACTTCGTATCCCGTGTCTAGATACTCACATAGCAGTCAAATGCTTCCCTTTCCTCTCAAAATGGCTGGTGGCAGTGGTTTTACAAAATAACACAAAACAGTTGCTGCAAATACCATGGTATTCATCACCTCGAACATTTGTTAAATTGGTGAGATACCTCTTTAGTAGGGGCTTACTGTATCAAATCCTACCCCGTGCCACATCGTATTCATGCATGATTTAAGTAAATAAATGTCACATCAGTCTTAATTTTTGGTAAAATAGTTATTAATGTGATGTTTGCACACTTCAAGTTACATAGAAAAGGAAATATATACACAAATGAAAATATTTTTTTTCATATACCACACACAAAATGTAAATGTAATAAAAAAGGGTAATACAAGCTTGTTACACAATCCTGTTACGTGAAAGTATTGGCAAAGAACTGATTTGGAAAAGATAGTAAAGCAAGTGATCAGAAACCCAGTGCTGGAGGGAAGATCGAGTGGAGTAAAGAGATAACAAGCAGACTTGTTCTGAATTAAGTCCTAATCAGATAGAGAAGGAATTTTAAAAATGAAAAGAATTACTCATTGGAAATGAAGGGTTTGGTTTCAAAATGAAATATAAACCAGGTTGTGTTACAAAAAAAGAAGAAACTTATGAAAGAACAATTACATTAACAACTCTGGGTATTAAATTCATACACCAGAGACTGCTCTGTGTATACTTCACATCCAGTGGTATACACTAACCCTGCGTTTCAAATTTCAGGTTAACATAGTTTTCACAAATATAGGGCTAAATACATGTTTGCGAATAATGAAACAAAGCCATCAGTTTTGTAGTTCCTACAACTGTATTGGTGTGTTGTGCTCATGCACTGGAGTCCATCGAGTCCATTAAATTTAAAAGGATTGACTTCCTGAGAAAACCCCCATTGGGTCTGCCAACGCGTGTTTTGGGAATACACCGAGGAAAAAGACTTGTCTTCTAGGTGACCTGTTGATTCCCAAAGGCGGGGAAATATATTTCGTATGTCGTGTGCGTTTCCGGTGGTCTTAAGCTGCCACCTTTGTCAGGGCAGATTCATGGTACCCTATTGGAAAGAGGGGACAAGAAAAAAGGGAAGATAATTGGAATTGAGTTCTCAAGTTAGAACTGTGTGGCGAGTGGCAGGCTTGGAGTAACACAGTGGGACCAAGTCTGTTCAAAAGTTAACATTGACAGGTTTTGTATATAGCACAGAAGTGCTAGAGCCCCTACTGTGGTTGGAGAAAGGAAAAGAAGGAATGTCTTTCTGTTCTCACCTAGTGGGGTTGTAGAGCAGTTTTACAACCAACTACCATGATTTTTCCCAGCCGTGAACACCGGTAGCATTAAATCGCGGAAGCAATGTTTTTCAAGATGACGTCTGAGCCCCCTCTGTAAAAACAGGTCCCAGTGGTCTTTTTTCACCATTTCTTTTGGGAAAGGTCATTCTAGAGTTTTGCTCTGCCGCCAAACCAGGTTTGGATCCTTTGTTCATTCGCCTTTGGCGGACTTCACGAGTCAAGACCGCCTATGGTATCAGAGTGGCTGGGTTGGGCAGGAAGTGAGGGAGGTGCCCAAAACTCTGTGCTTAGTCTCCTAGGAGACCCAAATGCACTCTGGCAATTGGCTGGCTAACTGTCCGGCAAGGACAGCCACCCTGCTGGGTGAGTGACAGCTAGGCTGGAATGAATGGGAGAGAATTGAGAAAAAGGTGAATCTCTTGGCTTGGAAGGCAGAGTCGACCACTGGACGAAGGAACCGAAGAAGAGCTTAAAGAGGACTGCTGCTACTCCTGGACCGTTGCTTTGCCCGGTGAAGCTGGCTGCAGGTCCGAATCGCCAAGTTCGCATCGACAGAGAAGCCCTGCAAAGGACTATTTCCCTTTGAGTTGGTGGGACCAATCCACTCCAAAGTAAGCCACCTGGATACCCATCTCAGAGCTGGTTGAATTTCCTCAGGACTGTAGAACGAGGGAGAGGGACACCAGTTTGTGTGCTGAAATTGCAGTTTGCCAAGTGCCATCCTTCGACTGTCCCAGTGCAGGAGTCCCAACATCCTCCCTCTTGTCCCCACGACTGAGGCCCAGAACAGCAAGATCTGCAGGAACTGTCAGGAACAGAAGTCTTCAGCTGCATCTTTCTGCATTTGTAAGGTACTGTGAAATGAGACTGGAGTACTTACCTCTCGCAGTGAAAGTGCTTGAAACTTTTGCAACTCGCAGGCCTAATCAGCTTGTGACCCAACATATGATGATTCTTTTTACAAACTACTTCTGAGAACTTTGGCAGAGACTTTTCCGTTTACTTAACAGAAGTGCTTTATCCTATCCAAGACTTTAGCCCATTGACTTTGGCCTTGCCTATTGAATTGACTCTTCTGGTGAACTCAAAATATCTGCACTGTCTAAGAAATAATTTTATTCTTTCTATGTTGTGATAACCATGCCTTTTTGCTCCTCCTTCAAAGTATTCTGAATGCCTCAGAAACGAGTGTACAGTACTGAAGTATATTTGTCTGTTATTATATTGCCTCCTTCTTATGAATGTTTTCTGACAGTTAAATAAATTAATAAGTATTTGACAAAGAAACCTTGAGTGTAAGAGTTCATTTGAACACTTGTGATTGCAGACCTCTGTGTAACATCATTACAGCTCACTATCCCCTCAAGATAAGCCTGGCTGCTTAGCTCTGCTACCAAAAACGGTGTAGCACAGACTTATAGCAAAGGTTGGTTTTGCTTACACCTGTAGTCCTAGTTGTGTGTAGTCGTCCCAAAGGGTACTGCAAACAAACTGTGCCTAACAAAATGTTTGGCTGCTTTTTTCAGAATGGCTTTAAACGCCATCTGGTCATCTATAGGAGGGGCCTCATTTAGGGGTGGGGAGGAAGGGGATTGGGGGTCTATGCATATGTTACCAGGATCCGAGGTGTGGGTAGGTGACAGCCATAGCTGGTTATCTACCATCTGCCCAATCTGGGGTCTGATCAGTGGGATCCTCAAAGGCATCATCCTCCTGTAAATAAGGGTCAAACACCTCCTCATGACGTGCTTTGGAATTTGGCCACTGAAGGGTAAGGGTCTTCTTCACTAGGCCTCTTAGGAGTGTATCTTTCAGATTAGTCCACAAATTTAGCCAGCCTGTTTATTTATACACCCTTCAAATTTCTCCCTGGTCCTTGAAGATGAGCCAGAGGGTGGAAGGGCTCCACCTGGGGGTCCCCTTGCCTAGAATGCCGAGATTTGTCAGAGAGAGTCCTAGATTAGGACTGGGGACTCTCAGAATAATCTTCCTGCCTTTACGGGCGTATAGACGTGTCATTCGACATGTCGCTGTGTTTACTGGCTGCCGATACTGTCTTCGCGAGACTCTCGCTGATGTTCAGCATTACCGGGAGGTGTTTAGGCTGTTCAGACTGCTGCACCGTAGATCGACACAACCAAAGCTTTATGCGCCAATGCGCTCTTAGGAGATTTGGCAGCCTTGTGACTTTTGGTGCTAGCGCCACTGCCTGCAGAATGCCCGGACGCATGTTGCTGATGTGGTTGCAGGGAGGGCTGCCAATCACGCGAATCGGCGGGTGCCGTCGAGGAACTATGTACCCGTTGGCATGTAATGTCCAGCGGGACGTTTGCGATAAAGGCCAGTGTAGCTCCTGTACCCCATTGTTAAGTGTTAAGCAAAGTTTGTATGCAGTACCCTCTGGGACCACTACACACAATTGACTACAGATATAGGCAACCCAAGCTTTGGTATAAGCTTGCACTACAGTTTTGGAAGCGTGATTAGCAGCCAGGCTTATCTCAAGAGGGGAAATGTGAGCTGTAGTAGAGTTACAAAGATTCACAGTTACAGGTATTCAAATAAACTCTTACACTCAAGGTTTCTTGCATGAACAATTATTAATGTATCAGTCAGTTATAAAGCATTCTTCTGAAGGGAGCAATAGAATAGTAACACAAATACTTCAATACTATACACTGAGATTCTGAATCAGAAAATACCCCTTTGGGATGGCCCACAGACAACCTACACCCACAGGTGACTACAATAACTAGGGTGCTGGGGACATTAATATCTTACTATTGGCATTCAGAACACTCTTAAAAGTTGGTAAGAGGCAATGGTTATTAGAGCACAAGAGACCAAATATATTCTTAAGCTGGCGAATACTTTTGGATCCTCCAAAAAAAGAGTCATACAATTCAATAGGCTAAGCCAACGTCAATCGGCAAAAGTCTTGTATAGGATGAAGCACTTCTGGTAAGTATCAGCTGCCCATTTCTCGAGTGATGCTATAGCCTGGGTACAATCCTTCCTAGCTAACCGTACGATGAGTTCTCCTCCTCAGCATCAGCAGACCCAATCCACGTTGCTTGTAGCGTTCCTCAAGGATCCTGCGTCTCACCGACAATGTATGATATCTTTACCAAGCCACTTTGACAAATTGGATAGACTGGGTATCACCTACACTAATTATGCAGACGACACCCAGATCATAATACCCCTCTCGCGCAATTTCTTCGAAGACACTGCTTTGGTAAATAAGATATACCTCCTCATTCAGGCATGGGTGGCATCACATGGCCTCTGAATGACGACAAAACTGAGATCCTGCTACTAGGCTCCGATACCAACCTGAAAAAAACATAACCCTAGTTACGCGGCATTCAATATTGACGGCAACATAATCAAAGTAGTCACTGAGGTAAAAACCTTAGGTTTCTACCTAGACTCTATCCTTTCACTGAAAAAACAAGTGCGTACCGTGGACTCTTCAACAGCCTACACTTGCAAACCTATTAGGGCCTGTAGACCCTCCCTGTCCAAAACGAGTTGCATTACGCTTGCCAATGCACTTACGTCCAAACTAGACTACTGCAACGCACTATATGCAGGAGCCAACTAATAAACCCTTGATAAAATGCAAACACTCCAAAATAATGCCCTTAGAGCAGGCCTAAATATCTCCAACAGAGATCACACATCCAGGACCAGAAGAGGCCAGCACTGGTTCGAAATTGAAGACATGATCCCTCTCAAAATTGTTTCCCTCACCTTCAAATGCCGGAACAATGCTGCACCCCCCCATAGCTGTCAGATAAAATAACTAGAAGAACTTCGACCCACCCCACTAGATCATCCAATTCAAACGGTCTTGAAATCCCTGGATTCAAACTCGCCAAATCCGGTGGAGCCAGCTTCTCAGTTAAAACGGCTCTCTCGTGCAATGCACTCCCCCCCAGCCTTCAGAATTCAACAACCATATCCCAGATTTAGACAATGTGGTAAAATGGCTGCGGGCTAATGACATTTCATTCCTGATGGCTTTGCTGTACCCTTATGTGCACCGACTACATGCCTACTCTCCTTGCCTAATGGACCACTTGATTGGATTTCTATAGCATCTGTATTGTAGCCTACTCCCCACTGTATTCCCAATTACTACTGTACCCTCTCCATGTTGTAACTAAGCCTTAAATATACATGTACCCGCTGCGCCCAGCTACCCACAGGTTTGGTGGGCATTACCAAATAAATAATCAAAAATGTAAAAGTCTTTGCACAAGTTCTTAGGAGTCTTTGATGAAAAGAAGAATCAAATATAGGGCCACAAGCTGATAAGACTTGCGAGTTGTAGAAGTTTCACACAACTCTACAGTATTCTCTTAGACTTGTTCTACAGTACCTTAGAAATGAAGACGTGTAGCTGAGGACTTATGTTCCTGTGCAGGTCTGCAGATCTCACTGTTGCTGGGCCTCAGTCGTGGCGGACTCCTGCAATGCACTGGGATGATCAAAACTCGCAACCAGCAAAGTTCACTTTCAGTGGCTGTTCAGTGTTTCAGCTCCTCGCGTCTACCGCAAATGGCAACACCGCAGTTCCTGGCTATTGAGATGGACTTTCCTTGCTTTTGGGGTCTCACTCTGTTGAGGGGCACAGGCTTAGTCAGTCCTGCTTCTTGGGAGTCCGGAGGATCTTCCAAAAGCTCTAGACCAGCTTAAAAGTAACGCACACAATCTAGTGTTCCTCTCCCTGGCTATTCGGTTTCCAGCAGCAACTCTGTGGAAATTCAACCAGCTCCGAGATGGATGTCCAGGTGGCTTACTTGGGAGTTGATTGGTCCCACCAACTCAAGGGGAGAAGTCGTCCTTGCAGGTGCTTCTCTGTCGATGCGAACTTGGAGTTTCAGCACAGCAGCAGAGCTTCACCGGGTAAACCAAAAGTCCAGGAGTTGCAGCAGACATCCTCTAAGTTCTTCTTCGGTTCCTTCGTCCAGTGGTCAACTCTGCCTTCCAAGCCAAAGGACTCACCTTTTATTCAGTTCTCGCCCATTCATTCCAGCCTAGCTGTCAATCACCCAGCAGGGTGGCTGTCCTTGCCAGACAGTCAGCCAGCCAATCACCAGAGTGCATTTGGGTCTCCTAGGAGACTAAGCACAGAGTTTCGGGCACCTACCTCACTTCCTGCCTACCCTGGAGCCAGAGACGGCTTTCACTCGTGAACCCCGCTAAAACGGTTCCTGGTCTTTTTTGGCCATGTCTTTGTGGAAAGGTCCTTCTGGAGTTTTTCTCTTCGTTCATTCACCTTTGGCGGGCTTCAGGAGTGAAGTCTGCCTCTGGCGCCCGAGTGTCTGGGGTGGGCAGGAAGTGAGGGAGGTGCCCAAGACTCCCTGTGCTTAGTCTCCTAGGAGACCCAAATGCACTCTGTACTGATTGGCTGGCTGAATGTCTGGCAAGGACAGCCACCCTGAGCTTGAAGAGGACTGCTGCAACTCCTGGAACGTTGGTTTGCCCAGTGAAGTTCTGCTGCAGGTCCGAATTGCCAAGTTCGCATCGACAGAGAAGCCCTGCAAAGGACTACTTCTCCCTTTGAGTTGGTAGGACCAATCAATCCCAAGTAAGCCACCTGGACCCCTATCTCGGAGCTAGTTGCATTTCCTCAGGGTGCTGCAGGAAACCGTCGAGCCAGGGAAAGGGACATCAGATTGTGTGCGTTACTTGTAATCTGGCCTTAAGCGTTTGGAAGATCCTCTGGACTACCACAACGTTGGACCGGCCAAGCCTGACCCCCCCTCCACCCCTTCTCAGCAGAGTGTGGGACATCTGAAGCAGGGACAGTCCACCTTGACAGCCATGTCCAGCATTGTTACCAGTGCGGTAGCTGAAACACAAAACAGACACTGGAATTGGAGTTTGCCAGTTGCAAGCTTTGACCAGTCCCCAGTGCAGGAGTTCCCGACATCCTCCTTCTTGTCCCCACGACTGAGGCCCAGGAACAGTGAGATCTGCAGGAACTGCCAGGAACAGAAGTCAGCTAATATTTTTCTTCATTGAAAGGTACTGTAAAACAAGAAAGATCTTACCTCTCACGGTAAAAGTGCTTGAAACTTTTGCAACTCGCAGGCCTAATCAACTTGTGACCCAACATATGATTCTTCATTTTACAAACTACTTCTGAGAACCTGTGCAGAGACTTTTCCGTTTACTTACCAGAACCACTTTATCCTATCCAAGACTTTAGCCCATTGACTTTGGCCTTGCCTATTTAATTGAATTGACTCTTCTGGTGAATTCAAAGTATTTGCACTGTCTAAGAATAAATTGTAGTCTTCTGTTTTGATAACCTTTAACTTTTACTCCTCTTGAAAAGTATTGAAGTATATTTGTGTGTTAATATATGATTGCCGCCTTCTAATGAATGTTTTATAACTGACTGATAAATTAACAAGTCTTTATCCAAGAAACCTTGAGTGTAAGAGTTTATTTGAACACCTGTAATTGTAGACCTATGTGTAACATCATTACTGCTCACAATTCCCCTCTTGAGATAAGCCTGGCTGCTCAACACGCTACCAAGACTGCGTACTAGACTTATACCAAAAGTTGGTTTGCTTACCCCTGTAATCATAGTTGTGTGTAGTGTTCCCAGAGGGTACTGCGTACAAATTTTGCCTAACGGGACCTAAAGTGATTTCATTTTCTACCAAGATTTCTAAAACATTGTGCTAGACATTTTACCTACTTGCGAGAAGTGCATCAGCTCACCTAGACTTTTGGTCCATTAACATTGGCTGTCCTAGCTCCCTGAAAGTCTTTTCTTACCTCAGACTTTGTGCTTTTCCTTTCCCCCAGGAAAGGGTTAATTTACTTTGCATTCGAGGGTTCAAAAAGTACTTGCATGCTTAAGAATATTTGTTAACCATTTTTTTATTCCCTAAAGCTTTTAGACAACAAACTCAGTATTGCTCTAAATGTACCAGTGTTATATCAATGTCCACAGTGTCCTAATTTAAGTCACCTGAGGGTGTAGGAAGTGTGCGTGCCATCCAAAATGGGTATCTACTGATTTACAGAAACTGAGTGTGTATTTTGAAGTATACTTTTGGGTTAGATATTTGCTCCCTTCTAAAGAACTGACTGTTAAATTAATAAATAATTGTTTAATCACAAAACCTTGAGTGTGTTTATTTGGATACCTGTCACTGTGAATCTGTGTAATAACCAAACAGCTCACATTGACCCTTCTTGAGATAAGCCTGGCTGCTCAGTCACTCTACCAACTTGTTTAGTACATGCTTATACCAAAGGTTGGGTTAACTTTAGCCAAGAGGACAAGGCTGTTGCAGTCTGAACAGGGTACGGCATATGATCTTGCCTAACAGCCCAGGACTATTGAACCTCCTCCCAGTCAGCACCAGACTTGCTCCTATAATTCAGAAAAGCACTCAAGAACCACCTCTTCAAGGAATATCTTTACCTCAACAACTATGCCATCACGTTGAACCTTGCACCAGCTGATTCGCTAGACGCTGCCCACCCATCTCTTCCCCACCACCCAGTACAGCTGTACCCCTCTCTCTGTGCCCCTCTTTAACCCACCCGCCCACTGTATAGCTGTTCTTTTATCTCTGAAACATGCTTTGTTATGCATCTGTACTGTTGTATACCTCTAAAGCGCTCTGTTGCTTCTGAAAGCTAGGTGCATGCTCAGTAAACACCATAATAATAACTATGTGATGCACAACTGCCCAGCAATGATTCCAAATTGTTAAAGATCACTATTTGGCTATTCAAGTAGTTAAAATAAAAAGAAAATTACTAACCTGACCTTATCCCTGAACTTCACTATTGGCACTTTAGCTCTGATCAGCTGAGGTTTTTCAATGTAAGCTGTTGAAACAAAATAAACCATCAGGATACCTGGAAAACATTATGGCACACATAATAAATAGTATAAACTGCACAGTAAATGTTCTCAAATGTTTACATGTAAAATTACCACCATACTCATGCACTCTGTACAATTGGTCATATATTATAAATTACTCACTGGAGTGACTAACTTACTCCTAGTCCATAGTCCCCTTTCCTCCATACTGAATGACCGTCCCTTGCTAGAGACGGGAAACAACCTTTTTCATCTGAAAAAAAATGTTCTTTAAATTTAGATGCATGCGGGAGCACAGCCCTGGTAGCACGAGTCCCCCAACTCCGCCCACCAGCGCCACTCAGTCGCTTTGACGAGCCGACAATATGATTGCCCAATGACACTGCAATGTTAAGGGGGAGGATGGTGGGAAGTATGGAGGAAAGGGGACTATGGACTAGGAGTACGTTAGTCACTTCAGTGAGTAACTCAATTATTTCTACGTCCCATCCCCTTTCCGCCTTACTATATGGGGGATTACAACTGAATGCAGTCCTGGTGAGGAGAGTTGCCCCTATAAGTAAACAAGTTCTTCAAAACTGCCTGGACAAATGCTGTGTCCGACCTGGCGCTGGCATCCAAGCAGTAGTGTTTGCAAAAGGCTGATGCGTGTTAGTGAGAATTCTCAGAAATGTGCCAATTACCTCCACCTTGGAGACCCCCAGCAACTTTGCTGGATTTTGAGGACTTGCTTTTTTTTAACCTGGAGAGCGCAAGACCCTTTTTCCCCCCACTCTCTCATGTATTTTAATGTGATTTTGAACACCGTTTCTTTTGTTTGTGGAGTCTGGCAAACTCCATAGGCATCATCTTTTAAATTGTGTCACAGAGCACCTGCAGTGCAGTGAAACAGGGAAGTCCTTCGGATTTCCCAAAGGTTTAAAAATACCTTCTCGGGGATAAACTACTGTTCCCAGAGCAGTAAAGTGAAATTGACTTTACTTACATGTGTAACTTTCCAGACCCAGCACACACCATCTTACAATAGGCTGCTGGAGTGGTTACCTAGTATCCCCTTTGTCTAGCTACTAATGTAACATTTTTATGTTACCCTTTCCTCGATGAATGGCTGGTGCAAGTGGTTTACTTTGAACTACCGTGGTGTGCATTTACAGCGGGCTGCGTTCGCAGCTGCAGTAATGCACCCAAGGGTGCAATTTTTGTCAAAATGGCCCGGTGGTCTTTTTCCACCATTTCTTTGTGGAAAAGCCCTTCTTGAGATTCACTCTGCGTGCCAAACAAGGTTTGGTTCCTTTGTTCGCTTTGCCTTTGGCGGGATTCACGAGTGAAGCCCGCCTCTGGATACAGGGTATCTGGTGGGGGCAGGAAGTGAGAGGGTGCCCGAAACTGCCTGTGCTTAGTCTCCTAGGAGACCCAAATGCACTCTAATGATTGGCCGGCTGACTGTCCAGCAAGGACAGCCACCCTGCTGGGTGACTGACAGCTAGGCTGAAATGAATGGGAGAAGCCTGAATGAAACGCAAGGCTTTTGGCTTGGAAGGCAGAGTCGACCACTGGACGAAGGAACCGAAAAACTTGAAGAGGACGCCTGCTGCAACTACTGGACCGTTGATTTGCCCGGTGAAGGCCTGCTGCTGTGCTGAAACTCCAAATTCGTACCGACAGAGAAGCCCATGCAAGGACAACTTCTCCCCTTGAGTTGGTGGGACCAATCAACTCCCAAGTAAGCCACCTGGACATTTTCTCAGAGCTGGTTGCTGCTGGAAACCGAAATGCCAGGGAGAGGACCACCAGATTGTGTGTGTTGCTTTTAAGTTGGCCAAGAGCTCCAGGAAGGTCCTCCGGACTCCAGGAAGCAGGACTGACCGAGCCTGAGCCACCTTAACAGAGTGCTGAACCCTAGATGCAAGGAAAGTCCATCTCGACAGCCGGGAAACTGTAGTGTTGCTATTTCCGGTAGACGCGAGGAGCTGAAACACAGAGGTACCACTTGTTTGAAGATTGCCGGTTGAGGTCGGCAACCGTCCCATTCCAGTGCAGGAGTCCCCAGAAGTCGTCGTCCTTGTTACCAAGACTGAGGCACAGGAACCCCAGGATCTGTAGAGCTGCACAGGAACTGAAGTCATCTGTTGCATTTTTCTTCAACCTGAAGTAACTTACCTCTTGTTGTGCAACTACACTTGTTCTCTGTTGGTGAGACTTGTCGTGGTTGCTCTGTAGAGTTGCTGACAGCTTCTTTACTTCACAAGCCTAACCAGCATGTGGCCCTACATTCAGTCCTTTCTACAAAGACTTTTAAAACATTGTGCAAGACTTTTACCTACCTCTGAGAAGTGCTTCAGTTTCACCTAGACTTTTGCTCAAATAGACTTTGGCTTAGCCTGGCTCCCTGAATGACTTCTTCCCTCTGTGAATGCATGTGTTTGGTCTTCCTTCCAGGAAAGGATTAACACATTTTGCATTGGGGGTTTACAAAATACTTACCTGCTTTGAGAAATATTTGTGAGATCTCTTGTTGCATCAGAATAACCTTTCTCGTTTGACAAAACTCTTAACTATTCTAAATGTAAAAATGATATATTAATGTACCCAACAACTTAACTATTGAAGTCACCTGAGGGTGTAGGTAGTATCTGTGGGCCATCCCAAAAGGGTACTTACTGATTTAGAAATATTAAGAGTGTGCATTTGGTGTCCAGTCAAGTTTTGAAACAATAGTTTTGAATGTCAATAGTTCAGACACAAAAGTGCCGGAAAAAAAGTTTCAAATGTCTTTTATTTTAAAGGGTTTATTTTCATTTTGGTATGTAAAATAAGTTTTAAAAAAAAAAAAAACAGGGTCCCCCCCATAAAAAATGTTTTAAAAAACGAAACTTTTTTTCTGCACTTTTGTGTCGGAGCTTTTGGCATTTGAAACGTTGACTGTCGAAAATATCACTAGGAACCGTGTATTTTTTAAGTGTATTTGAGTGTTACGGTTATATTGCCCCCTTCTGAAGGCTTATTCTAACTGACTAATAATTGCTTATTCCAAAAAACCTTGCGTTTATTTGAATACTGGTTACTGTGGATCTCTGTGCGACTCCCCTAAAGCTCACATTGACCCCTCTTGAGAAGCCTGGTTGCTCAACATGCTACCAACCTGTGTAGTACAAGCTTATAGCAAAGGTTGGGTTCCTATTGCCAGGAGGTCAGGGTTGTTGTAGTGCACCCAAAGGGTACTGCATACAATCTTGCCTAACAAAGTGAAATTGACTGTACTTACAATGTTTAACTTTCTAGATCCAGCACACACTCTCTTAGCATAGGTTGCTGGAGGGGTTGCTTAGTATCCCCTTGGTCTAGTTTCTCATGAAACATTTTTTTTACCCTTTCTACAATTAATGCCTGGTGGCAGTGGTTTACTTTTAATTACCATTGGGAGTACTGCATACAATCTTGCCTAACACTATGGAGTTCGTCAGACTCCAAAATCAATAGAAACCGTGTTCAAATCACAGAAGAATACATGAGTGGGAAAAAGGTCTCACCCTCTCCAGGATAAAAATATAGTCCTAAAGTCCTGCAAAAGAACCCAGGGTCTCCAAGGTAGAAGGGAATTAGCACATTTCTGAGAATTCTCCCTAAGAGTTCCCAAGAGAGTATTTTAGTAGTACAGAGGTTAAAATGAAGGGAGTGTCCATTCTGCTGAGAAGAGTTATTCTATTTAAAGTGGAAGCAGTTAAAGCAGACCATGAGGGGAGGGACCTAGCAATTTAGGACTTGTTCGAGGGATTCCCTTGACGGTCGTGGGATTGTATGGCCCGAAAGACAACTAGGACCGGTCTGGAACCTGGTCCCGATCATTATGGGCCTTCAAGGAGGGTGGGCTGATAGGAGGGGACTTGAACTCTGCGGTCAACCAGCATATGGATAAGACATCCCCGGCCTCCCAGGCGGATCTTCAAAACTTTATGGCAATCACGAGCATGCAGCCAGAACTAGATCTGATTGAAGCCTGGCTTTTTACCCATAAGGAGAAGTGCGATTTCACGTTTTTTTCTCATTCGTACACAAATCTTTCTCTAGAATAGATTGGATAATGAGCTCCATATCCCCCGTATGTTATACAGACGCTGTGGAAACAGAGTCCACGCAGCACACGGACCATGCCACAGCAACACTCATCTACGGGAACTCGTAACCCCTTAGAGCGAGCCCCGTGGCAGGTAAACAATGCAGCTCAGAGATCCAGGTGTAAAGTGGGAAATGGGTGAGACTATCGAAAACAACTTTAGGGAGAATAACACTGGGGAGCTCGAGATGGGACTTGTGTGGGACTCGGGAAAGGCAGTGTTCGGGGGGAACTTATAGGAAAAATAGCAGCTCTGACCCGAGCTCAGGCCCTTGTTAAAACATTTTTGGAGACTGCGCTTCGTGATATGGAAAAAAAAACATAAGCGTAGGAACACGCTCTGATCTCTTACAGCCCTTAGAGTCACACGTGCCAAGATAGAGGCCCTACAGGCGGGTGCAGCGGCTAATTCCCTACTGTATGCCAAACAAAAATACTACACCAGGGCGGGTGGGTCAATTTGGGGGGGCAGGGGGATTACAAGGCGAACAAAATCCCAGTGGCCAAATTGAAATTAGCACAGACAAGCAAAAAAATGAGCCCTGCGAGACAGGAAGGGGCCTCTTCGCTAAGAGGAAAGGAATAAAATCCATATAACTGAATCATTTCTCTAAATTCCTGGGAGGGAGCAGGACTAGGTTGGAGGCGGCCGGGTCCCTCGAGTAAGCTCAGACTTCCCAAGTTGTCGGAAGGCAGACAAGGTCACGCTGGACAGCCCGATTACTGCACTGGAAATCAAAGCTGTTATCGAAGCCCTCACAAATAATAAATCCCAGGGTCCCAAAGCCCTCAATCAATGTTTGAGCTCAACTAATCCCTCAGATGGTGAAGCTCTTTAACTCTTCTAGGACAACTGGGCAGGTGTCTGGCACAATGGGGGAATCATGGACTTAACTTATTTTGAAACCGGGAAAAGACCTGGCTGAGTGCACGACTTAAAGGCCTATCGCACTAAACTGCGACGTGAAGATCTATACAAAAACATTGACCAATAGAATAACAGATCATGCCAAAGTTGATTAATGAGGACCAGACCAATTTTATAAAAAGGGTGGTCAGCCTTTGACAACATCAGAGAGGCACTGAACTGAAGACTTGGGAGTTCACACTAAGCAGAACGCTGTAGTGTTATCCCTGGACGTAAATAAGGCTTTTGACAGTTTGGTCCTGGAGGATTGTGGCTTTGGCCCTCAATTTTGCAAATTAGTGTTTGCCAGCTTTGTGGCACCTTCCACATGTAAATAAGACATACACAGGTCGCATTACTATTAAACAGGATACCAGACAGGGGTGACCTCTGTCCCCACTGCTTTTCGATCTAGCCATGGAGCCTCTCGTTCAATCAGCACGGGAGGACTGGGGCATCTCCAGAATTATATAAGGGACTGAGCAACACAATGTTGGGCTTTATGCCGATGACGTGACCTTATACTTAACTGAACCAGGACAGTTGGTCCCCCGAGTAGAGGTTATTAAACAGTTTGGGACTTTCTCAGGATTTACAATCAGTTATGGGCAATATGTGGGAATGAATATTGGTGAGCAGGGCGGCGCACCAGAGGACGCACTCCCCTCTTTGTCCCTTAACTAGGTATCGGAGAAGATAAAATACTTGGGGGTCTACATAGCCTTGCAGCCCAACACGTTATCCAAGGCATATATCCCGAGTATGCTTAGGGAATGCGAGGAGGCGCTGGGAAGAGGGCGGGCATGGGGATCTGGGGGAGCACCAACAGGTCTCTTGGCTGGGAATGGTGGCACTTGCATCCTCGACATCCGAGACGACACACTGCTGCTTCAACGATCTTGGCAGCTGAATGCACTGGCAATAGGCGTGACTGTGCCTGTTCACAAGATGACGACTGCATCCTAAAGAAGTGGATCCTTCCACCTCTTAATCTGAGCCACTAAGCACCACTCGTAAAGACACCCCTGTCCTGATGAAGGCCGACACCATTAGAGCTCACCTAGCTCCACGCAAAATGGCCGAAACACTGTCGTGTTGACATGTATTATATGTTGTCCAACTCTTGATTGTGCCCACACTCTATGGAAACCTATAGAGAATGAACAAACTGTACAAGTAGATGTCTCAAATATTGACTACTTGATCATTCGTACTTAGGTACTACACTTTGTATGTCCTCAAATGTGAATGTCCTATGTGTTTGAAAAATGCCAGTGTATTACTACACCACTGCACTTCAAAATAAAACCCTTTTGTGCAGAATAACAGTTTCATGAGAATTCTGTGACCACCCACACAAGGGGTTACCCACTCAGGGTGTAGCAGGGGTTACTCTTCAGCAGATATCGACCTGACCTTGCTCATTCGTTTGTTGATATTATGGGAAGGGTGGCAGCCATGGTTAGGGAGAATTCCCATTTATGTGCCAATTCCCTTCAACCTTAGAGACCCCCAGATCTTTTGCTTGACTTTAGGACTTTTTAATTGTAATCCTGGAGTGACACCTTTTTCTCACTCTCTGTCTTTGACCCAATTTGGATTCTGTATTCTTTGTTGTTGGAGTCTGACAAACTCCATAGGCATCCACTTTTTTATGGTAACACTGCACCTTCAGTGCAGTGACATGAGTCCTTTCGATTTCTCATAAGGTTTAAGTACCTCCTCTTGGATAAACTACTGTTCAAGGGTATTAAGGTGAAATGGACTTTACTTACCTTTTTCCTAGGTCCAGCAAACCCCATCTTATGAGGAGTGCTGGGGGGTTACTTAGCCACTTTTCCGGCTTATGTAACTTTTTTAAAATGTTATCCTCATGACTTTAATTGGCTGGTGGCAGTGATTTCATTTTCCTACCATTGTGCGTTTCTACCGCAGGCTGCATCCTCAGCTGCAGTATAGCACCCATGGGTGACCATTGTGTCAAAACAGCCCGGTCGTCTTTTGCCATTTCTTACTTGCAAGGTCTTTCCGTGCCAAACCAGGTTTTACCCTTTGTTCGATTTACCTTTGGCAGGCTTCAGTACTAAAACTTGCCTCTGGCTTCAGTGTGTTGGGCAGGCCAGGAAGCAAGGGAGGTGCCCGAAAACTCCCTGTCATTAGTCTCCTTGGAGACATTGCAGGACAGCCACTGACAGCAATGCTGTGCATGAATGGGAGAAACCTGCATAAATGGCGAGGCTTCTTGAACAGAAGACAGTCGACCACTGGACGACACATCCGAAGGAATTGTGAAGAGAAGCTTGCTGCATCCTCCTGAACCGTTGAACTGCCCGGTGAAGCCCTGCTGTTGTGCTGAAACTGCTTTTCCGAATAAAGTAGAGAAGCTACGGGGAGGACGACTTCCCTTGGGTTGGTGGGACCAACTAACCCCAAGACTAACTTTGCTGGAGACCTTCCCCAACTGGCTGTACTTCCTTGCTGCTGCTGCTGGAACCCAGTGGCGGGGGGAGGGGGGGAGTTGAGAAATCCGTAGTCTAGTGCATCACCTTTAAGCTGGACTGAAGATCCTGAGGACCCAAGCTGAAGTGACCCAACCAGAGTGCTGGACTCAAGGAGTGTAGGAAGCCCATCAAGTGTCCAAGAACCGCGATGGCGCTTTCTGCTGGTAGCTGAAATCACGAAGTGCTGCTGAACGGAAAAGAGCCTGTAGCTGCCACTGACCTTCAAAGAAGGAGACCTCCAGATATCCTCCCTCTTGTCCCCACGACCAAGGCCAGGAACCCAGGATCTGCAACTCTGCAATCATAACAGAAGCCAGCTGGATCCTCTTCTTCATACCCAAGGTACTGTGCTGACTAAGGGGTACTTACCTCTTGTGTCTGTAACTTGCATTATCTCACTTGAGAGTTGCAGTAGCTGCTTTTTACAGAGTTGATCTCAGCTCTACCTTTCACAAGCCTAACAGCTTGTGGCCAAACATCTCTCCAACTATGTGCAAGACTTTTGGGCTATCTAAGAAGGGCCACAGCTTTATAGACATTCTTCAAATTGACTTTGGCTATCCTGGCTCCCTGCAGGCTCTAACCCAATGACTGATTCCAACTGCCCGTCATAGGTGGTAACTTGTTTGAAACTGTTATTGCTGGGAAAGATCATATCTAGACTTCATTGGGAGATTTAAAAGTGTTCACCTGCTCTGCAAACCCGTTGACCTTTTTCCTTCCCTTCACCTTTCCACAACCTCAGAATTTTACGGAGTGCAAAAGTGATATATAAATGCCAATACTGTCCTAGTAATTGAATTTACCTCAGGGTGTAGGAAGGGTGTATGAAGCATCTCTAAATAGTATTTACTTGCTTATCTCGATTCTGAGAACGTGTTATGAAGTATCTTTTTCACAAAAAGTTGAGTGCAAGTGTTCGATACTTATGTGTGTGGATTTCGATGCTACAGCTCACATTTACCCCTCTTGAAATAAGTCTGGCTGCTCAGTCACTCTACCAACTTGTGTAGTACAGCCCTATACCAATAACTTCAGTGCCTAATACAAAGAGGATAAGACTGGTAAAGTGTCCCACAGGGTTACTGCATACAATCTTGCTTTACAGCCATTAAGATGTCTTGCATTTCTAAGATATTATAGGTGTTTCACGCCCTTCCGTTCAGGGCTCCAGCAAAGCCCACTACCCAACAACAGGGAAAGTTGCTCAGGTTTATTTGGGGAGGAAAGAGGCTCCGGGTCGGAAGGAAGGTGTTAAGCTCACCATGGCAAGGGGGATTGGGATTTTCCTCACTTAAGAGATACCTCACGGCGGCCCACATAGGTCCCATGTGTGACTGGGAAGTAGGAGCTTGAAAGAAGTGGGTGGCCTTGGAACAAGGGGTTGTTGAGCAAGATTTTCATAGTAATGATAAATCTTCCTGACCTGCGTCAACCCCAAACGTTTTGCTTTACTGATGTATTATTTTTCCTTATAGCTCAGTGAGTGGCAATCTTTTTCCACACACAGTCTCTTACTCTTTATGGGTGTCATTCTTTAGACTCTCCATAGTCTCTTTTTAATTCTATCCTCCGACAACTTGGCACATACTGCCTATTGTTGCTGGGTTGCCCTTTGGGCTCCCCTTTTAACTTTCTCTGGCTAACCTTGAGAGAACTACAGTTGCCAAGGGTAGAAAGGATCTTTGGATCCCTTTTACATTTTATTTGGTGAAACCAGCACACTCCACCTTATGTGGAGTGCTGGGGAGATACAATGTATGCCCTTTCACACTAAACCAATTCTGTTACAAGGGACAAAGGCTTATGCCTTTAATGGCCGGTGGCAGCAATACCTTTTACTAATTCGGTGCACCCTTACCTTGGGCTGTGTTCACACTCAAGGGCGTTCATATACCAAAATGGCCCCCCGTCTTGTTTTTTCACCATTTTTGTGTTTGTCCTTGCTTCTTCAGTCCCCTGACTTCCAGGGCAGGAAATTCCATTGTGTGATTTTTATCTTCGGGAGTCACTAACTTCCTGCCCAGGCTCCAGTCGGTCTGTGAAGGCAGGAAGTGAGGGAGGAGTCCAAACCTCCACAGCCCCTGGTCTCCCTCCTTGCCTGAATGGGGACAAATCCTAGTGGGGGGCTGGCTGTACTGATTGGACAACCAGGCCATCCCTTGTTGCAAAATGCAGGGAGAGAAAGCAGAAGTTGTGCTGTAGCTCCTGTTAAATACACCAAACCTGGAAGCTGAAGACAAGTCAACCACTGGAACCAAACCCGAAGAGGATGATGAATGAAAAGCAGCAGAGATGATTTCCAGCGACCGGAGAGCCTGCTGTGTAACCTCATCCTGCTGTAGCCCTTCCTTCCAATTGACCTGGGGACTCTGAAAACATCGACCCCGACCCAGAGCCTGGTGAGACCCACTAGACTCAAGACACCTGCATTTTGAGCCATCCAACGCCATGCTGCGACCTTGCGGGTCTGCAATACCCCAATACCCTGGGATCTTGAGCCATTGTGCAGTTAACGGTTTTCCGATTTCCGAATCTCGCTGAAACTTTGTGGGAATTCTGCTGGATCTCCATAGACACAAATCAAGTCCGAAAAGTCCCCTCACCAGAGTGCTGGACCTTTGCAAAGACAAGAAGCTGACCAGCAATATTCTGTAGTCTTCTGTGCTCCTGAAGAAGGGGCCAAATCCAGTCGCATCCAGCTGCGAGGAAAACCTTGCCTAGAGCCTTCCCCGTTGATCCCTGCTGCAAAATCTCTTCCATGGTCCTGTTTTCAGTCACCACGACAAGGCATCCACCGACTGGTTTTTGGCTGCAGATCTTGAAGTCATCCTGCTGCATAATCTTCTACGCTGAGGTACTGTGCTGGCTTGGGTATTTACTTACCTTAAGTCTCGTGTGATTCCCAGAGTAGTTTGGTTGAAGTTGCAGTTTCCTACAACTTTTGAGCATATGCTGGATTTCTCCTCTGGGCTCCCTTGTTAATATTCTCTTTCATTTCCTTGGGTGACCTTACAGAGGGATTTTCATTGCCCTTTACATTTTCTTTAGTGAGCCAGCACACCCCACCTTATGTGTAGTGCTACTGGAATACAATGTAGCCCCTTTCTTACTCACCAGTAACATTTCTGTTACAATTGCAAGTTTGCGTAAAAATGGCTGGTGGCAGTGGTTTTACCTTTATTACTTTTAGTGATTGTAACTCGCAGACTGTTAATTCAGCTTTTGTAATGCACAGAAGGGGCGACCATTTTTATAAAATGGTGGGATCCTTCTTTATTCGCCATTTCTTGCTTGCTTGTAGTTTCCAAGGTCTTCCCCCTGCCATTCTAGGCAGGAACAACTTCAGTGGTAGTTTTGTCTTCGGGAATCCTTTGTATTCCCGCCAAGGCTCCAGAGTTTCTGAGAAGGCAAAACACGAGGGAGGAGTCTAAAACTCTGCAGCCCTTAGTATTTCACCTTGCCTGAAAGGAGACAAGTCTCAATGGAGGGCTGCCTATCCTGATTGGACAGCCAGCCTGCCCCTTTCTGTAAAATGCAGGGAGAGATTGCAGAGGTTGTTCTGTAGTTCCCGTCAAATACTCCGAAACTAGAAGCTGACAAGTTGACCACTGGAGCTAAAACTGAAGAGGAGGATGCAGAAACGACGGCCATAGCGATTTGCAGGGAACAGGGAGCTTACTGTGTAACCTGAGCCTGCTGTAAGCCTTCCTTCCAATCGACGTGGGGATCCAGACTAGTACGACCCCGACAGAAACTGGCGAGACCCACTAGACTCAAGAAGACTTGCATTTTGAGCCACCTCACGTCATGCTGGGACCTTGGCTTTTTTCCACTTCACGGGTGGAAACTGGTGTAAATTTAAACTGGTTGGTCGGTTTAATGTGTTTATCAGGGGCTTCCTGTGATATGGTTTCATGTGCCTTTGGGACATTCTGATGAAGTTTAGTTTTTTTGGCTGCAATTTTATCTTGGAGCATGCGTCATTGAGGGTATCAGGAGATTCTAATTCTCTTAGAATAGAGAAAAGTTTGTTGGTTCTGGAGCTAGCTTGTGTGATTATAACATTAAATGATTTTTTTTAGTTTGTAGAATTTCCTTTCTGTATCCGGCAGCAAGATCAGGGAGATTGTCCTCATTGTGCTCCAAGGGGTTGTTTCTCCAGAGGGCTTCCACATGTCTTTTTTCATTATGTGTGGCTTTGAGGCTCAGAGTAAACCATGAGTTCAGGTGAGCTTGAGGTTGCCCTTTGCTGAGTTTTAAGGGTGCGATTGTGTCAATGGCTTAGTTAAGGGTCGTGTTATATAAGTCAACTAGCGCGGTTGGGTCAGTGTTAAGGTTAGCTAAGATGGAGGAGGGGTAAAATGTTATTGACTAATGTTTCGTTTACTTCTTGTTAGGGCTGTGGGGGGCCATAGGAATGGCTTTATTGATTTGCAGGTTATCTTGGATATTGAAGGAGATCAGATACTGATCCGTCCAAGCGCACAGTTCAATGGAAGTTATGGACGTCGTACAATTAATGTTGGCAATCCAAGGTGCAACCTTTAATATGAGTGGGCGTGTTGATCTTGAGGGTAAGGCCAGCCGCAGAGATGGAATTGGTTAAGAGTCGCATTAGCACATTTGAGTCATTCAAGCCAAGGTTTAAGTCCCCGAGTAATATGATTTGAGAACCCAGTTTGGAGTTAGTGCTGAGTAGGACTTATGTCTTCCTCGAATGTTGTGCTAGGGGCAGGTGGCCTGTACATGAGGCGCATTGTGATGGTGCGGGAGGTTGATAGGGGTAGTTTAACTGAAAGGCATTCAACGGAAAGAGGAAAGTAATGTTAGTAATGAGAACTATACCAAAGTTGGATTTGGCGATGAAGGCAATGCCCCCACCTCTAGAGGTTACTCCATCTTGTCTGATGATAGAGAAGTTCTCGGGAATTGCTAGGGACAGGGCAGGACCTGCTGCTGGGTGCAGCCAGGTCTCTGATGGCTATAAAGTCTAGCTGGTTAACCGAGATAAGATTGGCAATATCAATAGCGTGAGCAACTAGTGATCTGGCATTTATAAGGGCGCCTTTAATTATTGGAAGTGTCTTGTCTAGGCCTTTGATTCATGAGTCTGTAATAAGGAGGAGGATGGCGACAAGGAGGCTACATTACATTTAAGTTTAGTGTTCCTTTTGCAAAGCTTCGACGAATACAAAGTGTGGCAAAGGGGGTTGGTAGGTGAAGGGAGTTTGGGGAGTCTAGAACCTAGCCTAAGATTTCTAAGACTGGTAGGGCAAGGTTGATTAGGATTGGGTCTGGTGGCAAAACACTGAATCCATTGAGGGGGGGGGGGGGTTAGAGCGTTAGGTAGTGTTTCACTTGTACAGTTCACTGTGGTATCTTTGTCTCGTATAGTGACGAGTGGTGGCAGGAAGTACATAGGTCCGATTTGGTGGGATTGTGGTAATTGTCTTGTGATCAGGCAAGGAGTGTTATTCATACTGTCAGCGGTTCTAAGTCCAAATAAGGGTATTAGCAGTTTAATCTTGTAATATGCTGTATCCTGTATGACCCGGTAGCTGAGGTAAAATGAGAGTAATAAAATGGCATCGAGCTTATGCAATATGGGGGGGGTGAACACTCGGGCGACGGGCTAAGGGAACTGCCTAGGGCAATGAACAAGATCTGTCTATCCGTGGGCAAACCATACATAATGGTGAGATCAAGGTTATTATGCTAGTGGTACGTGGATAAGACACAGAAAGCAGTGTATGGAACTAAGGTAATAATGGTAAATATCCTAATGAGCGCTCCCCAGACTAATTAGGGATCAGGATGGTAGCAATTTTCAAACCAGTGATACCTTAGGCACAAACGTGACCAAAGCCACAAAGATAATACAAGCCGTGTTGGAAGTATGTGCTACGCTAAGAGCGATCAGAAGGTACCAAGCATGAATACAGCCTACAGCGTGAGAAAATCTGTCATAGGCCAAAGCACAGTGGGAAGTGCTTACATTGGTTCTGCTCGGATGATACGAGAAAGTGTAGCATAACATAATACCAATATGGCAAAACAGTTCTTACCCGCAGACAGATTGTAGGGGAGGAGAAAAGTACAGAATTGCACGGCAAAGTGGATGGGTAGCGAGGATAGTCTCGGATGTGCAGGCAAAAGAAACCTCGGCGGTCCTTCCAGCCCGTACAGGTCCGGTCAGGTAAAGGCCTTATTCTTAAGGGCCTTAGTCGATAGGGGCCGGCTAGCGCCTTCTGGTCGCCTGTAGCGGCCTATGAGCGTGCCTGTAGTGGTTGCCTGGAAACTAGAGTAAACAAAATAAGGCAGTAGTGGCGGCAGCCATTTTCCGGAATAATGGACAAGCACGGATCAGTGGCTGCCACGTCTGCGGTGGCGTCGGGCAAGAAGGAGCCCAAAGAACTTGGGGATTTTTATGGGCAAGTCTAAGAATTTCACCCTGGTCACGCGCAGCCACATTCGAGGAACATCTCAAAAGTTGCAGGTCGCAGATTAGGATTGCCGACAGCAAAACCTTTTTGGCAGGACGGTTCAGCTCAATCAGCATTCTATCCAAACATGAAGCTGTTGCAGGAAAATCCACACAGAGTTGCAGTCCTTTTGCATTACTGAGCACCCCACTATCATTCTACAGGGATGGGTTGATAAACACTTGCATTACCGAGTGCTTTACTTGGCTTCTAGAGGAACAAGTCAACCAGTAATTGTAGTGCTGCGCCGGGGTCCCACACTGCCTTTATGTTACTGAAATAATCAATTTTCCCTCACCCCCACCCCCTAACCCAAATGCCTGAAAGGGAAGGCAAGTAATTAGCCAATACGCCAAGAGCCCACTGGAATATTAAACCTAACTTGGAAAGTCCAACCCTACGTTGTATGGGGCCTTGTGACTAAAAGTTTCCAATGAATTTTAGGGAGCGGGAAAATGTTAAGAAGAGGGGCCTGTAGATGTGAAGGGTCCAGCTAGAAGGTCAAGAAGTTCACTGCTGATTAAAATCTTTTTCAACCTTCTGGAGGGCTTTTGGTAACAAGTACTGCCCAAGCCAAAAGTTACAAAACTATTAAAAAGATTACACACTTTAAGGGTGGAGATCAAGGTGCAGGCAAGCAATGTAACGCAACACTCCTCTGCCCCCGTATTCTGATTTTCCTCAGACTTGGCAGGTCGTTGGTAGGTGTTCCTGCTGTTGCGGCTTCCAGTCAAAGAAGCCCAGGAGCTGCGGCTGGGAAAAAAAAAAAAATTCCCGTCAGGTCCAGGAGCTGTGTGCAACCTTCTCATGGAACAATGCAGCAGGATCCAGTGCAGTACTCTTCAGGTTCCTCAACTAGATGCAGGAAAGCTGGTTTCAGCGACAGTCACCAATGCAAGGCGACCGCAGGCATCACAGATGTCACGATTGAAGAAAGACTTCTCTCCGGACCCTTGAATGCGGGGATGTCGACATTTCGCAGATGGGCCACTTACAGGACAAGCTGAAGACCCCTGAAGTTCCGAGTCAAAATCTAGAACAGTGACGCTTCAACCACGGTAGCCCAAATTGGAATAGTCAGTACACTGGATGGCCCGGGAAAGCCTCCGAAGACTCCAAATAACAGGCCACCAGATGACGTAGAGAATGATTGTTCCCACCACTCCAAGGGGCCGAAGCACCGACGTGTCATGATGCCTACCCCCGGAGCACCAGGCCAGGCCCAGCACCCCCGGGAGCAGGCATCATGCCCCCGGGTAAAAGCCCAGCGGCCCCTTATAGGGGCTCTTTGGACATCAGTCCTGGCGCCAGGCTCATAAAGGAAGGTGTTTTGTGCACTTACCTGATGCAGACCATGCTGCAAGATTCAGGCCTCCCTTAGACCTGAAAGGGACTATTTTTTCATTAGGACTATTTTGCCACTCGGGCGTGGCCAGGGAAGGATACTTACCTGGAACTACTTTGGGGGCTATTTAAGCCACGCCCAGACAGTAGCTCACGCTTTGCGTTGTTCTGCATCCAAGCAGCTGAACGCTCACCGGGTCTGCTCCTGCATCTGGTCTCCAGCCACGCCCGCCTCGATCCTGGAAAACCTGTAAGGAAAGAAGAGAAGAGAAAGGTGAAAACCAAGAATTTTATCAAACTTCTTACCTGCATCCGGAACCTTCATGCCAGCGTTCCTGAGAAAAGACTCATTTAAAAGCACCGCGTTGCTCGCTGCAGCGCCGCGCTTCACTCACCTGTCCTCGCGAGTTCTTCTGGCTCCACCGCGACTGTCTGCACCGGTCGCCACATCTCTGCGCCTACGGGAGAGAAGAGACAAAAGGTGAGCAGAAGGAACATATGAGGAAAGCCTAATTTTCCGCCATAACACTTACCGGTCTTCTGTTGGTGGATCATTCCTCATTTCGGGTCGGCGCCGCTACGTTGGCAGGTACTGCACCCCGGCCCCTATGGGGAAAGGACAAAAGACATTACTGGAGGAATATAAAGACATTAAGAGGGATCGCCCCCATCGCTAACTCACCTGAGTTTACCATCGGCAAGTCAATCCCTCAACGCATCGCCTTCATTCTGCACCTGAAATAAAGGACAGATCACAGGTTAGGAAGGCAACAGATAAGGAGGCTCAACACTTGAACTTTTGTAATCTTCATACTTACGGCATTCCGCTCGGAAAAGTCAAGTGGATTTTGTCAGCGCCATTCTGAAAACCAGTGAAGTAACTGGCCAAACACGCGCCGCTGCACCAGAAGCAGGATGGAGAGTTCATCCTTTCAAACCATAAGGTGAGCTTCAACCGGGGATTTCGGAGGAAATTAGAGAAGAACGAAGGGGGGAAGGGGGGAGCAAGCACACTATTCTGCAGACTGTTAATCCCCTTTCTCATCTGCAGAAGGATATTCCTACGGGCCAGACAAGCAAGATTTAAGGGTCCTGTTCAGTCGGTGTTCTGAGTTCTGCGCATCACGCTCGAAGAGGCCACAGCAACCCAGACTAGACCAGCGCCTCCGTGGGAGTCAGGTGAGCGTTACACAAGGGTCTTCTAAGATCAGTAAATCAGACAGGGCTCCACCGGTACTCCAGCCAATGTTGGTTGCCAGGCCTTCTAAGGATCAGTCCACATGTCTTCCAAAGCCTTCACTGCTATGCAGGGTACTTTGCTCCTTTTCAGATCTCTGGGGAATGGCTGCAGGTGTCCTCATCCAAAACAGGTGAGCACAGAATCTCAGCCCAACCAATGGAAGATCTGCCACACACACACACACACACACACACACACACACCCCCCCCCCCCAATCAGGGGCCACTGTTGGTGAAACTCATGCATACACTGCAGGTATACAGACACCAGTTTGTTGATTTGGACTAGCCAGTCCCAACCCACTTCCTGCCTTGCAACTCGGATTGCCTGCGCTAGCCTGTGAAAAGCATTGCTTTTCCAGGCAAATGTATAACGCTAGGCTGAAAGCCAAATCAGCCAAAGAATAAGTGAAAAACCTCATGGCAAGGCCATGTTAAGACACTAGGCACAGTTAGTAGCCAAATGCGGTAAACGCCAGCGAGCTAAAATAAAAATTACAGTAATAATAGTGAAGTAACAGCTGCCACCAGCTTGTCTTTAGGAACATTTAAAAATAAACAAAAATGTGTAATCAAGGGTGATACAAAAGTATGCCCCCATTGCACTGCAAGGTACTGTGTGCAACATGAAGCGTTTGCCCAAAATAAATAACATGTAAAAAGAAAAAGGGAAACCGTTACCCAGTTTTCACAGTCTGAAGGATTAGTCAGTGGGAAAAAGGCCAGAGGAGTTAAGCTGAAGGCTTCACTTCGCTGCAAAATGTCAGGACTAAGTGCAAAAGCAAAACGTTTGGTGGTCCATAGAATATGGAGGGAAAGTTGCTAAAAAGAGAAACCTTTCCTAACACACAGAACCCTTGGATCACTTCACTAAGGTGCATTAGTAACAATAAGAGCGCACCAGTGCCTTCAAAAGACATTAGTTGAGCAAGGCAAGTGAAGCGAAAAGACTTTACTGAACTCCAAAAGTCAGGACAAGGTGCAAGTCATAGCAAAATGTTGGGGGGGGATTCCAATGTTCTCAAGTTTGGTGAAGTAAAAAAAAAATATATATAATCTTTTCTAACATCAGCCATTGGGTGCCTGCCCAATATTTGATGGTAGCCTGGTATGCAGCCTCCAATGTGGGGCTAAAAAAAAAGCCACCCATAATGTGAGAAACCGGGGTTATCCTCACATCTGCTCCCCCAGGATCCTCTGGTCAGGTAAGGGCCATCGCTCTTGGATCCCAAACCTGGCGGCGGACAAGCGAGGGAGGATCACCTGAGTGGAGGGTCCTTGAGCAGTGGAAAGAGGCTACCTTATAGCAAGGCATGGAATCCTTTCGACAGTAAACTACCCCTACCCCCACCCCCACCCCCCGTAGGTAAGAATTGATGCAGTCACACTGAAACTATGCAACACTTATCTACTTATTAGGACCCACCGTTTGGTATATGTCTGTACTACACAGGTTGGTAGTGTGACTGAGCAGCCAGGCCTATCTCAAGAGGGGTAAATGTGAGCTGTAGCGATGTACAAATGAAAACAAGTAACACTCAATGTTTCTATTAGTTATTTAATTATCATCCATTTTTAAAGTGTTCTTTAAAAAGGCAATTCATGTAACAATGTAAACATCATTTAAAATTACTTTTCAGAATCAGAACACGTCAGTGGATAATCTTTGGATATGCTTCTTACACAATTCCTACACCCTGGGGTGACTTCAATCACAAAGACAGTATAGATAACACTAGTTATACTTCTGAGGTGGCAGAAAGGAAAGCTTTAAGGAAGGAAAAAGGTTAAACAGGTTCTCAGTAAACCTGAGGACAACTAAATCTTCCAATGAAGTCTAGACAAGCCTTTCCCGCCAGTAACAGACAACAAGCTACCACCTATGAGGGACAACCAATATCAAAGTCAATGGATTAGAAGAGTCTTCACGGAGCCAGGGCAGCCAAAGTCAATTGGAGCAGAGTATATGAAACTGATCAGAAACGGTCTTGCACAAAGTTTGAGAATTCGTAGAAAATCACTTGCATTGTCACAAGCTGTTAAGCCTGTGAAAAGAGAGTTGGAATCAACTCTAAAAGGTAAGCTACTGCAATTCCCAACTGAGAAAAGCAAAGCTAAAAGACAATGAGCCAAGTACCCCAAGTCTAAACAGTAACTCTGGTTTGAAGAGTGGTCCAGCTGGATTCCGTCTTGCTACAGTGGTGCAGATACCGTGTTCCTGAACCTCAGTCATGGGGACAAGAGGGAGGACGTCTGGAGGGCTCCTGCGGCGGTACTTGGGAGGTCGTCAGCAGCTACAGGCTCTTTTCGATTCAGCGGTACTTCGCGGTTTCAGCACACAGCAAACTGCACTGTTTGGGCTTCCTTCACTCCTTGGATCCTGCACTCGTGTGAGGGGACTTGAGCTCTGGTCACCATGCTTCTAGAGGGTCTTTAGGAGACTCCTGGAGTTTCTAGGCGGATTTCAGAGGTCTCACTCAACTACTGATTACTTGACCCCTGGCACTCGGTTCTTGCAGCAATGAAGAAGTACAGTCAGCCGGGGAAGATGGTCCACTGGAATCCGTCTCTGGGTTAGTTGGTCCCACTAACCGAAGGGGAGACGTCGTCCCTTCCGGAGCTTCTCTGTCGAATTGAAAAAGGAGTTTCAGCACAGTAGCAAGGCTTCACCAGGCAATTCAAAGGTCCAGGAGGAGGCAGCAGGCTTCGTTCACAGTTTTAGTCAGGTCCTTCTCCCAGTGTTCAACTCTGTCTCTAGTCCCAAAAACCTTGCCTTTTAAGCAGGTTTCCTCCATTCATGCACAGCCTAAGCTGTCGATCAGACAGCAGGGTAGCCATCCTGAAAGGACAGCCAGCCAATCCGAACTGGTTGTATTCAGGCATTCCTAGAGACAAAAGGACAGGGGAGTTTCAGGCTTCTCCCTCACATCCTGTCCTTCCAGACACAATGGAGCCAGGGGAGGACTTCAGGGGTGAAGCCTGCCAAAGGCAAGACAAACAAAGGGCTCAAATCTGTTTTGACGCACAGAGTAAAACCCAAGAAAGACCTCACAAACCGAAAATGGCAAAAAAAAGACGACCGTGGCCATTTTGACAAAATGGTCACCCATGGGCGCTGTATTGCAGCTGAGGGTTCAGCCTGCGGTAGAAAAGCACAATGGTCGGAAAAATTAAAGAACCACCAGCCATTTAAAGTATTGAGGTTAACATAAAAATGTTATAAGTAACCCCCCCCCCCCCCAGCACTGCACGTAAGATGGGGTGTGCTGGACCTACAAAGAGAAAATGTAAGGTCAATTTCACTTCACTATTCTTGGGAACGTAGTTCACACAAGGAAAGGTATTTAAACCTTATGGAGGAACCTAAACAAGTTCTCAGTGACAATGCACTGAATTTGCAGTGTGTCACAACACCAAAAAAAATGCCTCTGGAGTTTAAGACTCCAAAAACAGTGGAAACACAACATCCAAATCAGGTAAACACATGAGAGAGAAAAAAGGTCTCAATCACTCCAGGGTTAACATTCAAAAGTCCTAAATCCAGCAAAAGAGCTGGGGGTCTCGAAGGTTGAAGGGAATTAGCACAGAAAATGGAATTCTCCCCAACACCGTCCTTTAGCCTTTATGGGCTATTATCAGTCTTATTCCCATGACCCTTACAAAAATCACTTTAGTACTAAGAGGCAACTAGGAGTACTGCAGATTACCCACTGCAAAACCCACTTTGGTACTGTGACGAAGGTTACTTTAATAGGCAAGGTCAGGCGATTGAGGGGGATTTGCATCACCTTTAGCCCATTGACAATCAGTGAATGCATAAAAGGTGGAAGCCGAAGAGAAGAATGAGGCAAGGACAGGAGCAGGAGACGCATAAGGCGAGGCAGTCGTGGTGGTCGAGGAGGAGTAAAGAGACCCGGAGGACTCGTGGAACCCAGAGCAGCAGGGCTTTGCAGTTTCACCAAGCCTAGGAACCTCTCAGGTGTGGAACTGGCCGCTTGTGTGGGGGGGGGGGATTAAGAAAGCGATAAAGAGCAAAAGAGAAGGAGAAAGAGCGACAAGGAGAGTGAAAAAGAGCGAGAAAGAAAGGTGGAACACTTCAAAGGTCTCTGATGGGGAGAAATCTCAAATGTGCCAATTCACTCTACCTTATAGCCCTCCAGCTCTTTTGCTAAACTTTGGGGTTTTCAACTTTTTAATTCTGTTTTCTGTGTTCATTTCATTTGGTTATGGAGCCTAAAACAACTCCATGGGCATCTTTTCATTTGTGTCACACAGCACCCTCGGTGCAGTGACACAGGGAAGCCTTTTAGGCTGCCCCAAGGTTTAAATACCTTCTCTGGGATAAACCTACTGTTTCCCAGAGAAAGTAAAGTGAAATTGACTTTACTAGTCTTTTCAAATTCCTAGACCCAGCACACCCTAATTTACAGTAGAGTGCTGGAGGGGTTACCTAGTATCCCCCATGTCTAGAAACTCATGTAGCAGTCAAATGCTACCCTTTCCTCTCGAAATGGGTGGCGGCAGAGGTTTTACAACGAACTACCATGATTTCTCCCTACCGTGAACACCGGTAGCGTTAAAAAGCGGGAGCCATGTTTTCCAAGATGGCTTCTGAGCCCCCTTTGTTTAAACCGGTCCCGGTCTTTTTTCGCCATTTCTTTTTGGAAAAGTCCTTCTAGAGTTTGTCTCTGTGTGCCAAACCAGGCTTGGTCCCTTTGTTCCTACATCATTGGCAGGCTTCAGGACTGAAGACCGCCTCTGGCGCCTGAGTGTCTGGGGTGGGTAGGAAGTGAGAGAGGTGCCCGAAACTCAGTGCTTAGTCTCCTAGGAGACCCAAATGCACTCTGGCGTGATTGGCTGGCCGACTGTCCGGCAAGGACAGCCACCCTGCTGGGTGAGTGGCAGCTAGGCTGGAATGAATGGGAAGAAACTGGATAAAAGGAGAGTATCTTGGCTTGGAAGGCAGAGTCGACCACTGGAACAAAAGAACCGAAGACAAGCTTTAAGAGGGCGGCTGCTGCAACTCCTGGACTCTTGGTTTGCCCGGTGAAGCCCTGCTGCAAGTCTGAATCACCAAGTTCATCACGACCGAGAAGCCCTGCAAGGACGACTTCTCCCTTTGAGTTGGTGGGACCGATCAACTCGACACTAAGCCACCTGGATACCATTCTCCGAGCTGATTGTATTTGCCTCAGAGTGCTGCAGGAAGCCAAATAACCAGGGAGAGGGACACAAGCTTGTGTCCTTGACTAAAGCTACCGGAATTGAAGATTTGACATTTGCCAGCTTTTTGACCAGTCCCAGTGCAGTGCAGGAATCCCCCGACGTCCTCCCGGTTGTCCCCACGACTGAGGCTCAGGAACAGCAAGATCTGCAGGAACTTCCAGGAACAGACGTCTTCAGCTGCATCCTTTCCTTCATTGTAAGGTACTGTTAAAACCAGACTGAGTGAACTTACCTCTCACTGCGAAAGTGCTTGAAACTTTGGCAACTTGCAGGCCTAGTCAGCTTGTGACCCAACATATGAATCTTTCTTTTACAAACTACTTCTGAGAACTTTGGCAAAGACTTTTCCGTTTAACTACCAGAACTGCCTTATCCTATACAAGACTTTAGCCCATTGACTTTGGCCTAACCTATTGCATTGAATTGACTCCTCTAGTGAACTCAAACTATTTGCACTGTATAAGAGTAAGTAATACTATTAACCTATGCCTTTTTGCTCCTACTTCAAATATTCTGAATGCTATTTTGCTCCTCCTTCAAAGTAGTTTACATGCCTCAGAAACTGATAGTATGAAGTATGACAATTACTTACCGTAATAGCATTTCTGATGATTGTATCTGCTTATATTCACATGGTGTGCATATAGTCCGACATCCAGGGGTAACCGCAGAGTATTGCATCTTGTCTTTCAGGGACTGAAAGGGGACGTCGGCATAGGCATGTCTAACACTATCCCTATCGTGACGTGTAGTGTACCCAAAATCCCTCACGCGCCGAGGTCCCTCCGATTGTATTTTTTCTGCCATGAGGGAGCCCAAGGCTATAGTGAGCGAGTACATAGAGAGAAAGTAAGACATCTATGTTCATTCCACACCGAGCGGGGAGGTAGTGAGGGCGCATGTGAATCTAAGCACATACAAGCATCAGAAATTCTATTACGGTAAGTAATGTATGTCTTCTGATGCTTGTTAATCTGCATAGAATCACATGCTGTGCATAGACTAGCAAGCAGTACCAGGAGGTGTGTTGTGAGAAGGAACAGTAAAGAAAAGATGTCAAGTACTGCTTGTCCCACCTGAGAATCAGACCTAGAATGAGTGTCTAGGCAATAGGGTTTTGTAAAGGTGTGTACAGAACTCCTGTTTGCCGCTTTGCAAATGGACTCAAGGGGAATATTTGCAATGAATGCTATGGATGCCTCAGTGCCCAGAGTAGAATGTGCTCTAGGCTTGAAGGGTAGTTCTCTCTTAGCAAGAGTGTAACATAGCGTGATGCATTTGACAATCCACCTTGAGATAGCCGATTTAGAGACAGGATCCCCTTCTCTACCAGCCGTCACTGAAACGAAGAATTATTTAGTCTTCCTCAGTGGTTTAGTTCTTTCCCGGTAGAACATGACTGCCCTGCGCACATCTAGTGTGTGTAGGCTTCTTTCGGCCATGCTAGTGGGATTCTGGAAAAAGCTAGGTAGTTCGATCTATCGATTGGTTCACATGGAACTTTGAGATGAATTTAGGTGCAAATCTGAGGTGAGTGCGCAGAAATACCTTTTCCCTGTGAACTGTAACAAAGGGGTCTAGAACAGAAAGTGTCAGTAGTTCGCTAACCCTTCTAATAGAAGTGATAGCCACTAGGAAGGCCGTTTGTGATGTGGTGTAGGCTGACAGAGCAGCCAGATGAACCTTTAGGGAATTGAAGACTAACCCAGTGTCCAACAGATGGGTAAGGTACAGCACAATGTGTGTGGGTGAGCAATCGATTGGATTGACGCCCTTGGAATTGCACCAGATGGCAAAACGTTTCGTTGGCTGGCATAGCAATAACGTGTGTTCGGTTTCCTAGCTTCTCCGAGTATGTCCATGCACCTCTGAGGGAGCTGTAGGTGTCCAAACTATGACCTCAGGCGCCAAGCCGCTAAGTTCAGTTTGTGGGCATGGGTGTCGGGACTCAAACCC
Organism: Ambystoma mexicanum; assembly: GCF_040938575.1. NCBI lineage: Eukaryota > Metazoa > Chordata > Amphibia > Caudata > Ambystomatidae > Ambystoma > Ambystoma mexicanum. Next base: position 580,529,307 of record NC_090935.1, read on the forward strand.
CCCCCCCCCCCACCTGTCCTGAGACAACATGTTGTACGGGCAGGGTAGTGCCACTGGTGGGGAGAGGGACTTTTCCATCAGGTGAGTGAACCAGGGTTGGCGGGCCCACATGGGGCCACCAGTATCATGGTAACTGGCTCCTGGTGCGTCTTGTGCACTATCTTGTTGAGAAGGGGAGTCGAGGGGGGGGGGAGCATAGACCCATTTATCCAGAGACCGTTCCCCTTGGATCGATTCTGGGGGTACCTGGAGGCGTAGTCTGGGAATTGGGCGTTCTCCTGAGTAGCAAACTGGTCGATCTCTGGGAAACCCCATTCTGCGAAGACATTGGACACAATGTCTTCGTGCAGCCGCCATTCGTAATCTTCGGGCAGAGGAATATCTCTGCTGAGTACGTCTGCCAGAAGATTGAGTTCCCCTGGAACATGTGGGGACAACAGAAACATCTTGTGTTTGAGAGCCCATATCCAGATTTTTTGGGACAGCTTGGATAGCCCTGGAGAGTGAGTGCACCCCTGTTTGTTCCGGTAATGCATGGCTGTAGTGCTGTCCGTTAGAATCAGCACTGTCTTCCCTTGTAGTAGCACCTGAAAGGCCTTCAAAGCCTTGAACACCGCTAATAGCGCCAGTAAGTTTATATGGTTGGACGCTACTTGAGGGGGCCACACTCTGTGCTGTCTGCCGAAGCAGGTGAGCCCCCTCACCCCGTGAGAGATGTGTCTGTAGTGAGAGTGGCTTCCACTGCAGGGGTGGTGAAGGTCATACCCTTCAAGAGGTTTTCTCTTGACCACCACTGCAGAGAGAGAACGAGGGCTGGCAAGACAACTACCAGATCTTAACATTATCCGCTGGCCTGACACCACTGGCTGTTGAGCCACTCTTGCATGGAATGCATGCGCAGCCACGCGTGGGGAACCAAGTATATGTAGGACGCCATCATACCTAGCAAGCTCATGGCCTTGCGCACCATCACCTCCCGACTGGCCACATAGAGGTATCTGAAAAAGCATGTTCTGAACCCTCTCGTTGGAGGGTACGACGAGACAGTCTTCTGTCCGAATTAGAGCTCCCAGAAATTGTTTTGTTTGCCTGGGGCCTAGACTGGATTTCTTTTCGTTGATTGAGAAACCCTGACTGAAGAGACGATCTACTGTTTTTTGGGTGTTCGAAAAACATGTGTCGAATGAGTCCCCCGTGATGAGCCAGTCGTCGAGGTAAGGGTAAACTGGGACCGACAGTCTGCGCAGGTGTGCTGCAGCCACTGCCAGGACTTTGGTAAACACCCTTGGCGCTGAGACGATGCCAAAGGGGAGTACCTTGAATTGGTAATGCAAGTCCTCTATCATGAACCTTAGATATTTCCTGTGCGCTGGCGACATTGAAATATGAAAGTATGCCTCTTTCATGTCCAATGTTGCCACGTAGTCCCACTGTTTCAGCAATGGGATCACCTCTTGTAGTGTTACCATGCAAAACTTCTGGGGTTTTATGAACTTGGTCGTTGGGCGCAGGTCTAGAGCAGGGCGCATGGTGAGGTCCTTTTTGGGTACAAGTACACTGAATAAATACCCTTGTTTACCTGAAGAATAGGGACGGCTTCTATGGCGTCCTTTCCCAGCAGTGCTTCCACCTCTTGATTCAGGATCTCCAGATGGTCTGGTGAAAGGTGCCATGAGTGCGGCGGTCTGAATTGTGGAGATCGGGCGAATTCCACGCAGTAACCGTGGGCGACCGTCTTTATGACCCACTGGTCTGAAGTTATCCCCTCCCATGCCATGAGGAAAGATGCTAATCGCCCCCCGACGGGGGCGACATGGGAGGGGCCTGGATCTGGTGGTCATTTCTGACCAGAGGCTATGGCTCCTCTGGGATTGGAGCCTCTACCTCTGCCTTTGCAGCATTTCTGACCCCTTGAAGGGTAGTATGCGGGGCTTCCCGAAGTTTGTCCTGTGCTGAAGTTCCCCGTGCCATAGTAGTTTTGACCAGCACAGGCTTGACCTCGAAAGGACCGGCGAGAGTTATTACCTCTCTTGAGGGAAGGTTTCTGTGTGATCTGTTGCAGAGACTTAAGAGTCTCATGCTCTTTCTTCGCTGTTTCCAAGGCCACATCCACCGCTTTCCCGAAGAGGTTAGATTCCTCAATGGGCTTATTGATGAGGGAGGCTTGTGTTTCCGGTTTAAAACCTGAAGTACGCAGCCAAGCGTGTCTTAAGTAGGGTTCTTTGGGCCAGAGACCCGCCTGAGGTTAGAGACTCTAGAAGAAATCGTGGAAGACTTCAGTATTTAATAGACTGGAAAGGGTTTGGGCCTGAGGAACGTTCTTGGGAATTTGCTAGTGATGTTCATGCTCCAATTGTTGTCGCAAAATTTCATAGGAAATATCCTTTTAAGCCTGGTCCAGGAGGGAGGGCTTAGAGAGGGGGTACTGTTAGGTTTCAATGGTAAATACCTAATGTTCTTGTTTATTTCATTATTAGAAATTAATCTAATCCTTAAATATTCAAAATGATTTGGCCTTAACTTGTACAGAGTAATGCAGATACCCCAAGCCAAGATGGAGGGCAAAGACAGGAGTTCTGATTGGATGGCAAGTTGACAGTGTGTGATTCCCAACATTCTAAACTGCCTTTCAGTTATTTTTCAAGAGTAGGTCATGTTTTGTTTTTCTCCTGAGATTATCTGAATTTAGAATCCTTTCAAGAAGAATCCTTCAAGAAATAAGAATTAAGAACTAAGAAATAACTGCAACCAAATTAATTCAACGTTCAAGCAATTCATTTCTTGGAAGGAAGAACGTTGTCAAGTCATCTTCAGAAACTACTAAAGCCAAGTACTTTAAATATTTGTATAAGAATTATTCCGGTTAGTCATACTGTGAAAACTCAGCATACGTAGTACGCGCTTTCAAGCGTGTTTTGAAACTGTTTACTTGTGGAGTCAGCTGTGGATTTGATCGCGCCTCATGTGCGCGTAACGCAGTCTTCAAAAAAGAAAATTACAGTTTTCAGTAGCTCGCGCCCTCGCGCGCATTTTTATAAAACTGTGAGCTCTAGAGAGTCGCCTTCGAGTGCACTATTAGTAAGAGGGAGTTAAGTTATCTGTTGTTCGCGCCCTCGCGCGCATTTATAAAAAGAAACTGAGTTCAAGGGAGTAGCTTTCGAGTGCACGTTGCACTGTTAATGAAAAAGAAGTTCAGTTTGGAGTTGTTCACGCCCTCGCGCGCATTTAATAAAATAGTGTGTTCAACAGAATTGTGAATGCGTAGCTCGCGTTCACACACGTCATGATTAAATACTTTTAATAAAACTTTACTTACCTTATTACAGTCGTCCAGTGCTGGTTCCAGTTCGTTCGCGTTCTGCTGCAGCGGCGTCGCGTTTCTGGATTTCTACAAGGACATTCCGTGGTGATGGTTTCTTTTTATAAATGCGAGGGCGCCAACAGGTAACTTATCTCCCTCTTATTAATAGTACTACGTGCACTCGAAGGCGACTCTCTAGAGCCCAGTTTTATAAAAATGCGCACAAGGGCGCGAGCTACTGAAAACTGTACTTTCCTTTTTTGAAGACTGTGTTACGCGCACATGAGGCGCGATCAAATCCACAGCTGACTCCACAAGTAAACAGTTTCAAAACACGCTTGAAAGCGCGTACTAAGTATGCCGAGTTTTCACAGTATGACTAACCGGAATAATTCTTATACAAATATTTAAAGTACTTGGCTTTAGTAGTTTCTGAAGATGACTTGACGTTCTTTTTTTCAAAGAAATTAATTGCTTGAAAGTTGAATTAATTTGGTTGTAGTTATTTCTTAGTTCTTAATTCTTATTTCTTAAAGGATTCTTCTTGAAAGGATTCTAAGTTCAGATAATCTCAGGAGAAAAACAAAACATGACCTACTCTTGAAATATAACTGATGAAAGGCAGTTTAGAATGTTGGGAATCACACACTGTCAACTTGCCACCCAATCAGAACTCCCGTCTTTGCCCTCCATCTTGGCTTGGGGTATCTGCATTACTCTGAATGTACAAGTTAAGGCCAAATCATTTTGAATATTTAAGGAGATTAATTTCTAATAATCAAATAAACAAGAACATTAGGTATTTACTATTGAAATCTGACAGCTTATTGCTGAGGGAGGCTTGTGTTTCCGGTTTAAAACCTGAAGTACGCAGCCAAGCGTGTCTTAAGTAGGGTTCTTTGGGCCAGAGACCCGCTTGCTGTTTCTGCAGTGTCCAGGGTGTTTTTGATCACATGCTGGTTAACTTGTCTTCCCTCGATTACAATTGAGAAAAGCTTGGATTTGGCGCGTTCAGGAACCTCTAGGGGGCTTTCCTGGAGCAGGTTCCACTGAGCATCAGCATAGCTTGCCAATAGTGTGGTATTAGCAATCCACGTAGTGTATGCAGCAGCCGAAGTGACTCGTTTGCCTAGAGCATACAGTCTTTTGGATTCCTTGTCCGGAGGTGCTTCCCCCATGGCAAGGGGTACTCCTGCCCTTTTTCGGGTGGTAGTCACTACCAATGAATCTGGGATAGCGTGCCCTATGATGTATAGAGGGTCGGAAGGGCGAAATAGTTTTTCCACTCTTGGGTTCACTGCCAGAGTTTGAGCTGGTGATACCAATTTATTTTATTTATTTTATTTATTTATTACGCGCCAAAGCTCGCAAGCATCAGGGCGTGACAAAAAGACTCCGGGACCAGAAATTCACGGGACAACACAAAGAAAGGAGAAGGGAAGTAAAATAGCGACCCAATGTGATGTAGTAGAAGCCTAGTTATTTGAAGAGGAAGATCTTCAATTGCTTCCTGAAGCGTTGAATATTGCTTTCCAGTCTAAGGCTGCAAGGCAGTTTATTCAAATGAGAGATCGCCAGGTTTGGAAAAGCTTGACCAAGGCCGGTGGCTTTGCCTGGGAGACTGGGATTGATCAATCCTTGTTTGGTGGATCTCAAGCAGCGACTCGGCTCATACCAGCTGAATTTTCTTCTTAAATATGCTGGCCCCTTGCCGTAGAGACATCGGTGGGTTAAGGTCAGTGATTTAAACAGGATCCGTTCCTTCACTGCCAGCCAATGAAGATCATTTCTGTCCTTAGTGATGTGTTCACGCTTAGATGTGTTTATGATGTACCCGACAGCATTATTTTGAATGATCTGGCATTGTTTCAGGCAGTTGTTACTGGCTCCAAGCATTAATGCATTGCCATAATCCAAGCGAGACAGAATAGTAGCTCTCCCTATCGTGGCACTATTCTTGATGTTTAGGAATGGTCCGATTCGGCAGAGGAGCCTTTGGTAGTAATGGCATTTTCGCTTAAGATAAGCGGTTTGGGCTTCTGCACCTAGGGAGGATTGTAGGTAAATACCTAGGGTTTTGACCATACTCGATACCTTGATGGTAGAGTCTTTTATAGAGAATTCGGAGTAATCAGGGCCAAGATTGTTGAAGGCTTTGGCATTTCCGAAGGTCATGAGTTCCGTTTTGGAACTATTAAGACACATCCAGTGTGTTAACATCCAGTTTTCAATGGTGTTATAGATGACCGATAGCTTGTCGTGGTCTATAGAATGATTTCCACTCAATTCCAGAATGAGCTGTGTATCATCAGCGAAATTGGTGAAAAAGATTCCAAGTTGTGATAGAATGTTACAGAGGCAGCAAATATATAAGTTAAAGAGTAAGGGAGAGAAACTAGCTCCCAGAGGGACGCCGCAATCTACAGGTTTGGGAGAGGTGGAATGGCCTCCCCAATTGATTTTAGAATTCCTGTCTTCTAAGAAAGATGAAACCCAATCTATTGCATCTTGGTAGCAGTTTCCAGCTGCGCCTAGGGCCTCTCGGAGCTTTCCATGATTTAACAAAGCGAAAGCAGCCGAGAGGTCCAAGAGGATTAACAGTCCTGTTTTACCTCTGTCCAAAATGCTCAACATTTCAGTCTGCAAGTCCAGCAAAGCGGACTCTGTGCTGTGGGCACTTCTAAAGCCCGATTGTTGGGGGTGTAGCAGGCTGTGTTGATCTACATACTGTTGCAGTTGTTTAGTTGCTACTTTGTCGAGTACCTTCAACAGGAAATTGCAATTGGTGATAGGTCTAAGATTAGTGGGGTCTTGTTGATCTAGTCTGGGTTTCTTAACTAGGGGGGTGACTGACAGTTTTAATTCCAGTCGGTACTTTCCGATCTCTAAAGGAGGCATTTGTCATACGACAGAGAAAAGGGGAGAAGATGTCAACATTATCTAAAATCAGTTTTGGAGGTACAATGTTTTCCGCGCAGGTGGTGCAATTCATGGCGGAAAGAGTGTCATTCATGTCTTTAGTAGAAACTGGGGAAAATTTGAATTTAGGAATGTTTAAGTCCGGGTTCGTTGTCTTAGGTTGCACAGATGGTAGTGGGATCGATACATTGCAACTTATGATAGAATCTCTGGCTTTTTTAATTTTATTCGAGAAGGCAATGAGAGGGGCCAACCTTCTCTTGATAGAATTAAGGAGGGGGATGGCTTGGCTAGATGGAGGCTTCTCCTCAAGGATATCCTCTACAAAATCCTGCTCAGGCAGAGCCTCTTGAGTGGAGATTTGAAAGTGTTCTGCTGCTTTTTTCAACATGGAGTTGAAGGCCATTTGGTCATCTACAGGTGAGGCCTGGCGAGCCGGAGTGGACGGAGGAGAATCGAGGCACAAAACATCAGTGTCCTGATCTTGCTGTGTCCATGGGTCTGTTCCTTCCTGCTGGGTTTCTTCCCAGTTGTCTGTGGTACCCTTCTGTAAATACTCATAATTCTGCAGAAATGAAGCTTCTTCATTATAAATGTCCCTATATGTGTCCATGTGGACAATGTCTTCCTGCTGGATGGGGACAGAAGACTGATCTTCTTGAAAATGAGATGGAAAATGGAGGTTAGGCTCTACCCGAGACCTTTTTGGAGATGGATGATCAGAAAAAACGATAATCTTCTCCAGCCGATCCATACACCCTTCAAATTTCTCTCTAGTCCATTTAGAGGACCCAGGCGGGCCTGCGGGTGGAAAAATGTTTTCCGCCCTACGGCGCCGAAAAGAGTCTTAGGGTGTCAGAAAGAGGCCCTTGACCATCTTCATACGTATTGTACAAATCGGGATCCCAAACCGCATCTGAAGACTTTTCCGCAGCTTCTCCCATGACTTCAGGCGGAACCGGGGTAAGAACCACCGCCGCCGCAATTCTTTCGATGCGGTCTTTGATAATCGCCAAATCGGCGTGAGACAGTTGTCCCGATGGTCTATTGGTAGGTGTATTACCCTCCGCGGCGCTAGAGGACCTAGCGGTTGGTTTCTTAGGTAGAGGCCTAGTTGTAGTTTTCGGGCCTACTGCAGCATTCGGGAGCGTTGCAGAGTCGAATTTCTGCGCTTCGACGTGTGAAGTTTTAGGAGTAGTGCCCTTACTTAATTGTGGTTGCCCAGTCGCAAGACCCTGCTGCGGATGTGGGGAAGGCTTTGGATCTGAGCGGTCCGAGGAAGCAGTTGAAATTATCGGCGGCCCTGTTGGGCTTTCACCTTTTTCGACGAAGACGTTGAAAACGGTGTAAGGGTTGTCTACTTAGTTTGATGCGTTTGTACGCCCCTGTCGCCGGGGTGTTGTCCCTGTAGCGAGACCAGAGTCAGGCCTTCAAGGGTTGGGGACGGGCGTGGCTGACGTAGAAATGTCCACCTCGAGGTCTATAATATCCGCAACGGATGTTTGGTCATCCGAGGTGCCCCTGTCACTCTCAGCGGGTTTGGCGGTGGGGAAGGGGGTTCCACCCGCGACACCATACGCGGTCCACCGCTTTACATGGCGCTCCTTTAGGGTCTTAGGCCGAAGGAGTTGGCAGGTCGCACACCGCTTTTCGTCGTGCTCTAGGGGGAGACAGGCATTGCACGCCCTGTGTTCGTCCTTCCAAGGATATCTGACCCTACACTTAAGGCAGAATCTAAAAGGAGTCCTTGCCATAGCTAAAGGGAAAGATGACCAGACCAAAAGGGTAAAGAGGGGAAGGAGGAAAGACATACAGACAATATGGCCACCCCGACCCCACTCTCCCTACGGTAGAGGTCGGCCAGAGGGCCCGACCAACTGGAAAATCCGGCTGCCGGATCTTAGGCGCCGAAATCCACAGCCGTAGACGAAGCCCCTGCAGTCTTAGTCAAAAGATGTTCTTGTGATGGAAGTGACTCAACGGGGAATAACCGACAAGTCGGTATAAGATAAATGAGGTCTCTTTTGTAAGAGCTCTGCTATAGGGGGACCAGTTATCTGGGTGGAAAAAAACAATCTGAGGGACCTCGGCGCGTGAAGGATTTTGGGTACACACCACGTCACAATAGGGATAGTGGTACAGACACGCCTATGTGCCGACGTCCCCTTTTGGTCCCCGAAAGACAAGATGCAATACTCTGCGGTTACCACTGGATGTCGGACTATATGCACAGCATGTGATTCTAAGCAGATTAGCATGCATCAGAATGAAGTATATTTTTTGTGATATAGATTGCCTCCTTCTAGTGAATGTTTTAGAACTGACTGTGAAATAAATTAATAAGAGTTTTACCAAGAAACCTTGAGTGTAAGAGTTTGTTTGAATACTTGTAATTACAGACCTTTGTATAACATCATTACAGCTCACATTCCCCTCGTCAGATAAGCCTCGCTGCCCAGCAACGCTACCAAACCTGTGTAGTACCGACTTATACCAAAGGTTGGTTTGCTTACACCTGTAGTTCTAGTTGTGTGTAGTGGTCCGGAAGGGTGCTGCATACAAACTCTGCCTAACAGCCCCGAAGCAGCTGACGGACTATAGTGAGTAGTGAACTGTAATGCAATACCAAAAAAGCATATTGAATGCTGAAGTGAATAGGAACAAAGTATTGAATGAACCAACAACAAATAAGCATTTATTGAATGGAGAAGCAATACATTGAAAGTAAAGCAACATTTGAATCTTGAGACACCATTTAAAAACCTGAATGATGAATCTCAGAAAGAGTCCAAGGCTTGGACTTTAAGGTTGAAGGTGGTGAACCGGGCTAGTGAGCCCATCCTGTGAATCTTTACTGACATTGGCAAGAAGGGGCGACATAGCCCACCCAATTGAAATTGAATCCTGCTACTTTCCTGCCAAAGGCACACCTTAAGAAACATTTGAACTAGACTAGTAAACCATTGATGTTGGGCAAGACTGTAGTAGCCCTGTGGCAGACTACACCAGCCTTGTCCTCTTAGCAATAAGTAACCCAACCTTTGGTATACGCCTGTACTACACAAGTTGGTAAAGTAACTGAGCAGCCAGGCTTATCGCAGGAGGGGTCAATGTGAGCTGTCGGGTGGCAACGGAATTTCAAGTGCCAGTTATTCAAATAAACACTTGCACTCAAATTAATAATTATTCAATCAAGAAACCTTAACAGTCAGTTTTAAAATAAGCCTTCGTTAGAAGCGAGCAATTGGCAACGATAGAAATACACTTCAAAATACACTCCTTCAGTTCATTAAATTAAGTAGATACCCTTTTGGGATGGCACGCAGATTGTCACACACCCTGAGGTGACTTCAATAGTTAGGACACTGGACATTAATATATCACTATTAAGACTTCAATGGTAATACTGAAATTGTGGCAAAAAGGAAAAGGTTAAGGAAGGAAACAATGGTTAACACGTTTCTCATACAGGTAAGCACTTTTGTACCCCCCAATGCAATATAGATTAACCCTTTCCCAGCTATACAAGTAAGGTATGTATGACTTTTTGGGGGGATAGTTAAACAAAGTCAGAGGTTAAGAAGGGTCTTAAGGGAGCCAGGACAGCCAATGTCAACTGAGCAAAGTCTAGGCAAACTGAGGCACTTCTGAAGGTAGGTAAAAGTCTTGCACAATGTTAAAGTGAGCTTTGTTGTAAAAATAAATCACTGTTGGGCCATAAGCTGGGAGGCTTGAAGGGCAAAGCTGCAAGCAACTCTGCAAAGGGCAGCCAATGAAAGTCTCCACTGAGAGCAAGCAAGCTGCACACACAAGAGTTAAGTACCCCTTAGCTCACAGTACCTTAAGTCTGAAGAAATGGTTCCAGCTGTCTTCTGTTCCTGTCTTAGTTCCTGCAGATCCTGTTGTTCCTGGGCCTCAGTCGTGGGGACGAGAGGGAGGACTTCTGGGGACTCCTGCACTACGGTTTGAAGGTCAGCAGCAGCAATTGGCACAATTCAGATTAGTGGCACTATGCGGTTTCAGCTACTCGCTAATATCACCACCACAGTTCTTGGACACTGTGTGGACTTTCCTTGCTACTGGGGTCCAGCACTCTGTTGAGGTGGCTCAGGCTTGGTCAGCCCTGCTTTGAAGGAGTTGGGAGGATCTTCCTGGAGCTTGGGTCCAGCTTAAAAACGATTTGCTTGATTCTGGTGTTCCTGTCCCCTGGCACTCGGTTCCTGCAGCAGCAATGGAAGTACAGCCAGCAGAGAGGGGTTTCAATGACATTCGTCTTGGGGTTGATTGGTCCCACCAACCCAAGGGGAGAAGTCGTCCTTTCTGGGCTTCTCTAGTCTATGTCGAAATAGAAGCTTCAGCACTGCAGCAGGGCTTCACCGGCAAACCAACAGTCCAGGAGTTGGAGCAAGCTTCTCTTCCAGTTTCTTTCTTCGGTTCCAGTGGTCGACTCTACCTTCCTTTCAAAAGACCTCGCCTTTTATGCAAGTCGTTCCCATTCATTCGTAGCCTAGCTGTCACTCACACAACAGGGGGGCTGTCCTCCAAGGACAGCCAGCCGGCCAATCACCTTTGGGTGCATTCCTGTAACCAAGGAGACCAAGCATGGAGTTGCAGGCACCTCCCTTGCTTCCTGCCAGACACGCTGGAGCCAGAGGCGGGCTTCACCAGTGAACCCTGCCAAAGAAAACGAAAAGGACCAAACCTGGTTAGGCGCGCAGAGTAAATCTCAAGAAGGACCTTTCCAACAAGGAATGGCGAAAAAAGACCAGGAGCCATTTTGACAAAATGGGCACCCATGGGTGCTATAATGCAGCTGCGAACGCAGTCTGCGTTAAAACCCCCCACAATGGTATGAAAAAGTATACTGCCACCAGCCAACAATTGTAGAAAGGGTAATAAAAATGTTACACAAGAAGTTAGACAAATGGGATACTAAGTAACCCCTCCAGCACCCCATTGTAAGATAGTGTGTGCTGGGTCTATAAAGAGACAATTGCAAGTAAAGTCAATTTCACTTTACTACTCTTGGAAACAGTTATCCAAGAGAAGGTATCTAAACCTTAGCAGCGATCCAAAGGATTTCTCAGTGACACTGCACTGTGGGTGCGGTGTGTCACAATGTAAAAAGATGCCTATGGAGTTTGTCAGACTCCAAAACCAAAGGAAAAAAACAGTGTTCAAATCAAATAAAAATGCATGAGTGTGGGGAAAAAGGTCTTGCTCTCTTCAGGATAAAATTTGAAAGTCCTAAAGTCCAGCAAAAGTGCTGGGGGTCTCTAAGGTAGAAGGGAATTAGCACATTTCTAAGAATTCTCCCTAACAATTGATCAGCTTGGGGGAACCTATGGTTGCGTGACCTGTGCTGGGTGGATCGTGGGGTCTGACAACTGCGTCTAGACCATTGGGCTTCTGTGTGTCAACTTTATTAAACATCAAGATTCAAGTTACAATCAAGGCAATCAACTTCTGGTTGCGTGACTTGTGATGGGTGGACTGTCCCGTCCGATTACTGCACCTAGACCAGAAACCACAAAAGGGTTGAAAAGTGGCGAGTGGTGTCAAGTTCTGGTGATACTAACTAAAGGAAGGGTCCCGTTTTCTGAGAACTGATGCAACTATTGCAAGAGTGACTCTTGGGGAAGGAAACCTTGAGAGGTAAAGTCTGGAAAATGTTTGTCTTGTGGTAGGGAGTCCTGAGACAACAGCGGCGTATGACCTTTTCTATTGCATTTGAACTTGGGGAAGGGAGACCCCTACATCTGTTTGATGTGAACTGATATTTACTAGTCTAAGAAAAGGTAACCTCAAAGTCTGTGTAGTCTTTGTAGAAAAGAAGCCGCATTGGAACGGTTAAGCTTTAATTGGAGAACTACTTTATAGAAATCTGAAATGACATTCATTGAACATTTTGGTTGAGAACATTTCCCCAATAGTTTTGTTATAGTGGCGAGGACATCATAGGGTTTTGACACAGAGCTTTGCTTTTGGACTTCCTGACAGACTTTCCTTAGTTCAGTTAGGCAGGGAAATCCCACCATAGCATTGGGTTAGGCATTACACCAGACAAGATCTTAATAAAGTTGTCGAAACTACAGTTTACTTGTCTGTGTCATCTCTTTTGGTACCATGTCTGTCTCACATTAGCCACTCGCATTGTCTTGATGCCGGAACACAGACATGCACATCTGGAATGCCTAAAGTTCAATGCAGAGGGCTAGAGCTATACAGCAACACTACAATAAATCGGATGACAAAGCTCTGCCTCTTCAGTGACCAAAAAGAACAGACTGCAGCACTCCTGCCCTCAGATCTGGTGGCAACTAGACCAGCTCACCTGCCTCAAAGGCCACATCACCAATAAGTTCCTGGACGCACCATCATCGCCTCTCTCAAAATCCACAGACGCTTTGCTGCTGACGACCCGTCACTCTTCCATGACTGCTAGACCAGATTTTCTTCATGAACGGACACTTGACAAGCACCGTATTTCCATCTTTCCCATCTGGGAAGCTCAAGGCTTGCAACACCCTTTGTTACTAGACAGCTTTGTCGAACCAGCAACAAGAGGACTCTTCAATAATATTCCTTCCATGAGGTCTCCTGACACAAACCCCATCACTGGAATCCCTCTCCCGAGATCATGGACGTCATAGGAACAGAGCATCTCAAGACCAGACACCTATTTTTCCCCTTCTGCCGACTCAGAACTGTGGCAGTTGTGAGTTTAATAAACCAACCTCCCAGTGGTGTGATGCTGCCATGCTGTAGCATTACCACATGGCTTAAGACATTGGGGGTCCCTGGAGAACCTCACCTCTGGAAAGCCCCTGAAACCTCCCGTTCACTGGGACTGGCTATAGGACTCTGGGATTCAGCTTAACTAAGTCTGGAATTGCTGGAAGGCAGCTTCATCTGGATACTTACCTGGGGTCACCCCTTTACATGTAAGGGACTGTCAACCTTCAGATGTGACCAGAAAATGAGTACCGCAATTTTTGGTGCTGTTCACAAAAGGTGCAATCTTTTCCACAAGCCTCTGTCTCATCTACTTTTCCCTCTTGACACAAAAAGCTTACACACCTTTTAAAAGTTCCTCCATCCTCTAAAATAACTACTTAAGTTTCAAGAACATGTAGATGTTACAGTACTGCGGCTTAACAGGTTTGTTTTACAAGGTTTTACTTTCCTGTAACTGCAGTGACTTTCCGTTTTGCCCCATCTATATGAATATTAGATTTTTCTAAGGATATTTTATGCGGAACCTAAGTACTTACTGTGCTTCTTGACCACTGCTCACCTGAGATTTAGGCAGGAGTTCATCTGCCACCCTTCCAGTTGTAGAGTCTGTTAAACTCTGGTATACTCAAATGGAAACCTTTTGACCCATGTTAGATTGATGTAGCTGGGCAATGATAATACCTCAGTACAATGCCAACACCCATCAGTCTTCAACACAGAGTGGTGAAATGAGTCGAGAAGTAGTGTGCGTATTTACAATGATTGAGAAAATCCTATGGAATATGCAATAGGGAATACGGAGGCATTGGGGAAAAACACCTATGTAGTACTCCTGAAGACAGCAGTACAAAGACATCATTTGGGGAAGAAAAAAGCACTCCAAGATAAGTAATCTGATCATGAATCAAGGTTTATTAGTGGGGCAGGCGGAAGATGAATCCTATTTTCAGCACTCGAGTTCCCATGGCCGAGGTGTAACTTTATTGGTTGGGGGGGTGGGGGGGTGGGGGTGTGGGGGGGGTGGGTGGGGGGGGAGTATGTGTCAAGGAATTTCAGGAACCAGTCTAGCAATGTTACAATGTTTTGAAGATACAAGAATCTTATATTAACATGCACTTACCAAGTCTATTATAGAAGTACTTCAGAATCATGTTGAGAATTTGCCTTGCTTCAGTCTCCTGATTAACCTGAACAAAAGCAAAGGTCAAATCAAACCTAGAAAATTAGGATTACATTGATCATGTACATTTATAGTGCTTTGCGCATAGTTTGCTTAGTCTTTTTTGTTTCACCACTAGATTTGTACTCACCACATGATCTTAAATAATAATCTCATGGAATCAAACCACCAGACAGCAAAGCATAAGATGGCCCAGGCTTTGGGGATGAAGATAGCCATTCACATTGCTGGCATGAGCCTGGGTGATCAAATTGCCAATTATGAATCAAGCAAGCATTCAAACTCTAGGACCACAAAGCCGTCTGTGAGGCTTCCCGAGTACACCAAACGTTTGGAAATTGTGTGAATGTGTAATAACGGCAAAATTATGTTTTGGATCTGAGCACAGACTGTATACAGTTGTATGTCAAAAGACTCACAACAAAACATACAAAATTAATCCAAAGTACAAAAATAAAAGGGCACAAATATCGGCTTAATAAACCCTTTTTTCTGCATCATAATATACACACCAGTGTCACAACAACTGCATTATACATTCCAGTTTATCAGGGCCCAATTAATGTATTTTAACAGAAAAGTCATCTCGCCAATCAAAGAAAAAATGACAGTTTACACACGTTTAGGAAAATGGGGTAATTGTAAGTCATGCAGGAGTCATGCTGCCAAGTTCATTGAGTGAGGCTGCGGGTGCACTGTTAGTCCCTCGTGCTGAGTGAGTAGATTGTACGGGCACAGGAGTTTGATGGGATCGCACATCGGCAGTTTGCGTAGAGGATATGATATGGCATTTGTAACGCGCCTATACACAAGAGTTTCAAGGCACGACGAGTCGGGGGGGGGGGGAACAAGGGAGACAGACAACGATCCTACTAGGCCAGGTGTCATTCAGATCGCGCAAGTGCAAAGGGTAGAGGGAAAGGGAAAAGTGCAAGGGGGAAAGGGAGAGGGGAAAGTGCAGTACAGGGTTAATGGCATACAGCAAACAGGATAAATAACAAGGGCCAGCTGGTGGCAAGTGCGAAGTAAGTGCAGACAAGTACTGGGAAGGGGGGCTGTAGGGATACAGACAGTCCCGTAGTGCAGGGGTTGCCATGGAGGCAGTGCAGGGGAGAGTGTCTGGGCCAAGGACTGAGAATGGTGAGTGGCCCAGTTGCAGATTCAGTGCAGTTTCAGTAGTATTAGCGGGGGAGAGAAAGCAGAGGCAAAGAGGAAGGTTTTGAGGTGCTTCTGGAACCGGAGATGGTTCTCCTCAAGTTTCAGGGAGGCAGGAAGGCTGTTCCAGAGGGAGGCCCCTGCAGCGGAGAGAGATCTGCCCCCAACTCGTTTGGAGAAGCGGCTGACCCTGAGGGAGTTGGAGGCAGATGAGCGAAGAGCTCGAGAAGGGAGATATTTAGGAAGAGAGTGTTGAAGGTATTTTGGCCCAAGGCCCCAGACGGCCTTGTGGACAATGCAGAGGGTTTTGAACTTGATCCTCGCAGTCACTGGGAGCCAGTGCATTGATTTCAGTCCTGGAGAGATACGGTCCCTGGGCTTGAGGCCAAGGACCAGTCTCGCAGTCCTGTTCTGGATGAGTTGCAAAGGGCGGAGAGTAGAGGCGGGCAGATTTAGATAGAGGCTGTTACAGTAGTCCAGCTTCGAGAGAACCAGTGCTCTAGAGACAGTGAGCTTCTGGGGGAAGGAGAGGAAAGGAAGGATTCCTCTGAGGACGTGTAGCTGGTAGTGTGACTTCTTAGAGACGTCGGATATGTGAGGAGAGAAGGAGAGTGTGGAGTCGAAGATGACCAAGGTTTTTTGCCTTGCAGATAGGAGCAGGAAGAGGGCCAAGAGAGGCCAGCCAGAGAGCTGCAGGGATGGAGGGAGTGAGCGTGCCGATGAGTAGAATCTCAGTCTTATTGGCATTAAGGCAGAGGTCGTTGGCGGCATACCATTCCTGGATAGCAGAAAGACAGTTGGAGATGAGGGAAGGAGAAGAGGTGGTCGAGGGTAGCCTGAAAATGAGCTGGGTATCATCTGCATAGCACTGAAAGTTGGGGCAGAGAGCGGCGGTGCGGTGGGCGAGAAGTACCAGATACTGGTTGAACAGCCAGGGAGAGAGGTTAAATCCCTGGGGGACACCACAGGTAGAGAAAAAGATGTCAGAGAGGAAAGACCCCAGTTGGACCTGGGAGGATCGATTAGAGAGGAAAGAGGTCAGCCACGCCAGAGCCTGACCAGTGATACCCAGGTTAGCAGGATGGTTGAGCAGGATGCGGATACCATGGTCATCTTGTCCACATAGGAGCAACTAGGATAAGCGTCATCGGTTCCTTGTGGATCTTGTTCACCACCTTCCTCATGAGAGGTTGTTTGGCGGGGTTCGGGGGTTAGTGTAAGCAAATGTCCCTGCCCAGTTCATCCATAGGGCATTCCCCTTGGAGTCTGGCTGGGGTAACCTGGACGCAAAGTCTGGGCATTGACTGTTTTCTATTGTAGCTAACAGGTCTTTTGTGGGGAAACCCCATAGAGAGAATCGGTGTTCTACGACTCCTTTGTGTAAACGCCACTCGTGTTCCTCTGATATACTAGTTTGCCGGGCGCAATTCTAATAGTGAGCGCATTGTTAGATCTTTCTTTGGCACAAGGAAGTAAGTTGAATAAATACACCCCGTTTACCTGGTTTGCCGGGACGAATTTGATGGCGTCCTTTAGTGGCTATCTCCTCGAGGAGGATCCGCTGGTGTTCTCTTGAGTGGATCCTCTGTCGTGGAGGGCGGTTGTGGGGTTGTTGGAGGAATTCGATTCAGTATCCACCTGATACTGTGGACAGCACCCATCTGTCTGAGGTGATTCCATCCCATGCGTGGGTGAAGCTGGAAAGGCGCCCTCCTACTGGAGAGGCATGGGAGGGCACCTGAAGCAGAATGCCACTGCTGAGGTGGGGTGCCACCTCTAGAGGGGTTGCCCCTTCCACGACCTCTGTGTTGTCCTCTAGGATAGCCCTGGGAGCACTGACTATTTCCCCAGGAGGAACCCTGGTTTTGACTGTAATTGGACCCCCGTTGAGAACCTTGGCCGCGAAAATGGCGAAAATTGTCATTACGCCTTTGGCCGGGTAACTTGTTGGTGAATTGGCCCAACGATTTAAGTGCGTCATACTCTCCTTTGGCCGTCTTAAGGGTGTCCGACAGACTTGCCGAAGAGCACATTGGGTTCAATAGGCATGTTAGTGTGGCCTGCGTTTCTGGTCTGAAACCTGATTGCCGCAGCCACGCATAACGTTTGATTATAGTACCCTGAGCAATGATTCTTCCGGCATTTTCCGCCGCATCAAGGTTGGTCTTAGTAAGCAGCTTGACACTGCCCTCAAGTCTGCGGCCACCTGTGCTAGCTGGGATTTCAGTGTTTCTTGGGCACACTATAGTAGAGCCAATATCTCCTCCCATTTGTGGCAGTTATAACTGGCCAAAAGGGTAGCATTGTTTGCAATTCTCGTGTGGTAACCCGCAGAGGAGGAGACTTTCCTACCCATGGTGTAAATATTTTTGCTTTCCTTGGCGGTGGGGCATCAGAGGAAGCAAGGAGGGTGCCCGCTCTTTTCCTAGTTGGAGTTACAACTAATGAGTCTGGCTTCAGCTGCCCTCTAATATACAGTGGGTCTGAAGGTGCAGGTTTAAAAAGCTTTTCAACACATGGGTTCACAGCTTGTGTGTGGTTAGGGGCTTCCAATGACGGTTGAATCCTGCGTTGTACTGACTGGAGTAAAGGAATAAACTGTGCCACCATTTTCTTGTCCCCAAGGATCTGTTCGACAAAGTCTTTATCCGCCTGCACTTCATTGGTGTCAATTTGAAAGTTCTCTGCCGCCTTGGGTAGCACCTCATTAAGAAGGGTGTTGGTTGTCAATAAGAGAGTCAACTATAGGAGGATCGGATCGATAGTTGAGTCTATCAGGGACATATTGGCCTCTGGGTCAGCTTTGGTGAGGGGTGGGGGTGGTGGGAGGGGGGGGGGGAGATTGGAAACTCTGGAAGTATGCAGGGTCTTTTTCGTAGAAATTGGCCATAAAGGACATTCTCCTCATGACCCCATCTACCTCTTGTGAAGACCATTCTGCTGAACTTGGGATTACCAAGGATTGGGAAGGAAGTCCAAAGTCTTCACCTGTGTATAGGATAACCCCAGCTCTTTTAGGCCTAGTCTCTACAGGTTTGTACTTATTAGGGATGGGCCTAGTCTCCTTAGGCTTCTCTTTCTGAGAAGTTTTTCCCTATGAGGGGTCTTTGAGGACTTTTTATATACTGACCCCCCCCCCTGGCGCCCAGAGCCGTGTGTATCAGACTGTCTGGGCTGTTTTGGGCCTACTACCTGATTTGACGCAGAGCGTCGACTTTCGGGAGTGGGAAGGGCCGAAGCCGCCTCCGCGGACGACCGGCCTTCAGAGAGAGAGATTTGCGCGCGACACCCTTGCCGTCTTTCGACGGTTGGGTCCTGTTGTATGGCGATCTCGAACGAGAACATCCAGAGGACAGGGACTCAATGGACCTTTCCCTGTGTGCTGTGCATTGTCGAACACTCAACCCATGTGCCGAGACTCGACTTGGGGTTATGTGTTTAGTGGTGTGTGATTTTGATGCGCTTTTGCCGGCGGGTGTAATCCCCACAACATGGACGCCGGCCTGTCCTCCAGGGTCGTGGGGACTGCGCTTGGGTGGCCGGAGCTACCCCGTCGCCCTCGCCGTCCGAAACAGCGGTGTTGCTGCCATCACTGAAAGTGCTTTCTACCTCCATGGCCTCGAGTTGCCTGGCGTAGTGGGCCCAGCGTTTTGTGCAACAGTCCTTTAAAGTCTTAGGCTTGAAGAGCCTGCACGCTCAACAAGAAGTTTCGACGTGGTCTCTTGGGAGACAAGTTACAGACTAAATGCTTGTCGACCCACAGGAATGTACAATTGCACTTGGGGCAGCATTTAAATGGGGTCTTGTCCATAGCTACAAACTATGGCAGCTGGGCGAAAATAGTGTAGGAAAAGGGGCATATACATCCTAAAATGACGTCCCCTTTCTCTCCCTACTGTTTGGGCCGAGGCCCGGGGCTGCCTTCCAAGGGCGAATGGTCCGTCGCGGTAGTCTTTCGACGGGGAGTTTTTTTCTTCACCGGCGTGATGTTTTGATGGTCGGTGAAGTAAAGGACAGAAAGAATGAACTTCCGATCATTGAACTAAGTCAATGGCTTTACGCCGAAAGAGGAACTCCGCTATACGCGTCCGTCTTGAATAGCAGAAAAAAATAGCTGAGGGACCTCGCCGTGAGGAATCATGGGTACAGTAGACGTCACTAGGGATAGTATTACTGGCACGCCCTGTCGACGTCCCTTTTAGAGTTTCGAAAACAACTAATACTCCGCAGCTTCCACTAGATGTCAGCCTATGCACAGCATGTGATTTCGGCAGATTCCACAATCCTAAAAAAAAAATCTTTGCAATAGGAAGAAAGTTATGGTGGGTTTAAAAAGGTTTGGAAAAAACCTTTGGAAAAAAACCTTTCACCTGAAATGTGAAAATCCATTCAAGCCCAGTCTCGCACTTCACAGCACCCCTAGTAGCCATTGCTGGAAGTTCACCTCCAGTGCCAAGCCACAACAGCAAGGCATTGTGGGTATGCAAATTAGCCCAAATGCAAACCTTTTTACCCAAGAAATTGTCTTGGTCTTCCAGCAATGGCTACTAGGGGCGCTATATGTAGTATGTGACTTGGTTTAGATGGATTTTCGGATTTGTAGATTGTCAACAAACACTTGCTTCACAGTTAATGGTTGTAATGGAAAACCAGCACAATTCAACACTCAAGCACACAGTCTGCTAAAGTGCATAACAATTTAATCAGTTCATATTTTAAATCATCAAGCCTCTCAATGCATTTCTCAATTTATTTTGTAAATAACACTTGTGTCTTCTAGGTACTATTATAATTCATAAAACCACTGCAGACCAATTCTGCGTGGCATGTAAAGAATACTGCACTTAGAAGCTCTCTATGCAGCAGCTTAATAGTTTCACTTATTTCCCCCAAATGGCTGTTTCACACTAAGTTTTCCTTTTTCTCTGCAACACCCAGACTGGCTGCTGGGAGTACCTCAGAGTCTCACTGGTCCCCGGCACCCTCGCCAGTCCCCCAGCACTTGCCTCAGGGCCTGCACTTGCCTGTTTGCTGCAGTACTGACAATTACACATTGAGAATGGCACTTGAGCACTTACCCAGTTTGACCAACTGGGCGCATCTGTATCCTCACACCCCGCACTTGTCCTCCTCCCCCTTCCCTCTCCTCCTCTGCGCACTTGCACGATCTGAACATCCCATGTCTTGAAGATAGTCTATAGTTTCCTCCCCGTCTCCCTTCCTGCATGGTGGCCCCTCTATGCTCTTGGAAAAACTGCAGAATAGTCATCAGACCCATTTGTTGTTATCTACACTGTTAATTGTATTACATGCACTTACTCTGTCTTGCAGACCCATTATCATTCAGAAACACAAGAATATATTGACTTCCAAGCAAAACTTGAGATGAGTGATATCATTTTGTTGTCTAAAACTAATCGCACGCGAGTTCAATAAATATTGTCATGCTTTCAAACCATTTTGATGTTGTATTGATCTATTTGTTTTAGACAAAAAAATGATGGTATCACTCATCTCAAGTTTTGCTTGGAAGACAATATATTCTTGTTTGAAGATCAACTATACCGCGGTCGTGCAGTGCTCCAACTTATGTAAATCTTTACATGCAGTGGTGGGAGCAAGAAGTGGCATGATCGGAACAGAATGAAAACTGAGTTGACAAATTGTTGATATAGATTCATTGATGATCGGTTCCTCATTTGGAGAAGAACAGAAGAGTCATTGAGAGACTATTGTTTTACTAAACACACAGAAGAATCTACAATAAACATCTACCATGAGTCAAACTGAACTAGTTTTTCTAAATGTCAATCTGTTTATTGAAAATAATAGTTTGTAGCAAGTTACACAGGAAAGAGATAGGAATAGTTTCTTACCTGTAACTCCATTTCTCCAGCATTAGTATCTTTCATGGATTCACATGCTTAGAATATTCCCCGTCGTCAGGCTGGGAACCCTCGGTACATTTATAAAGACGTTTTCCCTACGAAAAATGTTGACACTTCTGTGTCCTATCTACGTCGTTTTGGGCCGCTTACGAATGCCCCAATAGGACGTAGCGGTATAAATGCCCCGCCCCCACGGCTCCCTTCAGATTTCAACCCCCAAAGTAGGATGAGGTATATTTTGTTTGCATGTAGGGGAGGCCGGCGGGTGCATGTGAATCCATGAAAGATACCAATGCTGGAGAAATGAAGTTACAGGTAAGAAACTATTCCCTTCTCCAGCATTGGATCCTTCATGGATTCCCATGCTTAGAATAGATTGCATAGCAGTACTCCTGATTTGGCGGTGTGAATGCAAACCAATAACATCCCAAACACAAAATTTCCTTTTTTTAAACTTCAGCGGTTACACGCTAGCTTAAAGAATAACAACCATAATATATTCCGATATATATATATATATACACATATATATAGATTAAAGGACATTCCCCTGAACAGGGCTTATCTCACTGAAACAGACGACGTAGGACTGCTCGCCCCATCTGTACATCGTCTGCATGCTGCCGTTCGAGGTAATAATGGTGGGTAAATGTATGTGGCACCGACCAGGATGCCGCCTGACAGATGTCTCCCAGTGGAATCCCGGCCCACAAAGCCGCCGAAGAAGAAGTTGATCTCGTGGAATGGGCTCTCGGACGCCTTTCCAGCAGCTTCCCCGCTGTCGAGTGACAAAAGGCAATCGTCGACGAGACCCATCGAGCCAGTCCTTGTTTTGAGATAGCCTTTCCTTTTGCCGACGGTCAATAAGCCACAAACAGTTGTTTTGTATTTCTAAATTGCTGAGTACGATGAAGGTAAAACTTTAGAGCTCTTTTCACGTCCAATGTATGGAGAGCTTTTTCCACGACAGATGAAGGAGTTGCGAAGAATGTAGGTAGTACAATCGACTAATGTTTATGAAACAGTAGGAATTTTCGGTATGAAATGAGGGTTGGTCGCCAGCACCACCTTGTCCTTAAAACATCTCAAGCATGGAGGATCTATGACTAATGCTTGTATCTCCGAGAGTCGTCGTGCTGAAGTGATGGCCACCAAAAAAGCCAACTTCCACGATAAGAATTTCATAGATGAGGAAGCCATAGGTTCAAAAGGAGCTTTCATTAGTTCCGTCAACACTAGGTCAAGACTCCAGTTCAGAGGAAACTTTTTAATTGGTGGAAATGTGCGAAATAAACCTTTCATGAAGTGCTTTATCAGCCTATCACTAAACAATGGTAGCAAATGCCTTCTTCGCGTGAATCTTGAAATGGCTCCCAGGTGAACCTTTATCGATGAAAAAGATAACCCGCTCTCTGCTAAATGCAGCAAATATGGCAGAATCTGTTCCGGAGTTATATTCAGAGGCTACAACCCTGGCTGATCTTCACAGCACATGCAGAATCTCCTCCACTTGCATGCATACGAAGTGTTCGTGGACGGAGCCCGCGCGGCTTGCAAAATTCGACGGCAATCTGATGAAATAGTTAGGGTACCAAACTCCAAGAAGTCAGGAGCCAAGCTGTCAGGTTGAGACTGTCCGGATCGTGATGCCACACTGTTCCCTTGTCCCGGGTCAGGAGGTTCGGAACCTTCTGAAACCTTGCTGGCCGCACTATTGATCGCTGTAGCAGGTCGGAGAACCACGCCTGCCTCGGCCAATAAGGAGCCACTAAGATCACTCGACATCGGTATCTGTGAATCCATTGCAGGGTCCGTCGTATGAGTGGAAATGGGGGAAAAGCGTTTAGAAACTTGTGCGTCCACGGGAAGGAGACCGCTTCCCCCAGTGAATCGATCTGTGGCCATCTTCTGGCGTACTGTTCGCACTTCTTGTTCTTTCTCGTCGCAAAGAGATCCAGAGAAGGCTGTCTCCACTTTCTGAAAATCTCCAACAACTGATGTTCGTTCAATTCCCATTCGTGTATCTGATCCATTTCCCTGCTGAGGGAATCCGCTTGTACGTTTTTTACTGCCGGAAGATGGTGGGCTACTATAGTTATATTTTGTTGTAGAGCTCACTGCCATACTTCCTGAGCTTCGGTGGAAAGAGTTCTGGAGAGAGTACCTCCTTGTTTTCTCAAGTAAAACATTGTTGTCGTGTTATCTGTCAGTATTCTCACCACTGACCCTTTTATGTGCGGCAGGAAAGCTTTCAAGGCCCAACGCACTGCCCTCAACTCCAGCACGTTGATATGAATGACTGACTCCTCCGACCACCACCGGCCTTGCGTTTGGAGAGAGCCCAGATGCGCTCCCCCCATCCAGTCAGAGACGCGTCCGTCACTAAGGTCATGTGAAACTCCGGTTCCTGCAGGGGAACCCCTCTGGATAGGTTTTCGAAGACTTGCCACCATCGCAGTGCCCGTAGGAGCTCGTTGTTGACGGTCAGTTTGTCCGACCAAAGTCCTTGGCTCTGGGCCCATCGGTCTGCCAGGAATTCTTGAACTGGCCCCATGAAGAGGCGACAGATGTTCACCAAGGGGATACACAAAGCCATGGCTCCCAATATCGACATATATCTCCTTACCGACACTTTGGTGCTGACTCTCCACTGTCTTGCCAGCTGACTGAGCCTGTGGATCCTCTCCACAGATGGTCTCACCAATCCTGACTGAGGTTCGAACTCTGCACCCAAAAACACTAAGCTTCTTGAGGGAGTTCACAAGGACTTTGCGAAGTTGACTGCAAATCCTATTCGTCGCAGAAGTTGCATGGTGGCCTCTAAACTTGCTTGCGTTTTCATAGGGGATGACCCCCTCACTAACCAATCGTCCAGATAAGGGTAACCAGGATGACCTTGTTTTCTTAACCATGCGGCAACTGGGGATAGGCACTTTGTGAATGTCCTGGGAGATGATTTTAGTCCGAATGGGAGCACTGTGAACTGGTAGTGGGTCCGCCCGACTACAAACCGTAGGAACTTTGTCATCGATGCATTGGTATGTGAAAATACGCTGCTGGAGATCCGACGACGCCAGAAAATCCCCCTGTTGAATCGACCGGATCACTTCCTGAAGTGTGAGCATTTTGAATTTCAGATTTTCTAATGTTTTGTTGAGGTCTCGAAGGTCGAGAATGGGACGCCATTTTCCATTGGGCTTCTTCACGAAGAAGTATTGCGAATACACTCCTTAACCTCTCTGTGACACGTACCAATTCTGTAGCCCCTTTTTGTAGCATAAGTAGTACCTCCTGTTTTAAAATGTTCAGGTGGGGTTGAGCCGAAAACACTGGTGGGATGTGCGACTGCTTGCTTTTGAATTGTAAGGAATGACCGAACTTCACAGTGTCCAATACCCACCGGTCCGAGGTTATCTTTTCCCACTCGTCGACAGTGACACCCTGCCTCCCAGGACGTTCTGAAACTCGCCATTGCTGGTCTTCTGATTGTTTGTCCTTGGACGACGATGAGTAACCTCCCCTTTTACTTGAGGCTTGATAGTCTCAACGTCTTCTTGCAGTTTGAGAAGCCCGCCTGTAGCCCTGAGAGGAGTACAGCGGTCCATTGAAAGTACGGTCCCTTGACGAGAACGGGGAATTTCCCAACGCTCCTCTAAAGGGGCGAAACGAACGAAAACTTCTGCCACTCTGGAGAGCCCCAACAGACGTGCCGTGTCAGTCTTCTTTCATGCCTTTCAAGGCCTCCTCCACCTTCTCCCCAAAAAGAAGGTCTCCTTCAAAAGCCAACACTTTATATTGCACTTCAGGTCGAAAAATGGTGCATTTGAGCCAGGCCTGTCTCCTCAGAACCACTCCGTTGTTAACCTGCTTAAAACCTGATTCTGCCAGGTCCACAGCAATATTTATAGAGTGATTAGAGGCCTCTTCCCCCTCTCAAACAAGTAACATTGCAGCCTTTCTGTGTTCGTCTGGAAGATGTTCCAGTATGGGTGCTAAACGATGCCACATCTCTCTGTCATACCTCGCCATAATAACTAGAGAATTGGCCGCCTTCACTGTTGTTGCACCCACCGACAACACCTTTTTGCCAAAGGCATCTAGTCTCCTGGCCTCGTTCTCCGGAGGAGTTGTGCATTTATGTTGAGACCTTGCCTTTCTTGCAGCAGCCGCCGATACCACCGACTCTGGAGCAGGTTGAGAGGACAAACATTTCGGAGTAGACTCTGGAGCCTTACATTTCTTTTCCAGTCTACCTTTAATCGCTGGCTCCGAGAACGGATGATGCATCGTTTGTAATCCCTCTTGCCATACAGGATCTAAAATGGGGACCGAAAACACAGATTTTCTCCTCTTTCCTATATGATCGAACAAAAAAAAAAGTATTTTTCTCCTACTCCTGGGCAAGCCCAAATTCGGCGCAAGCCTTACTCATCATCGTGTGGAAAGAACCAATGTCATCCGGAGGTGATGGTTGGGCTTCTCTGAGCTTCCATCTCTGCCTCCGACTCCCAGGTCGGGTCCCTAGAAGAGGAAAACGATATATCCGATATAGACTCTCTCTGACTCGGATTCCGGCAGTAGTTCTTCCGGGCGCGCACATGGAAGGCCTTCACGGACCGGCGCCGCCGTCGACGCCATAGGAGTCGGTCGATGGGAAGGGCCTGGCTCATCGTCGACTGGTCTCACTCGAGTAGCAACCTGAGGTAGCTTTTCATCTAATTTCTTCAACAAGTTTTGTAATGTAGACAGAACTTCCAGGGATGAAACAGTTTGTGGATTAAGTAACAGAATTGTAACCGGGATATTCGCCCCGCTCGAAAGAGTCAGAGAGCTAACTCCTTGCAACCTAAGTTCCGCAGGCCCAGCCACCTGCTCACGTTCGTCATCCACGGACGATATGGACAGGGCTGCCTCCTGCTGCAACATGGTTTCTGGTAAAACCGGGTCATACACCTCCGGTCGCCAGCCCTCCTGTGGAGCCTCCGTCGACGAGGCTAATTTCTCGATCGCCACCGTCGCCTGACTCGACGGAACCCCTGAAGAGAGACGATCTGCGTCAATGGTAGTGATGGCGTCGACGATCGCACTCCCGTCAACGACGCTGGTGGATGCACAGAGGCCTGAGGCGTTCCCGCCTTTTTTTAACTTGATTTGTGTTTTGGAGAATCTTGACTCGAGGATGGTCTATGATGATCACCTGAGGAGGATCTTGACAGGTCTTTTCTCTCCTTTGACGAGGAGGAAGATGACAAGGTTTTCGTTTAGAACGAAGATTCTCTCGTGGAATGTTTTTCCGATGAGCCTTTCTCCATCGAACGCACTTTCTTCGCCAGAGGTTCAGCCGATATGGAACGGCGGGGGGCCCCTAGAGATTTATCTGTTGAGGCCAAGCTATGCGTGGAGCCTACCTCCGAAGGGGGGTACGCACCCGCTCCGTCGTTCAACCAAGCCACCAACCGCCTATTCCGGTCTTTGAGGGTCTTATGGGAGAAGCTTTTACAGATGTCACAATTGTCTGCCGAATGGTGAGGGTGGAGACAATATATAGAGTCCATATGGCCATCTCCTTCATACACCTTCTATAATCCGCATGTAGCACACAGACGAAAAAGACCTTTTCCAGACATTAGGAAAAACGAAAAAACAACCTAGCAACAAAATAGTAGATGAAGCGAGGTGATCCCACTACTTTGGAAGACGGTTGAAATCTGAAGGGAGCCGCGGGGGCGGGCATTTATACCGCTACGTCCTATTGGGGCATGCGTAAGCATCCCAAGACGACGTAGATAGGACACAGAAGTGTCGAAATTTTTCTTATGGAAAAACGTCTTTATAAATGTACCGAGGGTTCACAGCCTGACGGGGAATATTCTAAGCATGTGAATCCACGAAAAAGAGCCAATGCTGGAGAAAGT
The DNA here is from genome assembly GCF_040938575.1 of Ambystoma mexicanum. Classification (NCBI taxonomy): domain Eukaryota; kingdom Metazoa; phylum Chordata; class Amphibia; order Caudata; family Ambystomatidae; genus Ambystoma; species Ambystoma mexicanum. Next base: position 580,556,403 of record NC_090935.1, read on the forward strand.
CTCTAACTCAATTCTACATGGTGAAAGCCATCTCCCCACCCCCTAAGGCCCTCAGCCATACTATCCCTTCTGAAGCGATAAGGACTAAAAGAAACTGCTCCCTAGATAAAGATTTTGAAGAGGAAGCTAGTGTGATGGGGGCCTGATTTCTAGAGAAGATACCACAGATAAAGTGTGATTGAAGCAAGACAGTTGATCGAAATAGACAAGAGCTATTAAAGTTTAAGACCAAGAAGAATGGAAAAGATTAATGTATAATATTCATTACTGAAGTATCCAAGGACAAGAAATAAGAGCAATTATGAATGCAGAAACATTGACCTATCCCATCAGAAGACAGTTGCTTGAATAAGATTTTAGGGAATAATGCACAAATCACATTCTCTAAAGCTAAAACTCTGAACAATTTATTGTCCCGCAGTATGCTGAAACCTAAGCCAATTGGTTGCAAAAAGTGACTAAGGAAAGGTTTTGAAAAGTGTACTGCTTGCAAAAATGTGCCAATATGTTGAACCACTATCAGTAGTAAACTATGGAATAAGAGCAGAAGAAATTGTATATCATCTTTAGAATTACTTAAATAAATATGTGATATATTCAATTTCATATCCGTGATAAAAAGCACATTGGGGTTAACCATTTGCCAACTTAATATTTGAATATTGCAACATTACAGAGCAATTATCAACAAAGCCGCCAATTATCCTTTGGCGGGACAGGGACATTTTGCTAAGGAACAAGAGTAATGCGACTCTAATCAGATTTTATGCATTAGCACATGTACCTAAAAATAAAAGAACCGAACGCAAGCTATGTAAGTTGGAGTCCAGATTAATAGAGTTTTACGAAGAAACCTAATGGACCCAACTCTGAGGAATTAGCAATACATGTATATGAGGACTAAAATAGGATAATAGAGTTGTAGAAAATTAATGAACTGAATTTGTTTTTAAACAATATTTATGAACTATGATAAAAAAAATATATCGAAGAACAATTTTAACATTGGTTATTTTTGTATTGGAGGGCATTTTACAGTATACATAGTGTTAGTAAGTTGTACATTACAGAATAACCTTTATTGACTTAACACTGAAGAAAAGAACAGAGCACGGAGCGTTTTAGTGTAAAATAAACAGATTTAGGTTGATAATTTATGGATTATAATGAAGAGTATTATTCATCATCAAAATCTTATATAAATTGTGGAGTTTTACTAAACTACGTTATGACAACATGTGCACTAGGGCGATACAGTTTCTACTTTTGGATTACACAAATTGGCTAACATTTACAGTGATGAATGTAGGTTTGTGCAATAGAAATATGAAGCACCTTGCACTTTATTGAAATCTTGCCCACTAGGGCGTAAACCGTGTTGTGTTGAGAATACACAGGGTAGTGTAGAGCACTATAACTTTAGTGTGAAATAGCAATTGGACAAAGAAATTAAAAATGTACATGCCACGCAGAATTAGACTGCAGTGGTTTTATGAATTATAATCTAGACACTAGATGAAATGGCTAAACATTGTAATATAATTGTTGAAGACAATTGTCACTTACAAAATACATTGAAAAATACACTGAAAAATCCTTCATTTAAAAATATGAACCGATTATATGAGGTTAAGTGACTGTATTCATTATAAATACAACAGGTTTAGATGGCCACCATGTTTGCAAGCATCTTGCAAGTTGAGATGGAGAAGTCACATGACATAGTCAGCTGACTGATGATTGTATGGAAATAAAAGAAAACCCAAAGCAAGTTACAAGGTAATTTCTTACTGAGGAAGTCCCTGCGGCGTAAAGTTTCGATGTGAGTACTACATGCGCAGTGCTGTGTAAGCACATGTTGGTTTTTCATGACCTATGAATATGATTTTATGAAAGAATGCATTTGTTAGACACTTTAAAAGACAGTGTGAGCCTTGATTTGCGACTGTACTGATTTTCCATTACAACCACCGTTAACAGAGTTCTAAAGCACCCGCTAAAAGAAGGCAGCGCGCTACATATATACATATGACAATGCATTACTTACCGTAAAAGCATTTCTGATGGTTGTATCTGCTTAGATTCACATGCTGTGCATAGGTCCGACATCCAGTGGTCACGGCGGAGTATTGCATTTTGTTTTTCGTAGTCGAAAAGGGACGTCGACAAGGCGTGTCTGAAACACTATCCCTATAGTGACGTGCGTTGTACCCACAATCCCTCACGCGCCGAGGTCCCTCTGTTTGTATTTTTCTGCCCTGAGGGAGCCTTCTAGACGTGAGTGTGTACAGAAAATAGAGAGATATAAAAGGAAGTCTATGTTCCTTCCATCCGAGCGGGGAGGAAGGGTGGGCGCATGTGAATCTAAGCAGATACAACCATCAGAAATGCTTTTACGCTAAGTAATGCATTGTCTTCTGATGTTTGTTAATCTGCTTAGAATCACATGCTGTGCATAGACTAGCGAGCAGTACCCGGAGTTGGCGGTGGGTTATGAGACGGAACAGTAGAGAAAAGGTGTCGTAATACTGCCTGTCCCACCTGGGAGTCAGATCTAGAGTGTGCATCTAGACAGTAGTGTTTTGTAAAGGTGTGCACAGAACTCCAGGTAGCCGCTTTGCAGATGGACTCAAGGGGAACATTTGCAATGAATGCTATGGATGCCCCCGTGCCTCGAGTAGAGTGTGCTCTTGGCCTAAAGGGCAGTTCTCTCTTAGCAAGAGTATAGCAGAGAGTGATGCATTGAACAATCCATCTAGAAATAGTGGACTTTGAAACTGCATCTCCTTCTCTTCCTGCTGCCACCGAGACGAAGAACTGATTAGTCTTCCTCAGTGGTCTGGTTCTTTCCATGTAGAACATGACCGCTCTGCGTACATCTAGTGTGTGCAGAGTCCTTTCTCCCAAATTGGAAGGATTTTGAAAGAACGTTGGTAGTTCTATAGATTGGTTTACGTGGAATTTAGAAATAAATTTCGGAGCAAACCTAGGGTGAGTGCGTAGAACCACCTTATCTCTGTGAACTGTAACGAAGGGGTCTAGAATAGAAAGAGCCTGAAGTTCACTTACTCTCCTGATGGAGGTGATAGCTATTAAAAAAGCAGTCTTAAGAGTGAGGTGTTTAAGAGATGCTTTGTGCATGGGTTCGAATGGTGAGCCCATGAGTCTGGTAAGTACCACATTAAGGTCCCACCCGGGAGCTGGGTCAGCTATCAGGGGGGTGTATTCTCTTTACTCCCTCCATGAAGGCCTTTATAACAGGGATTCTCCACCACGACACCTTGAGTTGGGAAGTGGTGTATGCAGAAAGTGCTGCTAGGTGGACTTTAATGGAGTTAAACACTAGACCTGAATCCAATAGGTGGGTCAGGTATAGAACAACATGTGTGGGAGAGCAGTCAATAGGGTTGATGCTTTTACTCCTGCACCAGATGACAAATCTTTTCCACTTGCTAGAATAGCAGTGGCGAGTGTTAGGTTTTCTGGCTTCCCTGAGGATGTCCATGCATCTTTGCGGGAGCTGTAGATGTCCGAACTCTATGATCTCAGGAGCCAAGCTGCTAAGTTCATGTTCTGGGGGCATGGATGCAGAGTCCTGCCCTTGTCCTGAGACAGCATGTTGTACGGGCTGGGGAGTCTCACTGGGGGAGATAGAGACATCTCCATCAATTGAGCGAACCATGGCTGTCGGGCCCACATTGGGGCCACTAGTATCATGGTCACTTGTTCCTGGTGCATCTTGTGCACCACCCTGTTGAGAAGGGGAGTCGGGGGAAAAGCGTAAACAAATTTCCCTGACCATTGCATCGACAGACCGTTCCCCTTGGATTGGTTCTGGGGGTACCTGGAGGCGTAACTTAGGCATTGTGAGTTCTGCAGGGTTGCGAACAGGTCTATTTCTGGGAATCCCCATTGTGTGAAGACGTCGAAGACGATATCTTCGTGCAGGCGCCATTCGTACTCTTCGGGCAGGGGGAAATCTCTGCTGAGTCTGTCTGCCAGCAGATTGAGTTCCCCGGGTACATGTAGTGACAGTAGGAACATGTCCTGTTTGAGAGCCCACTTCCATATATTCTGGCCCAGTTTGGACAGGCCTGGAGAGTGGGTGCCCCCCTGCTTGTTGATGTAGTACATGGCTGTGGTGCTGTCTGTAAGGACCATTACTGTTTTGCCTTGTAGGTGTTCCTGGAAGGCTTTTAGCGCCTTGAACACAGCTAGTAGCTCCAGTAGATTTATGTGTTTGGATGCTACGTTCGGAGTCCACACTCCGTGAGCAGTCTGATGGGATAGGTTCGCCCCCCCCATCCTGTGAGGGATGCGTCTGTGGTTAGAGTGGCTTCCGCCGCGGGTGTGGCAAAGGGTTTCCCTTTTTCCATGTTTTCCTTTGTCCACCACCGTAGCGAGAGAACCAAGGCTTGCGAGACCACTACTAGATCCTCCCATAGTCCGCTGGCCTGACACCACTGGCTATTGAGCCACTCTTGCATTGGGCGCAGGCGCGCGTGAGGTACCAAATAAATACACAACGCCATCATTCCTAGCAAGCGCATTGCTTTGCGTACCTTCACCTCTCGACCGGTCACATATTGAGGGATCTGAAACAGCATGTTTTGGACCCTCTCTTTGGAGGGGAAGACGAGGCCGTCCCTTGTTTGAATTAGAGCCCCTAGGAATTGCTTGATTTGACTGGGGTCTAAACTGGACTTCTTTTCGTTGATGGAGAAGCCCAACTGGAACAAAAGGTCTACCGTCTTTTGGGTATTGGAGAAGCATGTTTCGTAAGAATCCCCTGTAATGAGCCAGTCGTCGAGGTAAGGGTAAACTGGGATGGACAACCTGCGCAGGTGGGCCACTGCCACTGCCAGCACCTTCGTGAATACCCTTGGTGCTTATGCTATGCCGAAGGGTAGCACTCTGAACTGGTAGTGTCTGCCTTCTATCATGAACCTGAGGTATCTTCTTTGCGCTGGCAACATTAAAATATGAAAGTATGCATCTTTCATGTCCAATGTTGTCATGTAATCTCCCTGTGAAAGCAGTGGGATCACTTCCTGTAAGGTTACCATACGAAATTTTTGGGGTTTGATAAACTTGTTCGCTGGGCGCGGATCTAATACAGGGCGCATGGTTAGATCCTTTTTGGGTACAAGGAAGTACACTGAATAAATACCTTCCGTTACCTGAGATAGAGGCACGACCTCTATGGCTCCTTTTTCCAGCAGTTGTTGTACTTCTTGGAGAAGGATGGCAAGATGTTCCGGTGTCATGCGACGTCCCCTCGGGGGGTCTGTAGGATGGGGAACTGTTGAATTCGATACAGTATCCGTGGGCTACGGTGGAAAGTACCCAACGGTCTGACGTTATACCCTCCCATGCAGGAAGAAAGGATGTTATCCGGCCCCGACCGGTGTTGCATGGGAGGGGACGCGAATCTTCGCGTCACTTGGAGTTGTTGGGGGCTTGGGAGCCTCTGGGGGTGGACCCCCGACCTCTCCCTTTACCCCGGCGCTGGCCTCTTTGGCTGTACTGCCCACTATTGGTCTGGTAATTGGTGGCAGGGTACTGTTGATGCTGATTTTGTTGTTGGCGTTGGCCACGAAAAAAGCGTTTGTTGCCATAGCCGCGTCTGGTAGTGGGCTTAGAGATTTGGTCAAGAGTCTTGATAGTATCGAACTCTTTTTTAGCCATCTCTAGAGCTTCATCCACCGCTTTTCCGAAGAGGTTAGAGTCTTCCACAGGTTTATTTATTAAAGACGCCTGTGTCTCCGGTTTAAACCCTGAGTTGCGCAGCCATACATGGCGTTTTAGGAGTATTCCCTGCACCAGGGAACGTCCCGCTGTTTCTGCCGCGTCCAGAGAGTTTTTTTACAATACTCTGGTTCACCTGGGTTCCTTCGCCAATAGTTGAAAGCAGGCGTGTACGTAATGGCTCTGGTGCCTCCTCGGCGTCCTTGCGCAGTTTGGCCCACTGCGCGTCTGCATAGCTAGCAAGCAAAGAATTGTTGTTCGCAATTCTTGCTGAAAAGGCAGCCGAGGAAGTTACTCTTTTAGCAAGGGCATATAGCCTCTTGCCCTCCTTGTCAGGAGGTGCCTCACTGGTGGAAAGTGGTACCCCTGCCCTCTTCCTAGTATTAGATACTACCAGGGAATCCGGAATGGAATGTCCCCTAATGTAGAGCGGGTCTGAGGGTGAAGGAGTTCTTGGATTGACCCCTCTGATCAATGCGGGAGTGGACAGCGAAGGGATGATTCTTCTCTTCACTGAAGCGAGGAGGGGAATGGTCTGGGTTTCTCTTTAATTACTCTTTCCACAAAGTCTAATTCTGGAGAGAGCTCCCCAGTGTCCAGTTCGAAATGTGCTGCTGCTCTGCGCAACAGGGCATTGAAAGTGGGCTGATCGTCAATTGGAGACGTGTTCCTAACCGGTGAATTGTCAGGAGGATTTAGGTTTAGGACATCAGTGTCGTAATATACTGATGGGGATTGCCAGGGGTGCGAAGGTCCTTCTTCTGGGTTTTCTCCGAAGCCTTCTCCTATAATGTCTGGCCTGTCTTCCAGACCTTCCTCCTGGTTCTGTCCCTCTTCGTCGTCCATAAAATCATCCTCCTCCTCCAAGTAATGTTCCTCCCCAGTGAGGTCATACACATTATGGAAGTCTGAGGCTGTGTCATGCTGGGGATTGACTAGCCTCGGATATTTGGCCCTGGGGTTCTCCTGAGGCCCTTCTCTAGTTCTCTTGGGAGTTTGAGGGGTCTGGGTATTAATAAACCTTTCCATCCTCTCCATACAAAGATGGAGCCTTTCCATGGTTTCATGGGGTACCCCTGAGCGGTCTGGCGGGGGAAAAGTAGAGTCATCTAGCTGAAAACGGCTCGACCTCTCCCAAAGCGTCTAGGAAAGTGTCCCGTCGCCCTCCGAAAAGCCTTCAGGTGTGCTCGGTGACCCCCCGACTGAAGGGGGTAGTCCCTGCCTTTCTTCGGGCTTTTTCGGCGTGTCTTTCGACTTCTGCGTAGCGCTCGACGTGTCCTTCGGCGTACGCTTCTGGGCGTCGGCTACAACGATCCTCGCCAAGCTCTCGGCGACTCGTTTGTCGGCGACTCATTTGTCAGCGGAGGGCTGCGGTTTCGACGCTACGGGTGTCGATCGCTCTACGGCGGCATGCGCTTTTTGCTGATGCGCGCCGGCCGATGGTTTGGGGGCGGTGCCCTTATTTGCCGAAAGCCCAGTCGCTGGTCGCGGCTGCGGTTGCGAGAGGGGCTTCGAACCCGAACGGTCCGAGGAGGCCGCCGGTGGAACCTGCGTCTCCTTGGGCGCTGATGCTCTCTTCGTCTTTGACGAAGAAGAGCCGTGGGTTGTGTGCTTATGTGAGTTTTTGTGTGCGTCAATGTCGCCGGGGTGTTCATCCCCATAAGCAGGGCGTGAGCCGAGCCCGTCGGGGCCGGGGACAGACGACGAAGCGCGTGAGCGCTCCTTAGAGGGGTTTTCGACTTCCGTAGCGGAGGTCGTGTTATCACGTTCCTCGTCACTGTCGGTGGTAGCAGCGGCGGGTGAACCTTCGGCCTTCGACATCGCGTAGGCCGCCCACCTTTTAACCCTACGGTCTTTTAGAGTCTTAGGCTTAAGAAGCCAACAAGCCGCGCAACCTTCCTCCTTGTGATCGAGGGGCAAGCAGCGGTTACACCGTGAATGCTTGTCCTTCCAAGTAAATTTGCCTTTGCAAAGCGGGCAAAACCTAAAGGGTGTCCTCTCCATAGCCGAGGCAATAAATCGTGATAACCACCCCAAGGGAAAGGAAGGGGAAAAGGAAAGGCATTCTCAGAAAAGAACCAGAGATGTCCCACGACCCCACTCTCCCTACTGTATATGGCCTGCGAGGCCAGGCCACGTGTTCGGCAACGCCGAAGGATCTCCTCCGCTCGTACCCTCCATCGAAGATCTTGCTCGGCGGAGAACAGCTTCACAACTGTGTCGAGGGAGGGATTATGTGTTTAATATTAATAAGAAAACGACCAAAGGTCGAGGAGATGAAATCTGCAATGTCTCTCGAGGAGCTCCGCGTAAAGGCGACCAGTAGCTGGGCGGAAAAAAACAATCTGAGGGACCTCGACGCGTGAGGGATTGTGGGTACAACGCACGTCACTATAGGGATAGTGTTTCAGACACGCCTTGTCGACGTCCCTTTTCGACTACGAAAAACAAAATGCAATACTCCGCAGTGACCACTGGATGTCAGACCTATGCACAGCATGTGATTCTAAGCAGATTAACAAACATCAGAAATAAATATATATATATATATATTATTTCTGATGTTATATATATATATATATATATATATATATATACACACACATATACACACACACACACACACACAAAATGAAAAAAACTTTGTCAAAGGGACGTTATGGTTCCAAGTAAAACCGAAAAACCCTTGAAATTCGCCAGTTCTGGTAAGCTAAGCAACCATAACTCGCGCCACCACCTTGCACTGCTAAGACTAACACCCAGGACATCAAAGATGACATCACAAATGTCATTGATGACATCACTGATGACATCACATGTGTATGTACTTTTCATGAAATATGTGTACAAGGGATTCTTATTATAATGTTGCAAAACAAGTGTCAAGGATCATTGCAATAAATATCATACCCTAATTAGTGCATTGAACGATGCATGGATATAAATAGCATTCTATTATAGGGTTCCATCTAGTATACTAAGCTACTCATACAGAAACATAACATTGTGTGCAGCGTACAAGATGAAGGTATAATATTCGTAATAAGTTGAATAATGAAATAATTGCTTTAATAGCTTTTTGTGTACTGTGAAATATGTAATAAGTAGCTAATAAAATACATGCATTACATAATTGCATTACTATAGACAAAACAGACACAAGAACACATACCAATATGGGTATATACAGGGAAAGTGAAGTTAGTAAAAAAGCACAAGTAGTAGCAGAAACAATTCATAACTTAACTGATTATTTTCATGCAAATAAATGATTGCTCTGTTTCAAAGCTGCTATTTACCCTATGTATATGTATCACTTGATGTGATTGGACCCTAAGGAAAGTAGTGCGAGTACAATGTATACAAATATGACCATATACAGGGAAAGCACAGCCATAAAAAAATGTAAAAAAAAAAATCAGAAAGTTCTCATAAGTCTATTGATTATCTTTACACACAAAAAGGATTGCTGTCTTTCAAGCTTGTGTCTTCCCGTATGTATGTGTTTCATATGATGTAGGAAGGAAAATCTTTTACCAAGATGGCCAACACGAGACATGAGCGGGGGTGGGGGGAACATGAGGGAGACACGGGCATGAACGGGGGAGGGGGGTAACACTGGGCATGAGCGGGGGGTGCGGGAAACGTGGGTGGGGGTACACGAGGCAAACGTGGGGCATGGGGGTACAGGAGGGAGACAGGACATGACCAGAGGGTGGGGGGGCAACAGGAGACACGGGGCATGAGCAGGGGGTACACAAGGGAAATATGGGGCATGAGCGGGGGGTGGGGGGGACAGGGGAGAGACACGGGGCATGAGCAGGGAGAGAGACACGGGGCATGAGCGGGGGGTGGGGGAAGGAGAGGGACAGGACATGCGCAGGGGTGGGGGAAGGGGAGAGACACGGGCATGCAGGGGGTGGGGATGGGGAAGAGACACGGGGCATGAGCGGGGGGTAGGGGGAAAGGGAGAGACACGGGGCATGAGCGGGGTGGGGGGGAGGGGGGAGACACGGGGCATGAGTGGGGTGGGGGGAGGGGGAGACAAGGGGCATGAGCGGGGTGGGGGGAGGGGGGAGACAAGGGGCATGAGCGGGGTGGGGGGAGGGGGGAGACAAGGGGCATGAGCGGGGTGGGGGGAGGGGGGAGACAAGGGGCATGAGCGGGGTGGGGGGGAAGGGGGGAGACAAGGGGCATGAGCGGGGTGGGGGGGAGGGGGGAGACAAGGGGCATGAGCGGGGTGGGGGGGAGGGGGGAGACAAGGGGCATGAGCGGGGTGGGGGGGAGGGGGGAGACAAGGGGCATGAGCGGGGTGGGGGGGAGGGGGGAGACAAGGGGCATGAGCGGGGTGGGGGGGAGGGGGGAGACAAGGGGCATGAGCGGGGTGGGGGGGAGGGGGGAGACAAGGGGCATGAGCGGGGTGGGGGGGAGGGGGGAGACAAGGGGCATGAGCGGGGTGGGGGGAGGGGGGAGACAAGGGGCATGAGCGGGGGGGAGGGGGGAGACAAGGGGCATGAGCGGGGTGGGGGGAGGGGGGAGACAAGGGGCATGAGCGGGGTGGGGGGAGGGGGGAGACAAGGGGCATGAGCGGGGTGGGGGGAGGGGGGAGACAAGGGGCATGAGCGGGGTGGGGGGGAGGGGGGAGACAAGGGGCATGAGCGGGGTGGGGGGGAGGGGGGAGACAAGGGGCATGAGCGGGGTGGGGGGAGGGGGGAGACAAGGGGCATGAGCGGGGTGGGGGGAAGGGGGGAGACAAGGGGCATGAGCGGGGTGGGGGGAAGGGGGGAGACAAGGGGCATGATGGGGGGTGGGGGAAGGGGAAAGAGACACGGGGCATGAAGGGGGGAAGGGGAGAGACACACTGAGCATGAGCGGGGGGGAACGGGAAAGAGAAACGGAGCATGAGCGGTTGGACATGGGAGACACGGGCCATGAGCGGGGGATGGGGGGAGCAGGAGAGACACAAGGGCCTGTGCCTCACTGCCTTTTCGTGGCCGATGCAGCCCACATCTACACTGTGCAGGCAGCAGATCCCGCTCCGATAAACAAAGATGTCTCTGAAAATAGACGCACTGCACACTTCACGGCAGCCAATAGAAAAGCACGTCAGATGTCCGCGGACATCACTCAAGCTGCTTGCCCAATAACCGTCCTGTCCGCGGAGCGAACAGGGAAGTGTGTCCACGAAGCGAACACAGATCACTAATTTTTTCTGACCTACTTTTTGGTCATTTAAAAAAAAAACTACTGGACGAATTTTCACCAAATTTGCAAAAAGCACGCTTTCGGGACCAAGTCGCCGCTCCTGGTCCAAATCTGGTGAAAATCCGTTCAGCGGTTTGGGCTGTAGGCGCAAGCAAAACAGGTTTCCCATTTAGTCTATGGGGGAAAAAAAAGTTTTGGGACACCCCCTATAACTTTGCCCCCCCTGGACGAATCCTCACTAAACTTTGCAAAAAAATCAGAGTGGGCCATATACTTTCTTTGCAAAGTTTGGTGAGGATTCCTCCAGGGGTGGCAAAGTTACAGGGGGGGGCCCAAAAAAAAGTTATATGACAATTCATTACTTACCGTAAAAGCATTTCTGATGGTTGTATCTGCTTAGATTCACATGCTGTGCATAGGTCCGACATCCAGTGGTCACTGCGGAGTATTGCATTTTGTTTTTCGTAGTCGAAAAGGGGACGTCGGGGACGTCGACAAGGCGTGTCTGTAACACTATCCCTATAGTGACATGCGTTGTACCCACAATCCCTCACGCGTCGAGGTCCCTCTGTTTGTATTTTTCTGCCCTGAGGGAGCCTTCTAAACGTGAGAGTACAGAAAAGAGAGAAATATAGAAAAGGATGTCTATGTTCCTTCCATCCGAGCGGGGAGGAAGGGTGGGCGCAAGTGAATCTAAGCAGATACAACCATCAGAAATGCTTTTACGGTAAGTAATGCATTGTCTTCTGATGTTTGTTAATCTGCTTAGAATCACATGCTGTGCATAGACTAGCGAGCAGTACCCAGAGTTGGCGGTGGGTTATGAGAAGGAACAGTAGAGAAAAGATGTCTTAATACTGCCTGTCCCACCTGGGAGTCAGATCTAGAGTGTGCATCTAGACAGTAGTGTTTTGTAAAGGTGAGCACAGAACTCCAGGTAGCCGCTTTGCAGATGGACTCAAGGGGAACATTTGCAATGAATGCTATGGAAGCCCCAGTGCCTCGAGTGGAATGTGCTCTTGACTTGAAGGGTAGTTCTCTCTTAGCAAGAGGGAAACAGAGAGTGATGCATTGAACAATCCATCTAGATATAGTGGACTTTGAAACTGCATCTCCTTCTCTTCCTGCTGCCACAGAGACAAAGAACTGATTAGTTTTTCTCAGTGGTCTGGTTCTTTCCATGTAGAACATGACAGCTCTGCGTACATCCAGTGTATGCAGACTTTTTTCTCCCAAGCTCCCAAGCTAGAAGGGTTTTGAAAGAACGTTGGTAGTTCTATTGACTGGTTTACATGAAATTTTGATATGAATTTTGGTGCAAACCTAGGGTGTGTGCGTAGAACCACCTTATCTTTGTGAACTGTTACGAAGGGGTCTAGTACAGAAAGAGCCTGTAGTTCACTTACTCTCCTAATGGAGGTGATAGCTATTAGGAAAGCAGTCTTAAGAGTGAGGTCTTTAAGAGATGCCTTGTGCATGGGTTCGAAAGGAGGGCCCATGAGTCTAGAAAGTACCACATTTAAGTCCCATCCGGGAGCTGGGTTAGCTATTGGAGGGTGTATTCTCTTTACCCCCTCCATGAAGGCCTTGATAACTGGTATCTTCCACCACGACACTTTAAGTTGGGAAGTGGTGAATGCAGAAAGTGCCGCTAGGTGGACTTTAATGGAATTAAACACTAGACCTGAATCCAGTAAATGGGTCAAGTACAGAACAATGGTAGTGGGAGAGCAGTCAACTGGGTTGATGCTCTTAATTCTACACCAGATGACAAATCTCTTCCACTTGCTAGAATAGCAGTGGTGAGTATTAGGTTTTCTGGCTTCCCTGAGGATGTCCATACATCTCTGCGGGAGTTGTAAATGTCCAAATTCTACGATCTCAGGAGCCAGGCTGCTAAGTTCATGGTCTGAGGGCATGGATGCAGTGTCCTGCCCTTGTCCTGTGACAGCATGTTGTACGGGCAGGGAAGTTTCACTGGGGGAGATAGGGACATCTCCATCAAGTGAGCGAACCATGGCTGCCGGGCCCACATTGGGGCCACTAGTATCATGGTAACCTGCTCCTGGTGCATCTTGTGCACCACTTTGTTGAGAAGGGGAGTTGGGGGAAAGGCGTAAACAAATTTCCCTGACCATTGAATCGACAGACCGTTCCCCTTGGACTGGTTCTGGGGGTACCTGGAGGCGTAACTTTGGCATTGTGAGTTTTCCATAGTTGCGAACAGGTCTATTTCCGGGAATCCCCATTGCGTGAAGACGTCTAAGACGATGTCTTCGTGCAATTGCCATTCGTACTCTTCGGGCAGGGGGAAGTCTCTGCTGAGTTTGTCTGCTAGCAGATTGAGTTCCCCTGGTACATGTTGTGATAGTAGGAACATGTTGTGTTTGAGAGCCCACTTCCATATATTCTGGGACAGCTTGGACAGTCCTGGAGAGGGAGTGCCCCCTTGCTTGTTGAGGTAGTACATGGCTGTGGTGCTGTCTGTGAGGACCATCACTGTCTTTCCTTGTAGGTGTTCCTGAAAGGCTTTCAGTGCTTTGAACACCGCTAGAAGTTCCAGCAGGTTTATATGCTTGGATGCTAAGCTCTGAGTCCACGCTCCGTGAGCAGTATGATGGGATAGGTGAGCCCCCCATCCTGTGAGGGATGCGTCTGTGGTTAGAGTGGCTTCCACTGCGGGTGTGGCAAAAGTTTTCCCTAATAGCAGGTTTTCTTTTGTCCACCACCGTAGCGAGAGAACTAGGGCCTGCAAGACCACCACTAGATCGTCCCATTGTCCGCTGGCCTGACACCACTGGCTGTTGAGCCACTCTTGCATTGGGCGCATGCGCAGGCGCGCGTGAGGTACCAAATAAATACATGACGCCATCATCCCTAGCAAGCGCATTGCTTTGCGTACCGTCACCTCTCGACCTGCCACATAATGGGGGATCTGAAACAGCATGTTTTGGACCCTCTCGTTGGAGGGGAAGACGAGGCCGTCCTTTGTTCGAATTAGAGCCCCTAAAAATTGTTTGATTTGGCTGGGGTCTAAGCTGGACTTCTTTTCGTTGATGGAGAAGCCCAGTTGGTACAAAAGGTCTACGGTCTTTTGGGTATTGGAGAAGCATGTTTCGTAAGAATCCCCTGTTATGAGCCAGTCGTCGAGGTAAGGGTATACCGGGATGGATAACCTGCGCAGGTGGGCCGCTGCTACTGCCAGTACTTTTGTGAATACCCTTGGTGCAGAAGCTATCCCGAAGGGTAGTACTCTGAACTGGTAGTGTTTGTTCTTTATCTTGAACCTGAGGTATTTTCTGTGCGCTGGCAACATTAAAATATGAAAGTATGCATCTTTCGTGTCTAGCGTTGTCATGTAATCTCCTTGTGATAACAGTGGGATTACTTCCTGCAAGGTCACCATACGAAACTTTTGGGGTTTGACAAAGTTGTTCGCTGGGCGCAGATCTAATACAGGGCGCATGGTTAAGTCCTTTTTGGGTACAAGGAAGTACACTGAATAAATACCTTCTGTTACCCGAGATAGGGGGACAGCCTCTATAGCTTCTTTTTTCAGTAGCTCTTCTACTTCTTGAAGAAGAATGGTGAGGTGTTCCGGTGTTATGCGTCGGTTCCGTGGGGGTCTGTACTTCGGGGAACCGTTGAATTCGATGCAGTATCCGTGGGCTATGGTGGATAATACCCAACGGTCTGACGATATTCCCTCCCATGCTGACAGGAATGATGTTAGCCGGCCCCCGACCGGTGATGCATGGGAGGGGACCCGAATCTTCGGGTCATTTGTTGGTATTGGGCGTGGGACCTTTGGGGCTGGAGCCGCGACCTCTTCCCTTGCCACGCCGTTGGCCTCTCTGACTGAACTGGGTGTTGTTACCCTGGTTAGAGGGCCAGTTTGTAGCAGAGTAAAATTGCTGTTGGTTTTGCTGCTGGCGTTGCCACGAAAGGAGCGTCTATTGCCATAGCCGCGTCTGTTAGGGGGCCTAGAAATTTGGTCAAGAGTCTTGATGGTATCAAACTCTTTCTTCGCATGTTCTAGGGCCTCATCCACTGCTTTCCCAAACAGATGTGTTTGTTCTATGGGCTTATTTATCAGGGAGGCTTGGGTTTCCGGCTTAAATCCTGAATTGCGTAGCCATACATGGCGTTTGAGAATTATTCCCTGAACCAGGGAATGGCCAGCCGTCTCTGCGGCATCTAAGGAGTTCTTTACGATGCCCTGGTTTTACAAGAGTTCCCTCTGATATTATAGCTAACAGGCGTGAACGCAGGGGTTCTGGTGCGTTCTCTGCTTCGCTGCGCAGCTTGCTCCACTGTGCATCCGCGTAGCTAGCTAGTAGGGAATTGTTATTTGCAATCCTAGTTGAGAAGGAGGCAGAGGTCGTGATTCTCTTTCCAAGTGCATAGAGCTTCTTGCCCTCTTTGTCAGGTGGTGCCTCACTAGTGGATAGTGGTACCCCCGCTCTTTTTCTTGTATTAGTAACAACGAGGGAGTCCGGAATAGAATGTCCTCTGATGTACAAAGGGTCAGAGGACGAAGGGCTGAAGAGCTTTTCTATTCAAGGGTTGACCCCTCTTACTAAGGCAGGATTGGAAAGGGAAGGAGATATTCTTCTCTTTATAGAAGCCAGGAGCGGAATAGACTGGCTAACAGGAGCTCTACAAAGTCTATGTCAGGAAGAGTTTCCCCTGTGTCTATCTCAAAGTGCGCTGCTGCCTTGCGCAATAGTGCATTGAGTGAAGGTTGGTCATCTATGGGAGAGGTGTTCCCAGTATGTGAATCCTTGAGAGGAGAAGGGTGAAAGACATCAGGGTCTGAGTGCACTGATGGGGATTGCCAAGGCTGCACTGATGGGGATTGCCAGGGCTGCGAGGTAGCTGTATCTTCTTCAAAAGCTCCTGCAGTAGTGTAAGGATCTTCTTCGAACCCCTCCTCATGTTCTTCCTCTCCTCCCAGACACTCCTCATCTTCCTGGAGGTATTGCTCCTCTTCAGTGAGGTCAAATACGTCTGTGGAAGGGGGAAACAGCCTAGGAATCTTAACCCTAGGGTCATCCTGGGGCCATTCTCTTTGTCTTGTGTGTGGGTGGGTCTTGGCTTCCCAAAAACCTTTCCATTTTCTCCATACAAGAATGGAGTCTTTCAAGGGTCTCATGGGGTACCCCTGAATAGTCTAGAGGGGGGAAATCAGTGTTTTCACCTTCAAAACGCTTAGAACGCTCCCACAACGTCGAGGAGAGGTTTCCGTCTCCCTCTGAAAAGCCCTCTGGTAGTTCAGAAGTGCCCTTAGATGAAGGGGGCTGTTCCTGGCTACTCGTGTTTTTTCGGCGCGGTATTCAACGTTTGTTTCGTCGTCCGCGTACGTTTGTCCTCTGAAACAATTCTCGCCAGGCTCTCGACAACGAGTTTGTCAGTCGAGGCTCTGGTGTCGACGTTGTCTGCGTTGCGCGTTGTTCCTCGACGGCCGCTCTATGGAGCGTTACGTCGGATGATTTTGAGGTAGCGCCCGTGTTTGATGAAAGCCCAATCGCTGGTCGCGGCTGCGTTTGCGGGTGGGGCTTGAGACCTTTACGGTCTGAGGTAGACGCCGGAGTGCCCTGCGTCCCCTTCGGCGCTGATGGATCCTTCGTCCTCGACGAAGAAGAGCCGTGGGTTGTGTGTTTAGTCTTATGGGGCCTATGTGCGTCCTTGTCGCCGGGGTGTTCATCCCCATAAGCAGGGCGTGAGCCGAGCCCGTCGGGGCCGGGGACGGACGTCGAGGAGCGCGAGCGCTCCTTCTGTGGGTTAATGACTTCCGTAACGGACGTCGAGTTATCACCCTCCTCGTCACTTTCTGTAACAGCGGCGGCGGGTGAGGAAACTGACTTCGACATAGCGTAGTCCGCCCACCTCTTAACTTTTCTTTCTTTAAGAGTTCTTGGTTTCAAGAGCTTACAGGCCGCGCAGCTGTCCTCTTTATGATCGAGGGGCAAGCAATGATTACAGAGCTTGTGTTTATCCTTCCAAGTGTATTTGCTCCTACAGCGTGGGCAAAACTTAAAAGGTGTCCTCTCCATAGCTGAGGCAATAATAACTGGTGATAACAACCCCAAGGGAAAGATAGGGGAGAAAGAAAGACATTCTCAAAGAGAAGATAAAAGTTCGAACCCCCACTCTCCCTACTGTATGTTGGCCGGCGAGGCCAGGCCACGTGTTCGGCAGCGCCGAAGGATCTCCTCCGCCTCTCCCCCTCCGTCGAAAACTTGCTCGGCGGAGAAACAGCTTCACAGCTAACATCGAGGGGAGGGATATTTAATCAATATAATAAGTATCATTAAGGACCGAGGTCCGTAGTAAATATTAGCAATGTCTCTCTAGGAGCTCCGCGTAAGGCAACCAGAAGCTAGGCGGAAAAAAACAATCTGAGGGACCTCGACGCGTGAGGGATTGTGGGTAAAACGCACGTCACTATAGGGATAGTGTTACAGACACGCCTTGTCGAGGTCCCTTTTTCGACTACGAAAAACAAAATGCAATACTCCGCAGTGACCACTGGATGTCGGACCATCTTTCATTACAAAAAGTACACCACACTGCTGTGCTTTCTTCATTGTAAAATGTCCTTTATTCTTTGGTGTGGACAGCCAAGAGCACACCCGTGAATGAAATCACAATAACGCGTTTCACCCCAAAATGGGCTTCATCGGATGCTAACTGACACCATGTTTGCAATTAATTATATTTTCCCATTTCCTGCTTGGATTCAGTCTCCTTCCTGTATTTGAGCCACTAGACCTGTGCTTCTTCCTTTATTTTTCACTTTTAAATTGTGGCCATATTGGATAACTTTTTTCCAATACATACAGTTTTCTATGTGTATGTTTATTCTTACTTTTGGAAGAAGCAGTTTTCACTACATTCTAAGGTCTCACGTGCTAAAGGAAGAGGACGGAGCTAAGGGAGAATGATTTTGTGCAAAAGCTTGATTTTAAATAAAGTGCTTAGAATTTTAAATGACTTATGCAGATTTGATGCATTCGCATTTCATGCGTAACACAAATAGATAATATAAATAAAGTGACAAGCGCTAGAATATCTACATTATATCGATTGATACATTAATAAAGATAAAGTGATCTTCAACTTTAAACCAGTGTTATTCCTATGAAAGGCTTATTTTAATTTCCATGTTTGATATTTCTATTGTCATATGCAGATGCTATACTTTCGTGCTTACGATTTACTACTGACTGGATGTTTTATAATACTGTGTGAAAATATGCTATGTTTGCCTGAAGTTAGAGTCCAGTGTATCATCTAATAAAGTGCTTGGTTCATTAGACAGTGTTAGCTCCTATGCTTTTAATATGCAAGGCTTATTCTAAATTAAGTATTTGATATTTCCACTAACATATATATATATACACATTATATTCATGCAATGCAACTTATTACTAACTGAATGTTTATAACGCCATGTGCAAATATGCTATATTTACCCGAGGTTAAAGTTCAGTGCATCGTACAGTAAAGTGCCTAGTGCCATAACATACGTTGGTTGAACACCTGCATTATCTTGTACCTTGTTAATTATCACTTAGTTGCATCTACACTGATATATTGAATCTAATCAGATATTTGTTCTCTAGTTGCATATTATTTTTATCTATAGGTAGGACCAGTGTCCCACCATAATTAGATGCATTCTAATATCCTATAATGTCATGTATTGCTTAGCTTAACTTTGCCCCTATCCAAACTGTGTTCTTTAATACTCTGATTAGTTGCAAGGTGTCAATAAAAACACACATGTGCTAAAACCTGGATATCTAAATGTGTAAAAGTGAACTGATACTAAAACTGTATTAAACAGATTTGAAATCATACATAAAAAAATAGAAAAAAACGTATTCAGTGAGTATACTAAGTTTTTGTCTATTATTGCCTACTTTTTGCTTGCCAAATTTTCAGATTGTCTCTTTTTCAGGGTCCACCATGACACTCGTTTTCTCGCTCAGATTCCAATCCCAAGCAATTAGGTTGTTCTGGAACATTGTGATGATCATGTTACTCCCCTATACATGTATATAGTTCTTCATCTTTATTGTGTCCACCTGGGGATTTGGTATTAGTCAATTATGTATCGACTTTCCAATTGTCGCAATTTGCGCTCCCGGTTTCCCCCCTCTTATATGTAGCTGTACATGATCAGTACCAAAGAACTTAAGGGATTGAATATCGCCTCCATATATATCAGCAAAATGTTTCGCTGAAGGATAGGTAGGATCCAAGTTTTTGATTGCTCTGAGATGCTGCAATATTCTGACCTTGACTTCCAACTTTGTACTTCCTATGCACCAGAGATTACAACTGCAATTGATGACATATATTACAAATTTGGTGTTGCAGAAAATGTTTTGGGGAATTTATACATCTCGCCCTGTACGTGGGTGAATATATTGTTTCATGCTTTGCCCAAACTTGCAAGCTTTGCATTTTGTACATATCTGAAACCCTGCTGGTTTTTCTGGTAGCCAATTGGTTTTTTATTTCGTCTGAAACATACTTGGAGAAACTTTAGATTGTAAAGATTTGGCTCTTCTAAAAGTTACCCTTTGATTCATATTCATCACTGAACAAATATCTTGATCTTTTCTCAGGATATACCAATGTTTAGCCAATATTCTTTTGATCTCCTTGGCGCCATTGTCAAAAGTTGTAATAAATCTAACGATTTCTTTTTTGCTTGTTTGGTCCACCTTTGTTTCTGCATTTGTTATTTTGGACAAAACGTCTCGTCTGTTTATTGCATTAATTGTAAGATTTGTTGATAACTGATCTTTTGTAGCCTCGGGTTTGGAATTTGATCGCTATCATTAGCATTTTGAAGAAAAGTTGAGTTTTCACTGCAATTTCTTTTTATATGGAGAAATTATCTGTATGGTATACTGTTTTTCAGATTCGTGGGATGGGCACTTCTTGCATGCAGAACTGTGTTGGTACTTGTTGGTTTTCTATATACCTCCGCTGTTATTCCATTTATGATTTTCACCTTAATGTCCAGGAAGATCACTTCCATTTTACTGTGGTTCTCTGTGAATTTTAAACTTCTGCTCTGCGTATTGATGATCTGAAAGAAGTCTTTCCACTCAGTTTCTGAGCCTTCCCACAGGATGAATAAATCGTCAAGATATATCGACGCCACTGGATAACTGTTGGCATATATTTCCATTGTTTCTTCAGCAAATAGCTTTTCTTCCCATTCCCCCCACCCCCCATGTATACGTTCGCAAATGTGGGGGCTACTGCTGTGCCCATTGCTGTACCACATGTGTATAGCATTGACCAAACATAAAAGAATTGTGTTAAACAAAATGCCAGCATTTCCAGTAGCATTAAGGAATGTTCTCTATAACTTCGTGATCTTGTTGATGGGAATCTTCTTATTGCTTCCATCCCTTCTTCATGTTCAATACACGTGTACAACGAGACTACATCTAATGTAATCAACAGATAGACCAGATACTGTGGAAATCAAACTATCTGCATCAAAAAGTCTGTTGCATCTCGTTTATATGATGGCAAAGTCTCTACAAAGGGAAACAAAAATCTGTCCAAATATTTGGAAGTATTGTCAAGGAGAGAGTCAATAGATGCAACTATCGGCCTGCCTGGAGGTCTAGTGCCCGATTTATATATTTTGGGAATAAAGTGGATAATAGGTGTTGGAAAATCCTTTGTTCGATATTTGTCATTCCAAGAGATGATATCTGCCTCAAACCAATCATTTAATTTTTATCATATTCGATTTTATAGTCCTTGTATGGAACCTTTGGAAGTTTGATAATTTTCATTATTTTTCAATTGTCGTAAGGCTTCTCTTATGTAGTCTTTGAATTTAAGACTACTACATTGCATCCTTTATCCGCAGTTCTTATTACTATTGAATCATCCATTTGTAGATTTTGTATTGCTTGTTGTTCATCTTTAGTTACATTATGATTCATCTTGCTTGAATGTGAGGCAGGTTCCAATTTCCTCTATTATCAGGTCTTCAAATAGATCGATGTTTGGTGTATTATGGATTTGAGGACTAAACTTTGATTTCGTTTTAAGATTACAAAAAGATCTTATATCTGTAAAATGTTCTGATACTTGTGTGGTCCATTGATCTTGTTCAGGATTGTTGTCATTAAGTTCCTCATTGTTTTTCATATACAGAGCTTCAAGTGTATTCAACATTGGTATATCATTGACTGTTAGTTCGGACGGTATTTCAATGTTTTCTGTCCTAAATTTCATTTTGTCACCATTTGCGAAATGTTTCACCAATCTTAGTTTTCGAATGAAGCAATGTAAAACAATTCGAGATTGTCATCTAATTACAATTACACACAAACAAAAATACAATCCCTTTTCAAGTATTTTCACTTCCGTATCGCTTAGATCGCTCTTTGACAAGTTAACTTGAAGTTTTTGGTCTGATGGTATTACTTCCTGTTTTTCCCAGAGCGCATCTGATGGCCTGTCGATTGACTTCGCATTTTGGTTTTACCTTTGTCCACTTCTCCCTCGCCTGCTCTTCCTCTTGTTTGAGTGGTGGGATTTTTTTTGTTCGTGTTTTGCCCTCTTGCTTGTGTTTTACCCACTTAATGGAGCAACCTCAATTCTTCTAAAAATTCAACCTTGGAGGTGCTTCATCATTGTTGCTTGATATGGATGAATCTGTAGAAGAGCTTGCACTATTTTTGGTTTCCGAGTCTCCTTCTGAGATTTCTGATATTTGCAACTGCTTCCGTGTTTGGATGCCTTTCCTTATTGTGTCATATTTCTTAGCAAAAGTATATATCCGCCCTGTGCCATAGTCTTCTTTATCTCTTATGAATGTTTGTTTTCTCTCTTTAATCTCTTCTTCATATTAGAGATATTTTTGTCCATATATACTTTTAGATCTTTGGCAGTACTTGCATCTCCTGCAGTGTAGACTGCCGTTTCCAATTCCCCTATATATCTTTTAGTGCTTTTGCTCTATCACTTTTGGCATATTTTACTAATGTGTTAAGCATTTTGAAGGAACATTCATTTGTTGCTTCTCTCCATTACTGCAACATTTCAGGGACTGGGTCTTCATATGAAGGATTGGTCAAAATTCACAAGCCTCTTGAAATTCTTTGATTATGTATGTAGTTTTGAAGAGACTTGATTTCCCACCACTTATTGTTTCTTTTATATGTAGTTTATCCAATATTAACATGATTTGTTGGATGGTTTTTGATTGTCCTCGTGTTTCACAGTTTTTGGTCGTATAGCCTCAATGAATAAGGTGGAAGCTTCCGCATCCCAGCTACTCTTTGTCCACCATATTGGAACATCCTATATTAGTGTTTGGGACACTGATTGCACAAGTGGGGTACTTTTTTTGGGAAGAAATGTTTGAAGCGTAATTACTTTGTGATGGGCTCATTAGAGGTGCGTTACGTTTGGAATATCTTTCATTCTTTTGCCAACGTGACCAGTATGCTTCATGTTATTTATATTTTCATAGTGCGGTCTAACACCAACAAGTCAGCGAGGTTTGGAGCTTACCGCGCATTTTCCTCCCTCGGGTCCTCCGACTCAAAAGCTGAAGAAACTGAAGTTCTGTCCGCTTGACTGTCCGTGGTTGGCCGCAATGCCGTCACGTTTTTCCGTCTTCTTGCAAAGTTCCAAACAGGTGTCAGTGTTGCCGTGGATCCTCTAGCGGTTGAAGAACGGTTTCCCAAAACTATTGGCGTGGCGCTCAGCCTTAGTATAGACTAAATTGAAGTCCGCACGGGTGCCTGCTGTATGTGTTGGGCACACGTTAAAGCGAAAAACGAACTGCAAAGCTGCAGCTCACAGCGGCACTCCTCCATCTTTCATTCCAAAAAGTACACCACACTGCTGTGCTTTCTTCATTGTAAAATGTCCTTTCTTCTTTGGTGTGGATAGCCAAGAGCACACCCGTGAAAGAAAATCAATGCGTTTCACCCCAAACTGGGCTTCGTCGGATTGTAACTAACACCATGTTTGCAATTATTTATATTTTTCTCATTTACTGTTTGGATTCAGTCTCCTTCCTGTATTGGCGCCACTAGACCTGTGCTTCTTCCTTTATTATTCGCCTTTAAATGGCGGCCATTTTGGATAACTTTTTTCCAATACATACATTCCTATTGGAGTTTTCTATGTGTATGTTTATTCTTACTTTTGGAAGAAGCAGTTTTCACTACATTCAAAGGTCTCACGTGCTAAAGGAAAGGTACAGAGGTATGGGAGAAAGTAATTTTGTGCAAAAGCTTACTTTTAAATTAACTGCTTAGAATTTTAAATGACTTATGCAGATTTGATGCATTCGCATTTCATGCGTTACACAAATAGATAATATAAATATAGTGCTAGAATATCTACATTATATCAATTGATACATTAAAGATCAAGTGATCTTCAACTTTAAAACCAGTGTTATTCGTATGCAAACCTTATTTTAATTAACATATGTATATGTACATACATAAACATATTGCTACTCTATAGTTAAGGCACAACCTATCATCCATACGAAAAGCAAAGATAATGTTAATACGTTTTCAGCCGCAGGACTGATCAGTACAACATGCAACATTCCTATATTATGGCCAGGCCCCCCGCCCCCAGGACTGTAAAGTTACATGCACATCTGTGTTTTACGGTTGAAAAGACAAAGGGTACAAAAATAAAATTAAAAAAAGGTGTTTCACTTTTCCATTCATTTTCTGAAAATGGCAAATTTGTTACCCCACGCGCACAGCCCAAAACGCTGGATGGATCAGCGCCAAAAAATAAACTAGTTGGGCAGGAAGCGCTCAAAGGAAATCCTCTTTTTTGGCACAATCCATCCATGAATTTTTTCTTTTTATTTGGCGCCGTTAGGCAACATTGTATGCAGTAACGTTTGGGTGCACTACATTAACCTTGACCGCCTGACAATAGGGACCCAACCTTTGATAGAAGTCTGAACTACACAGGTTGGTAGTGTGGTCGAGCAGCCAGGCTTATTTCAAGAGGGGTCAATGTGAGCCGTAATGTTGTGGCAGAGTTTAACAGTTATCCAAATGAATACTGACCGTCAAGGTTTCTTGATAAAACAATTATTAATTTATTTCACAGTCAGTTATAGAAGCCTTCTTCGGAAAGGGAGCAAAACATGTAACACTTAAATATACTTCAAAACACTCAGTTTCTCTAAATCAGATGATACCCATTGGGGATGGTACACAGACACTTCCTACACCCTCAGGTGACTTAAATAGCTAGGGCACTGTGGACATTGATTTATCACTGGTACATTTAGAGCAATACTGAGTGAGGTGTAAAAGGTAGAATAGACGACAACAAAGGTTGACAATTCATAAACAGCCAGGTACTGTTAAACACCTCCCAAAGCACCAAGTCAGAGGTAAAGAGGAGTCTCTCAGGGAGCCAGGACAGCCAATGTTAATTGCACAATTTCAAGGGGAGCTGAAGATCTTTGTAAGTAGGTAAAAAGCCTTGCACAATGTTTATAGAAATGTTTGTAGAAAATAGAACATTTGAAGGGCCACAAGCTGGGAGGCTTGTGAGTGGCAAACCTTAAGCAACTCTGCAAGTTAACCAAAACAGGTCTCAACTGAGAGCATGTAAGGCTACACAACAAGAGGTACGTTTTTAGACTTTACAGTACCTCTCGTTAGAAGAAATGGTTCCAGCTGGTTTCTGTTCCTATACAGCTCTGCAGATCCTGTTCCCGAGTCTGAGTCGTGGGAACAAGAGGGAGATGTCAGTCTTTTTTTCGCCATTTCTGGTCAGGAAGGTCCTTCGTGAGATTTACCTCCGACTTTGTGCTTTGGCCTTTCCCCCAGGAAAGGGTTAATTTACTCTGCATTGATTGATTTGAATTCTTATCAAGCGAACGGCCGACTGAAGGCATCATGGCGCTGAATAGAGGAGGAAAACATTGTAGAAGACAGAGCCATCAACAACTATAATCAGAATAA
The DNA here is from genome assembly GCF_040938575.1 of Ambystoma mexicanum. NCBI lineage: Eukaryota > Metazoa > Chordata > Amphibia > Caudata > Ambystomatidae > Ambystoma > Ambystoma mexicanum. Next base: position 580,581,368 of record NC_090935.1, read on the forward strand.
GAGGGTTTTAAGGACTTATCTTGGCAAAAAAAAAAAAAAAAGTGTATTTGCATGGGAAGCTTATTCCACAACTGGGATGCGGCGATGGACAAAGCGTGCCCCCCGATCCGCGCACAGCAACCGGGAGCCAAGGTAACCGGTGCAGCACAGGGGAAATATGGGCCCCATAAGGAGAGCGAATGGTGACATGTGCTGCGAAGTTCTGCAGCCATTGAAGCCGGCGAATCAAGTCCTTAGGCTGCGCCAAAAAAAGTTACAGTAATCTACCCTGCTTAACACCATTGAAGCCACAACCAGTGGGGGCAGGGCCATTGGTATTAAATGAAGCATTTTTTTTTAGGATTTTAAGATTGAAAAACACTGGCATACCGCCAATACCTGGGCGTCCATAGCCAAGGTGGCAGTCAAACACCCCTACGTTTAAAAAATGTATTTATTGTGATCTGCCAGAGCAAAACAAGAGCATTACATTGTACCATAATGCAACGTAAACAGGAGTACGAGATCAACAAGGTTGGATTTTAACATTTTTCAGATAGACCAACCACCCCATCTCCCCCCCCCCCCCCTTCGACAAGAAAGGAAAAGTGTGGAGGGAAGAGAAGAGTCAAGGACAGTAAGGAGTAGTAGTAAATGAGAACCCCCCCCCCCCCCGGGGTCCTAAGCACTACGGTTGTATGTTGTCCAGTTCGAGATGAGACCTTGTGTTAACTACTGGGAACATGTAAGCTACGCAATAGGTTGTCCGAGTGTGTATGTGAAGAGCAGGATGTGGCGAGAATAAGCTGCGCGATGAATGGCAACTGGTCGCCTACAAGGCAGCATGGATATGAGCCCAGGTCGCAGAAGTCTGACTGTGTCCCATGTTTAGTGGTGCTGGATGGGGCAGGGGAACTAGGCTGAGTCAATAAGTGCCTCACTGAAAAATTGCAAGAAGGGAGGCCACTGCATCGATGTGCGTGTGCGATTCCATTAATAATGCTGTTAGGCTCTCCATTTCATAGATTTTTCACTTTGCGCAGCCAATCTGTTTTGGTGGGGAAGAGAATTAGCTTTCCACTTTATCGTGATGCAAACATGCGCTGTTAGGAGCAGGTATCGGTCTTCAATTTGTTAAACCCCAAAGAGTACTAGGAGGGGCATAATGTGTCTATGGATGCCCTCGATCTGGTAGATCCACCCCAAGATTTCCTTCCAGTAGAGCTGTATGCAGGGGCAACTCCACCACTGGTGACAGTATGTGCACACCTGCGTGCACCCCCTCCAACAGTAGGGGGTAATGTCTGCTTACATTTTGGCCAGGCGTTGAGGGGTCAAGTGCCACTGTGAGGATTCTGCAATTATGCATCTTGTATTGCATGGCAATGGAGGACTTCCAAACGGCTCTGTAAATGGCTTCCCAACCCTCTTGGTTGCTATCCAAACCGAATTTCATGTCCCATCTTCCTTTAGTGTTTGGGGGAAGGAAGTGACCCTCATCTATGAGTGCCCTATACATGCTGGTTATGAGTCCCTTAATGCCCAGATGCATGTTCAAAACTTTCTAGAAGGGGGTTAGGGGGTGTTGCAATTGGCCTTTCAATTTCGGATCTGTAAGGAAACCTTTAAACCATATTCCATATTTACAGTTGAATGCTCAGGCCTTGCTGCGCGTTTGAGCTCCTCCTTGGGCAAGAAGGTTCCATCTTGCCACATTTGGCTGGCTTTGACCAGGCCTTGTTGATATTGGGGCTCCGATATGGAATCTCTAATAGGGGGGGGGCAGATGCAGCTAAGGGGTGATGGCCAGGTTGTAACTCCTACCATGCCAGGGTTTATTCTATTCCATAAGGCCCACAATGTTTCCTAGGCAGGATGTTCTCGTGCTCTACGCGGGATCGATTTTGAGGGAGCCCACAGCCATTCGCCCATGGTCACTGGAGCCAAGAGACAATTTACCAGGTTTACCCATTGCTTGCCTTTAGATTCCAGGATGTGATTAACGGGAACGCGTAGCTGTGTGGCTGCGTAGTATACCCCTACATTTTTAGCCTTTGTCGTGGGAACTGGGAGAGAACCCAGGGAGGTGGGCCAAAAAGAAGCAATCCAAAGTGAGGGATCGGGTGGAGAACCCACCACCAAGTGACTGTTTTGTCCCCATTCAACTTCAGCCAGTTAAGGCCCATCACCCCCCCACGGCCGTCGGGCACCGATGTAGACCACGACGACACCTCAGGCTGGTCAAGATCTAAACGGATCAGCATTGGAATGTTTTAAAAGTACTTACTTGTGAATTATTTGTTAAACTTTGTTTTATTTCCCTATCTTTTACACCAAATTCAGTTTTGCTCTAAATGTACCAGTGATAAATCAATGTCCACAGTGTCCTAGCTATTTAAGTCACCTGAGGGTGTAGGAAGTGTCTGTGTGCCATCCCCAATGTGTATCATCTGATTTAGAGAAACTAAGAGTGTGTTTTGAAGTGTATAAGTGTTACATATATTGCTCACTTTTGAAGAAGGCTTATATAACTGACTACGAAATAAATTAATAGTTTTATCAAGAAATGTGTTTATTTGAATAACTGTACTGTGAAACTGTCACAACATTACTGCTCACATTGACCCCTCTTGAGATAAGCCTGGCTGCTTAGCCACACTACCAACCTGTGTAGTTCAGACTTATACCAAAGGTCGGATCCCTACTGCCAGGAGGTCCAGGCTATTGTATGCAGTACCCTTTGGGTGCACTACAATCTTGCCTAACACCCCTTTACGGACAGGTGATTGGTCTGCGCAGTGTTAGGCAAGAATTGATGTAGTAACCCTGTGGGCGACCACGCAACCCTTGCCGTCTTGGTATTAGGTAACCCACCTATTGGTATAGGTCTGTACTACACAAGTTGGAAGCGTGACTGAGCCGCCAGACTTCTCAAGAGGGGTAAATGTGAGCTGTAGAAATGAAATCCACCAATACAAGTAGCCAAGTAACACTTCTACTCATGGTTTATGTAATAAATACTTATTTCTTTATTTAACAATAGTTTTAAAGAAGCATTCTCTAAAAAGGGAAATATATACAGCAATCAAATACACTTCAGAATACTTGTTCAGAAGCGATACAAAGCTGGTAGATCCTCTTTAAGTGGCTTCCTACACACTTCCTACACCCTGGAGGCGACTTGACTAACTAGGACAATAAGTCATGCATTACTCACCGTAATAGCATTTCTGATGATTGTATCTGCTTAGATTCACATGCTGTGCATATGGTCCTACATCCAGTGGTAACCGCAGCGTATTGCATGTCTTTCGGAGACCGAAAGGGGACGGCATAGGCGTGTCCATAACACTATCACCATTGTGACGTGTAGTGTACCGAAAATCCCTCACGCGCCAAGGTCCCTCCGATTGTATTTTTTCTGCCATGAGGGAGCCCAAGGCTATAGTGAGTGGGTATATGAAGAAGAGAAGTAGTAAGACGTCTATGTTCCTTCCACCCCGAGCGGGGAGTCTGGACGGGCGCATGTGAATCTAAGCAGATGCAATCATCAGAAATGCTATTACGGTAAGTAATGCATATCTTCTGATGATTGTTAATCTGCTTAGAATCACATGCTGTGCATAGACTAGCGAGCAGTACCCGGAGTTGGAGGTGGGTTGTGAGAATGAACAGTAGAGAAAAGATGTCTTAATACTGCTTGTCCCAATTGAGAATCAGACCTAGAATGGGTGTCTAGGCAAAAGTGTTTTATAAAGGGTTGCCACTTTGCAAATTGACTCTAGCGGACCATTTGCAATGAATGCTATGGATGCCCCAGTGCCCCGAGTAGAGTGCTCTAGGCTTGAAGGGCAGTTCTCTTAGCAAGAGTGTAACATAGTGTGATGAATTTGACAATCCACCTTGAGATAGCTGATTTAGAGACAGGATCCCCTTCTCTACCAGCTGCCACTGAAACAAAGAATTGTTTAGTCTTCCTCAGTGGTTTAGTTCTTCCCAGGTAGAACATGACTGCCCTGCGCACAACTAGTGTGTGTAGGCTTCTTTCGGCCATGCTGGTAGGGTTCTTGAAGAAAGTGGGTAGTTCGATTGACTGGTTCACATGGAACTTTGAGATGAATTTAGGCGCAAACCTAGGATGTATGCGCAGAACTACCTTATCTTTATGAATTGTAACAAATGGGTCTAGCACAGAGAGTGCTTGTAGTTCGCTAACCCTTCTGCAAAGGGAGCTCCCATGAGTCTGGTTAAAACCACATTTAGATCCCATCCTGGAGCTGGGTGAGAAACAGGAGGATAAATCGTCTTAACCCCCTCCATAAAGGCTTTGATCACCAGTATTTTCCACCATGACACTTTTTGTTGCGACGTGGTGTAGACCGACAGAGCAGCCAGATGAACCTTTGGGGAATTGAAGACTAACCCAGCGTCCAACAGATGGGTTAGGTAAAGCACAATGTGTGTGGGTGAGCAATCGATTGGATTGACGCCCTTGGAATTGCACCAGATAACAAAACGTTTCCATTTGCTGGCATAGCAATAACGTGTATTTGGTTTCCTAGCTTCCCTTGAGTGGTGTCTGGTCAAATGGTTGAAAATAAAAGATCGAATGATAATTTGATCGAAAGTCAAATGGTCGGAAAAAAAAAAAATGGTCGCATTTTTTTATATATATATATATATATATATATATATATATATATATATATATATATATATATATATATATATATATATATATATATATATATATATATATTATTTTTTCGTTTTGTTTGGTAAAAAAAATATAGAAAAAGGGTGGTTTGGGGGGAAAACCCCCCACCCCCATAAAATAAAATGCAAAAGAAAATCGACCATTTTTTCGACCATTTGACTCTCGATCAAATGGTATTCGATCATTTGGTTTTCGACCAAATGACTGGTAACCTCCCAGAGTATGTCCATCCACCTCTGGGGGGACTTGTAGGTGACCAAACTATGACCTCAGGAGCCATGCTGCCAAGTTCAGAGTTTGTGGGCATGGGTGAAGAGTCTCCCCCTGTCCTGAGACAACATGTTGTACGGGCAGGGTAGTTTCACTGGTGGGGAGAGGGACATTTCCATCAGGTGAGCGAACCAGGGTTGGCGGGGCCACCAGTATCATGGTAACTGGTTCCTGGTGCATCTTCAGTACTAACTTGTTGAGAGGGGGAGTCTGGGGGAGGAAGGGGAGCATAGACACATTTTCTGACCATGTTATCCAGAGACCGTTCCCCGTGTATCGGTTCTGGGGGTACCGGGAGGCGTAGTCTTGGCATTGGGCGTTCTCCTGAGTTGCGAACAGGTCGATCTCTGGGAAGCCCCATTCTGTGAAGACGTTGGACACAATGTCTTGGTGCAGCCGCCATTCGTATTCTTCGGGCAGAGGAACATCTCTGCCGAGTACGTCTGCCAGAAGATTGAGTTCCCCTGGAACATGTGGGGACAACAGAAACATCTTGTGTTTGAGAGCCCATATCCAGATGTTTTGGGACAGCTTGGATAGCCCCGGAGAGTGCGTGCCCCCGTTTGTTTAGGTAGTACATAGCTGTAGTGCTGTCCGTTAGAATCAGCACCGTCTTCCCTTGCAGTTGCACTTGAAAGGCTTTCAAACCCTTGAACACTGCTAATCACTCCAGTAGGTTTATATGGTTGGACGCTACTCGAGGAGACCAAACTCTGTGTGCTGTCTGCTGAAGGAGATGAGCTCCCCACCCTGTGAGAGATGCGTCTGTAGTGAGAGTGGCTTCCACTGCAGGGGTGGTGAAGGTCATCCCCTTCAAGAGGTTTTCTCTTGACCACCACTGCAGAGAGAGAACAAAGACTGTCGAGACAACTATTAGATCTTCCCATTGTCCGCTGGCCTGACACCACTGGCTGTTGAGCCACTCTTGCATGGGACGCATGCGTAGCCGCGCGTGGGGAACCAAGTATATGCATGATGCCATCATTCATAGCAAGCGCATGGCCTTGCGCACCGTCACCTACCGACTGGCTACATATTTAGGGATCTGAAAAAGCATGTTCTGAACCCTCTCGTTGGAGGGGAAGACGAGACCGTCTTCCGTCCGAATTAGAGCTCCCAGAAATTGTTTTATTTGACTGGGGACTAAACTGGATTTCTTTTCGTTGATTGAGAAACCCAGACTGAGGGAAATCTACTGTTTTTTGGTCCCCGTAATGAGCCAGTCATCGAGGTAAGGGTAAACTGGGACTGATAATCTGCGCAGGTGTGCTGCTGCCACTGCCAGGACTTTGGTAAACACCCTTGTCGCCGAGGCGATGCCGAAGGGAGCACCTTGAATTGGTAATTCTTGTCCTGGATCATAAACCTTAGGTATTTCCTGTCCCCTGGCAACATTGAAATATGAAAGCATGCATCTTTCATGTCCAATTTTGCCATATAGTCCCCTTGTTCCAGCAATGGAATTACCTCCTGCAGTGTTACCATGCAAAACATCTTGGGTTTTATAAATTTGTTTGCTGGGTGCAGGTCTAGAACAGGGCACATGGTGAGGTCCTTTTTGGGTACAAGGAAGTACACTGAATAAATACCCTTGTTTACCTGAAGAATAGGGACGGCTTCTATGGCGTCCTTTCCCAGCAGTGCTTCCACCTCTTGATTCAGGATCTCCAGATGGTCCGGTGAAAGGCGCCGTGAACGCGGCGGTCTGAATTGTGGAGGTCGGGCGAATTCCCCTTGAAGGGTAGTAAGTGGGGCTTCCAGATGTTTGTCCTGTGTGGAAGCTACCCGTGCCGTAGTTTTTATCAGCACAGGATAGCCCTCGAAAGGACCGCTGAGAGTTATTACCCCTCTGGGAGCAGGGTTTCTGCGTAATTTGTTGCAGAGACTTTAGAGTCTCATTCTCCTTCTTGGCTGCTTCCAAAGCCTCATCCACCGCTTTCCCGAAGAGGTTAGACTCCTAAATGGGTTTATTAATGAGGGAGACCCGGGTTTCAGGTTTAAACCCTGATGTACGCAGCCAAGCGTGTCTTTTCAATAGGGTCCCTTGGGCCAGGGACCTGCCCGCAGTTTCTGCAGTGTCCAGCGTGTTTTTGATGACATGCTGGTTAACCTGTCTTCCCTCCATTACAATGGAGAGAAGATTTGACTTGACGGGTTCAGGAACCTCTAGAAGGCCTTCCTGGAGCAAGTTCAATTGGGCGTCGGCATAGCTTGCCAATAGTGTTGTATTATTGGCAATCAGCGTAGTATATGCGGCCGCCGACGTGACATGTTTGCCAAGGGCATACAGTCGCTTGGATTCCTTGTCCAGTGGTGATTCCCCTGTGGCAAGGGGTACCCCTGCCCTTTTCCGAGTGGTAGTCACTACCAATGAATCTGGGACGGCGTGTCCTCTGATGTAAAAAGGGTCGGGAGGCGCGAAATAGTTTTTTGGACTCTTGGGTTCACCGCCCGTGTTTGAGCTGGTGACACCAATGAGGGGGCCACCCTTCTCTTGATAGAATTAAGGAGGGGGATAGCCTGGCTAGATGGAGGTTTCTCCTTAAGGATATCATCTACAAAATCCGGCTCAGGTGCAGCCTCTTGAGTGGAAATTTTAAAGTATTAATTTGCTTTTCTCAACATGGAGTTGAATGCCATTTGGTAATCTACAGGAGAGGCCTGGTGAGCAGGGGTGGACGGAGGAGAATCCAGGCACAAAACGTCAGTGTCGTGATTTTGCAGTGTCCATGGGTTTTGACCTTCCTGCTGGGTTTCTTCCCAGTTGTCTGTAGAATCCTGTTATTCCTCATGACTTTGTAGGAATGAAGCTTCCTCTTCTTCATTATAAATGTCCCTATATGAGTCCATGTGGACAACGACTTCCTGCTGAAAGGTAGAAGACGGATCTTCTTGAATTTGGAGGTTAGGGTCTACCCGAGCCCTTTTCGGGGGAGGATGATCAGAAAAACTGATAGCCTTCTTCAGCCGATCCATACATCCTTCGAACTTCTGTGCAGTCCATTTTGTGGACCCAAACGGGCCTACGGGAGGAAGGTCGGTGTTCTCCGGCATCAAAAAGAGTCTCTTAGGGTGTCTGAAAGAGGCTCCAGACTATCTGCGTACTCCTCGAAAGAATCGGGATCCGAATCCGTCAAAACTTTTTCCGCGGCTAGTCCCATAACTTTAGGCGGAACCGGGGTAAGACCCACCGCCGCAGTAATTCTTTCAATGCTGCTTTCGATAGTCGCCGAATCGGCATGAGACAGAGGTTCAGATTGTTTAATCGGTAGGTGTAGTACCTTACGCGGCGCTTGAGGGCCTAGTGGTTGGTTTTTCAGGTAGAGGCCTAGCCATAGTTTTCAGGGCTACCGCGGCCTTCGGGACCGTTGAAGCGTCGGATTTCCACGCTTCGACGTGTAAAGTTTTTGGAGCAGCGCCCTTACACGATTTAGATTGCCCAGTCGCAAGACACTGCTGCGGATGCAGAGAAGGCTTTGGATCTGAATGATCCGAGGGAACCGGTGAAGTTTTTGGCGGCCCTGTTGGCGCTTTCACCTTTTTCTACGAAGACATCGAAAGCGGTGTAGGGGTTGTTTGCTTAGTGCGATGCGCTTGTATGCCCCTGTCGCCGGGTGTTGTCCCTGTAGCGAGACCAGAGTCAGGCCTTAAAGGGTCGGGGACTGGCGTGGCGGACCTAGAAATGCCCGCCTCGAGGTCTAACATCCGCAACGGATGTTTGGTTATCCGAGGTACCATGGTCACTTTCAGCAGGTGTGGTGGTGGGGGGCTGGGGTTCCACCCATGACATACCGTACGCGGCCCACCGCTTTACACACCGCTCCTTAAGGGTCTTAGGTTGAAGGAGTTTGCAGGCCGCACACCGCTTTTCGTCACGCTCTAGGAGGAGACAGGCGTTGCACGTCCTGTGTTCGTCCAAGGATATCTGACCCTACACTTAGGGCAGAATCTAAAAGGAGTCCTTTCCATAGCTAAAGGGAAGGATGACCAGACTGAAAGGGAAAAGAGGGCAAAGGAGGAAAGACATACCGACAATATGGCCACCCTGACCCCACTCTCCCTACTGTATAGGCCGGCCAGAGGGCCAGATCAGGTGGAAAATCCGACCGCCATATTGTAGGCGCCGAAATCCACAGCCATAGACAAATCCCCCGTAGTCTTCGTCGAAGATATTCTTGGCGACTTAACGGGGAATGACCGACAAGTCGGTAAGATAGATAAACAATGTCTCTTGTAAGAGCTCCGCTATAGGGCGACCAGTTCTCTGGGCAGAAAAAAACAATCTGAGGGACCACGGCGCGTGAGGGATTTTGGGTACACTGCACGTCACGATACGGATAGCGTTACAGACACGCCTATGCCGACATCCCCCTTCGGTCCCCGAAAGACAAGATGCAATACTCTGCGGTTACCACTGGATGTCGGACCATATGCACAGCATGTGATTCTAAGCAGATTACCAAGCATCAGAATTGCATTTATATATCACTAGTACACTTCGTAAATTCTGAGGTTGGTAGAAAGGAAAGGTTAAAGGAAGGAAATAGTTAAACTGGTTCTCAGAGCATGTGAGCACTTTAAATCTTCCAATGAAGTCTAGTTAAAAACCTTTCCCAGTGATAGTTTAAAACCAATGCATCACCTATGAGGACAGTAAGTAACAAAGCCAAATGGAAAAGGAGAGTCTGCAGGGAGCCAGGACAGTTAAAGTCAACTGGAGCAAAGTCTATGGAGCTGAGGCTATGGAGCTGAGGCACTTCTTAGATAGTAAAAGCCTTGCACAAAGTTAGAGAGTTTGTTGAATAAAAATCACTGTCGGGTCACAAGCTCGTACACTTGTGAAGGGAAGAGCTGAAATCAACTCTAGCAAAGCAGCTACTGCAAATCTCAGAAGAGCAAGCTACAGACAATGAGGCGAGTAACCCAAGTCAGAACAGTACCTTTGGTTAGAAGAGGGTCGAGCTGGCTTCTGTCTGGTTGCAACGAGGCAGATACTGTGTTCCTGGGCCTCAGTTGTGGGGACAAGATGGAGGGTGTCTGGGGACTCCTGCAGCAGCAATTCCGAGGTGGGCAGCAGCTACAGGCTCTTTTTGGATCAGCAGCACTTCACAGCTTCTGTAAATAGCACCACCACGGATCTTGGACAACGGTTCGGCTTCCTTCGCTCCTTGAGTCCTGCACTCTGGTGAGGGGACTCAAGCTCTAGTCGTCCTGCTTCTGGAGGGTCCCGAGGAGCTTCCTGGAGCTTTTGACCGGCCTACAGACATTGCACTAGACTACGGATTTCTCTACCCACCGGCACTCGGTTCCTGTAGCAGCAAAGAAGTACAGCCAGTCGGGGGTAGGTCTTCCAGTGGAGTTCGTCTTGCAGTTAGTTGGCACCACTAACCCAAGGGAAGTCGTCCGTTCCGGAACTTCATTTGTCGATCAGAAAAAAAGGATTTTCAGCACAGCAGCAGGGCTTCACCAGGCAGTTCAACGGTCCAGGAGGAAGCAGCAAGCTTAATTCATAATTTCTTTGTCAGGTAGTTCTTCCCAGTGTTCGACTGTCTAGTCCCAAAACCCCTGCCTTTTAAGTAGTTTTCTCCCATTCATTTGCAGCCTAGATGTCACTCAAACAGCAGGGTGACTGTCCTACAAGGACAGCCAGCCAATAAGGACTGGGAGCATTCATGTTTCCCTAGAGACGAATGACAAGGGTGTTTCGCACACCTCCCTCACTTCCTGCCCTTCCAGACACACTGGAACCAGAGGCAGGCTTCAGTACGGCAAAACGAACAAAGGGCTCAAACCTGGTTTGAAGCGCAGAGTAAAACACAAGATGGACCCCTCAAAAAGAAAATGCAAAAAGACGACCTGGCCATTTTGACAAAATGGTTACCCATGGTTGCTATACTGCAGCTGAGGATTCATCCTGCGGTAGAAAAGCATAATGATAGGAACATTCAAACAGTGCCACTAGCCCTTTTAATTAGTGAGGGTAACATTAAACAAGTTACATAAGTAGGTAGGAAAAGGGGCTACTAAGTAACCCCCCAGCACCCCACATACAATGGCATGTGCTGGACCTACAAAGAGAAAAGGTAAGTAAAGTCAATTTCACTTTACAATTCTTGGAAACTGTATTTCAGCCAAGACAAGGTATAGACACTGCACTGAAGGTGCAGTGTGTCACCATACAAAAATTAGATGTCTAAGGAGTTTGTCACACTCCAACATAGGCAACAATCCAAATCAGATCAAAACATGAGAGAGTGAGAAAAGGGGCTCACTCACTCCAGGGTTAAGATTGAAAAGTCCTAAAGTACAGCAAAGGAGCTGGGGGTCTCCAAGGTTGAAGGGAATTAGCACACAGGGAACAAGTTACTTACCTGTAACTGTTCTACAGCATGGGTCTGGCATGGATTCACATGCTTATGAATACCCAGTCAGGCTGGGAATCCTCGGTAAAAGAAAAAACAGTTTCACGTTTGTTTATAAACCGTCTCCTATAAACCAATCACTGAGCTCTGGGTCATACTGCCCACAGCCAATGACTCCCCTCTCCCCAAGCCCCTCCTCTGGCAGCCATCTTCAGATGTGTTAACACTTAAAGTGGCAGTATGACCAAGAAGAGCTACAGAGGGACAGGAGCAAGGGTTTGCGTGCAAATCCATGCCAGACCCATGCTGGAGAACAACAGTTATAGGTAAGTAACATATTCCTTCTCCAGCATCGGGTCTGGCATGGAGTCACATGCTCACAAATAATAAATAGCAGTACATACACAAATACGCTAGGTGGTGTTAGGGAGAATTCTCATAAATGTGCCAAATCCCTCTACCTTAAGACCCTAAGCTCTTTTGCTAACCTTTGGAGCTTTGAACTTTTTAACTCTGTTTTCTGTGTTTATTTCTTTTGGTTATGGCGTTTTAGACAACTCCATAGGCATCATCTTTTCATTGGTGTCACACTTTATCCCTCAGTGCAGTTACACAGGGGAATCCTTTTAGGCTGTCACACGGTTTAAATACCTTCTCTGGATAAACTACTGTTTCCCAGAGAATGTAAAGTTAAATTGACTTTGCTAGTCTTTTTAAATTCTTAGACCCAGCACACACTATCTTACCATAGAGTGCTGGAGGGGTTGCCTAGTATCCCCCTATGTCCAGAGACTCATGTAGCAGTCAAATGCTACCCTTTCCTATCAAAATGGTTGTTGGCAGTGGTTTTACAACGAACTACCATGATTTTTCCGGACCGCGAACACCACCAGCTAAAAATCACTGGAGCCATGTTTTTCAAGATAGCGTCTGAGTGCCCTTTGTTTAAACAGGTCCCAGTCTTCTTTTTTCGCCATTTCTTTTTGCAAAGGTCCTTCTAGAGTTTGTCTCTGTGCGGCAAACTAGGCTTGGACCCTTTGTTGCTATGCTGGCGCCAGAGTGTCTGGGGTGGGCAGGAAGGGAGGGAGGGAGGGGCCCGAAACTCCCTGTGCTTAGTCTCCTAGGAGACCCAAATGCAATCTGGCGCAATTGGCTGTCTGACTGTCCGGCAAGGACAGCCACCCTGCTGGGTGAGTGGCAGCTAGGCTGGAATGAAAGGGAGAAAACTGTTTAAGGAAAGCAGAGTCGACCACTGGAACGAAAGAACTGAAGACGAGCAGGAAGGGGACAACTGCTGAAACTACTGGACCATTGGTTTGCCCGGTGGAGACCTTCTGCAGTTCATAATCGCCAAGTTCACCTCAATAGAGTAGCCCCTTCAAGGACGACTTCTTCCTTTGAGTTGGTTGAACCAATCAACTCGTAAGCCACCTGGATACCATTCTCAGAGCAGGTAGGATTAACCAGGGAGCAGGACACAAGCTTGTGTGCTTGAAGAACAGCAACCGTAATCGAAGATTTGTCCATTTGCCAGCTTTGTGATCCGTCCCTGTGCAGTGCAGGAGTCCCCCGACGGCCTCCCTCTTGTCCCCACGACCGAGGCTCATTTGTGTCCGTAACACGGAGTCGACGACGCCCTGGCTTTGGCGAGGACTTCCTGTAGTCTGCAGGCAGCTCGTAACCACCAAACTACCTGTATGCACTTTCGCAGTGAGAGGTAAGTTCTCTCGGTCGGGTTTTCACAGTACCTTATTTTGAAGAAAAAAGATGCAGCTTAAGACTTCTGTTCCTGGTAGTTCTTGCAGATCGCGCTGTTCCTGTGCCTCAGTCGTGGGGACAAGATGGAGGTGGTCAGGGGACTCCTGACCTGCACAGGGACGGATCGCAAAGCTGGCAAATGGGAAAATCCTCGATTCCGGTTGCTGTTCTTCAAGCACACAAGCTGGTGTCCTTTTCCCTGGTTAATCCTAACCAGCTCCGAGAATGGTGTCCAGGTGGCTTATGAATTGATTGGTCCTACCAACACAAAGGAAGAAGTCGTCCTTGAAGGGCTTCTCTGTCGAGGTGAACTTGGTGATTCGGACCTGCAGCAGGGCTTCACTGGGCAAACCAACGGTCCAGGAGTTGCAGCAGCTGTCCTCTTCCAGCTCGTCTTCGGTTCTTTCGTTCCAGTGGTAGACTGCCTTCCAAACCAAGAGACTTGCCTTTTAAACAGTTTTCTCCCATTCATTCCAGCCTAGCTGCCACTCAACCAGCAGGGTGGTTGTCTTGCCGGACAGTCAGCCAGCCAATCACGCCAGAGATCATTTTGGTGTCCTAGAAGACTAAGCACAGGCAGTTCGGGCACCTTCCTCACTTCCTGTCCACACCAGACACTTGTGCACCAGAGGTAGTCTTCAGCCCTGCAGCCCGCCAAAGGCGTAGGAACAAAGGGACTAAACATGGTTTGGTGCGCAGAGACAAACTCTAGAAGGACCTTTCCAAAACGAAATGGCGAAAACAGAATACCAGGACCTGTTTAAACAAAGGGGGCTCAGGCGCCATCTTGAAAAACATGGCTCCCGTGATTTTTAGCCAACGGTGTTCACGGTTGAGAAAAATCATGGTAGTTCGTTGTAAAACCCCTGCCATCAGCCATTTCGATAGGAAAGGGTAGCAATTGACTGCTGCATTAGTTTCTAGACATAGGGGATACTAGGTAACCTCTCCAGCACTGTATTTTAAGATAGTGTGTGCTGGGTCTAGGAATAATTTAAAAAGACTAGTAAAGTCAATTTCACTTTACTTTCTCTTGGAAACAGTTTATCCCCGAGAAGGTATTTAAACGTTGGGACGGCTTAAAAAGCTTCCCTTTGTCACTGCACTGAGGGTGCTGTGTGACACACACGAAAAGATGCCGCCTATGGAGTTATCTAAAACTCCATAATCAAAATACGAGAGTGGGGGGAATCATCCTCCTCCCCCGGTGTAAGCCCGATGGCCTTCTGGAAACTTCCAAGAAGAAACACTCGACGAATTCAACATGGAGGGGCAATGAGATGCCGAAAAACAGATCCCCATTAATTGGATGAACAAACAATGGAGCACATGAGCTCGAATGAACAAAATGGGGGTTTCCTAGCCAAAATGCACGAAAAACACAAAGCTCCAAGAGTGAAACACGACTCCCCCAACACTTGAACATGCGGTAAAAATCTGAAGATGGCTGTGAGAGGAGGGGCTTCGGGAGGGGTCAGTCATTGGCTGGGGGCATTATGATCCAGAGCTCAGTGACGGGTTTATAGGAGAATGAGAGTTTATAAACAAAAATGAACCTTTATTTTACAGAGGATTCACAGCCTGACAACAGGGAATATACATGATCATTTGACTCCATGCCAGACCCCATGCCGGGGAAATGAGAATTCTCCCCAACACACAGCCCATCCCGTCAGGGATTCATCTGTGGCTAACGTTTGAGAGGTGGGCTGTGTGAATGGGCATCCCCCTCATGATGTGAAGAGGTGTCGACCACCACCATAATGTTTGTTACCTGTGTTACTGGCAATTTGTCATTTCGTGATCCGGTCGTCTGAGACCATTGGTCCGCCAGAAATTCTTGCAGCAACCTCATCTGTATTCTGCAATGTTGGATTAAGGGTATGCGGGAGGACATGGTTCTGAGAAGCTACTGCATTGTCCTGACCGATACTTTGGTGCCTGGGTAGACTTTAGTTACAAGACGTGTTATTGACTGTCCTTTCTAGGCATGGTGTTGAATTGGGCTCCAAGAAAAACCCAAAGGAGATGTTTGAGGGCTTGTAGCAAGACTTGTCTAAGTTAATAGCAAAACCGAGGCGTGAGAGGCTGTATAACACATGTTGGACTGCGCTCGTATTAACCAATTGTCGAGATGGGGATTATACATGGTATCCTCTTTCTCTGAGACGCAGACACTAGACCTAGGCATTTGGCGAATGTCCTGTGGGCTGAGCGCAATCCGAACGGTAGGACCTTGAATTGATAATGGTTGGTTCCTACTACAAACCATAGCAACTTCCTGTGTACTTTCCTAATGGGAATATGAACATTTGCATCCCTGAGGTCCAGTAAGGCCAGGAAGTAGTTTTTCCCCTCCCACCTTTATCACATTGGTTAAGGTGACCATTTTGAATTTTTGCTTTTTAATGCATTTGTTTAGACCTCCTGGGTCTAGAATTTGTCTCCAAGATTTGTCTGGCTTCCGGAATAGGTTACCTTGTCGCTTTGATGTTTTGGGACCTATTTGATTGCTCGTTTTAGATCATTCGCTTTTCCACCTCGTTTTTTCAAGATTTTTATGTGCAGTTGGTGTTGTAACCGCGGTTGAGTCCGTTAGGGAGAACTCTCAGAAATGTGCTAATTCCCTCCACCTTAGAGACCCCCAGCAACTTTGCTGGATTTTGAGGACTTGATTATTTTAACCTGGAGAGAGTGAGACCCTTTTTCCCCACCATCATGTATTTTAATGGGATTTCTGAGCTGTGCGTTTCTTTTGGTTATGAACCCAGACAAACTCCATAAGCACCATCTTTCACATGGTGTCACCCAGCACGTTCAGTGTTGTGGCACAGGGAAGTCCCTCATATTTCCAAAAGGTTTCAAAACCTACTCTGGGATAAACTCCCGTTTCCCAGAGTAGTAAAGTGAAATTGACTTTACTTACATTTGAAACTTTCTAGACCCAGCACACACTATCTTCCAATAGGGTGCTGGAGGGGTTATTTAGTATCCCTTTGTCTAGTTTCTCATGTAACCTTTTTATTACCCTTTTTACAATTTATGGCTGGTGGCAGTGGTTTACTTTTTACTACCATTGTGTGCATTTACCGCGGGCTGCGTTCGCAGCTGCAGTAAAGCACAAATGGTTGCCCATTTTGTCAAAATGGCACTGGTCTTTTTTCGCCATTTCTTTGTGGAAAGGTCCTTCTTGAGATTTACTCTGCGAGCCAAACCAGGTTTGGCCCCATTGTTTGCTTTGCCTCTCGCTCCAGTATGTCTGGCAGGGGCAGGAAGTGAGGTAGTTGCCCAAAACTGGAATTGTATGATCGCACCGAAAACAGTTCCGACTGCACAAAAAGTCCAACAAATGCTACCAACAAAAGGTTTGAACACCGAAAAGTCGAACCTTTGGTGGAAGCATTGTAGGTAAGTATTAAAAAAGATTTTTTTTTAAAAAAAAAAGAAAATAAAAAAAGGAGACTGCAGAGTGTTGCAGGGACACCACCGCAGCACACCCAAAAAAAATTTAAAAAACCTGCGGCCGGTGCTCGATCACAGAAGTGAAAGCGAACTGGTGCCGCAGGGGGACAGCCTGAAGAAAAGGTAAGTAGAGTTTATGTTGGGGGTGTGGGTGTGTTGAAGGTGGGGGTGAGGGAGGTGGGGTGGGTGTGGGTGTGTAGGGGTTTTGAACGTGTGTTCGCATGGGAAATGTACAAACCTTTTGTGGTTCGTACATTTCACATCCGAACTTTCAGAAACAGTTAAATGAACTGTAGATCCCCAAATCTACCTGTGCTCAATCCCCTTGGTTACAGGAATGCACCCAAAATGTGATTGGCTGGCGCTCCAGCAAGGGCAGCCACTCTGCTGTGCGATTGACAGCTAGGCTGGAATGAATGGGTGAAACTTGTATAAAGGGCGAGGCTTTTGGCTTGGAAGGCAGAGTCGAACACTGGACGAAGGAATCCGAAGAAGAACTGGGAAGAGACTCCTGCTGCAACTCCTGGGCCATTGGTTTGCCCGGTGAAGCACTGCTGCTGTGCTGAAGCTCTGAATTTGTTTCGACTAGAGAAGCCCTGCAAGTATGACTTCTCCACTTGAGTTGGTGAGACCAATCAACTCCAAATTGAAATCGTTGGGACATACTCTCGGAGCTGGCTGTACTTCATTGCTGCTGGAACTTAAGTGCCAGAGAGAGGAACACCAAATCGAGTGGCTCGCTTTCAAGTCGGACCGGAGCGCCAGGAAAATCGTCCAGACTTCCCTGAAGCAGGACTGACGAAGCCTGAGCCACCTCAGAGTGCTGGACCCCAGATGCGAGGAAAGTGAAGTGGTATCCGAGAACCGCAGTGTTGCCATTTGCTGACAGACGCGAGGAGCTGAAACACAGAAGAGCCGCTGAATTTAAGTTTGCCCATTGCTGCGCAGGAGTCCCCAGACATCGTCCTTGTCCCCACGACTGAGGTCCAGGAACAAAAGGATCTGCAGAGTACATGAACAGAAGCCAGCTGGAACCATTTCTTCTAACCAAAGGTACTGTAAAGTCTAAGAACTTACCTCTTGTTGTGCAGCCTTACTTGCTTTCAGTTGAGACCTGTCTTGGTTGCCCTTGCAGAGTTGCTCACAGCTTTGCCCCTCACAAACCTCCCAGCTTGTGACCCTTCAAGTGAATCTTATTTCTACAAACTTTTCTAAAAACAATTGTGCAAGACTTTTACTTACCTGCAAAGAAGATCTTCAGCCCCTCCCCCGCTCCCCACCTAGACTTTGTTAAACTAACATTGGCTGTCCTGGTTCCCTGAGAGACTCTACTTACATTTGACTCTGTGCCTTTACCTTTCCCCCAGGAAAGAGTTAAATTTACTTGACATTGGAAAGTTCAAAAAGTGCTTACCCGTTTATGAATTATTTGTTAACCTTTTTTTTTGTTCCTATATATAACTTTTACACCAAACTCAGAATTACTCTAAATGTACCAGTGATAAATCAATGTCTACAGTCTCCTAGCTGTTTAAGTCACCTGAGGGTGGAGGAAGTGTCTGTGTTCCATTCCCAATGGGCATCATCTGATTTAGAGAAACTAAGAGTGTGTTTTGTAAGTGTATTATAATTGGTACATGTTTTGCTCCTTTCTGAAGAAGGCTTATATAACTGTTTAATAATTGTTTAATCATTAAACCTTGTGTGTTTATTTGAATAACGGTCACTGTGAAACTGTTACAACCCTAATACTAACATTGACCCCTCTTGAGATAAGCCTGGCTCCTTAGCCACACTACCAACCTGTGTACTAGAGACCTATACCAAAGGTTGGGTTCCTATTGCCAGGTGTTCAAGGCTGGTGTAGTGCACCCAAAGGGTACTGCACACAATCTTGCCTAACAACCGCCAACATGTGGGAAGAAAAGGATCCAAATTTTGCAGAGATATCTCAAGCAACAAAAAAGTTACAAGGGATTGAATGGCGACCTACCGAAATCTCCAAACAAGGGCTCAGCACTGGGAGAGAAAGCAGTCAGCAGTTAAGGGGCTAAAGAAGATTGGCAAACAATAGTATATACGGATAAGAGAAGTCCAGATGGAGGGCTGCAGTCGTTCTCATCTTTACTTCAGTAAAGTAAAATCAAGGAACATGAATTGAGTGGATTGCCCCTCATTTGAGCACAAAAGTGTACTTTCTTCCTAACAATACATCACATTTATTGTATTCCAAAGACAAATCGAGTCTGCTGCCTAAGGAAAATAGCTTTTACAACAGCCTGCATTTAATTATTACATTTGTGAAGCGACCCTCCGGTCAATAACTGAACCAAATATGTTTTGTATACCAATTGGTTATTGCACTTGTATTTATACCCATACCTGTAGCTAAAAGCTGTGGGTAGGAACGAACATATCACAAATGAGAAGTTAAAAAAACAAAGTGATGTCACCTTTTTTGGTAGGTATGGCATTAGGCTGGAAAGAGCCAGTCTAGCAAAGCATCTTGTAGAGTATGATTTATTCATCATTTCTGAATTTAAGACAAGTTTATCCAATGATTAGATTGAGTGGAAGGTCATTTCAACTCTGCCCCCATCACATTGTGTTGTTGGATGGTGGAAGCATGCCATATAAAAGCATGCCATATAAATGTCAAACAATAGTATATACTGATAAGAAGTCCTGATGGAGGGCTGCAGTCGTTCTCATCTTTACTTCAGTAAAGTAAAATCAAGCAACATGAATTGCGTGGATTGCCTGTCATTTGAGCATAAAAGTGCACTTTCTTCCTAACAATACATCACATTTATTGTATTCTAAAGACAAACAGTACTCCCCAAGGATCCTTAACCTACAATAAACATGAGGAAGAGATGAGTGGATTTCTTTAATTTGACATGGGCCTATACAAATGTTAGCAACACTTGGCATGAGGTGGTCATGACAAGTTTAATGATTGGACAGACCATTCCACTGCCTGCTCTAGTCTGTCTTCTCGGATGGACACAAGGGCCAACCAAAAAAAAGCCAAACGGTACAGTTGCTGGCAAATAGTTTATTGAAAGCACATGAACGAATAATGTGCTACCTACAGTTGAGGCATAGATGAAATATATTACAATCTACAATGAGATCGAAGAACTGCATCTGCATACTACATCCTCATCGACAGACATTTGTTCTGAATAAAAATACTTTGTAATGAACTCTTGTCAGGAATAGTGCTAAAACAGTGGGATTGGCAATGCTCTTGGGTCTTGCCTCTAACCACTTTACAGTCCTCTTATCATCGTTGGACAGGGAGCACATTTGTTTATAGACCCTTTTTAAACTTGGGCACTTTGTTCCTGCATTTTTGGTCGATATGATTTCAAAAATAATTTCCAATCTTTTTTAAAATGTTTATATTTTAAATCGGAGCTTCCCTCATATCACCCCCTTTATCTCACATCCCCAACCCCCACCCCCAAATACACTCAAATATATATGGGATACATTACTCACCGTAATCGTATTTCTGATGCTTGTATCTGCTTAGATTCACATGCTGTGCATAGGCCGACATCTAGTGGAAGCTGCAGAGTATTAGTTTGTTTTTCGAAACTCGAAAATGGGCGTTGAAACAAGACATGCCAGTAATACTATTACTAGTGTGACGTCCACTGTACCCATGATCCCTCACGCATGTAGGACCCTCAGATAGTGTTTTCTGACATGAGGTAGCATGAGGAGTAGCGCGAGTACAGATTATCCAAGCAGATAGATAGAAAAATGAGACTACAAGTATCCATGCGTCTTCTCTCGGGGGAGGAAGGGCGGGCGCATATGAATCTAAGCAGATACAAGAATTAGAAATACGATTATGGTTGTATCCCTTCTGAGGCTTGTGGAATCTGCTTAGATCAAATGCTGTGCATAGATTAGCGAGCAGTGTTAGAAGGTGGGATGTGAGAAGGGTCATGAGCAAATAAATGTCTTAGAACCGCTTGTCCCACTTGAGCATCTGTCTTGGAATGAGTGTCAATGCAGTAGTGCTGAGTAAAGGTGTGAATAGAGTGCCATGTAGCTGCTTTGCAAATGGTTTCAAGGGGTACATTTGCAATGAAAGCCAGCGTGGCCCCAATGCCTCTTGTAGAGTGGGCCCTTGGCGTAAAAGGCAGAGTCTTTTCAGAAAGGGAGTAACATAGCTGGATACAATTGACTATCCACTTGGAGATGGCACCTTTAGAGACGCAATCTCCTCCTCTGCCTGTAGCTACGGAGACAAACAGTTGGTCTGTTTTTCTTAGCGGCCTGGTTTTGTCTACATAGTAGAGGACCGCTCTTCACACATCTAGAGTGTGTAGTTTCACCTCAGCAGAGCTTTTGGGTTCTTGGAAGAAGGCCAGAAGCTCAATGGACTGGTTAACTTGGAATTTAGAAATGAACTTCGGTGAGAACCTAGGGTGTGTTCGTAGAACCAGCTTATCCTTATGAACAGTAGTAAAGAAAGGATCCTGCACTGACAGAGCCTGAATTTAACTGACCCTTCTTATGGATGTAATAGCTACTAAGAAAGCAGTTTTATAGGTCAGGTGTTTGAGACTGGCTTTATGCATGGGTTCAAAGGGTGGGCACATGAGCTTCGCAAGCACCACATTAAGGTCCCATCCTGGTGGTGGGTTTGAAATTGGAGGGTGGAGTCTCTTCACCCCTTCCATGAAGGCTTTAACCACCGGTACCCTTCCACCACGAAACCTTGTTGTGGGAGGTGGTGTAGGCTGACAGCGCTGCCAGGTGTACCTTGAGTGAGTTAAATACCAACCCTGCATCCAGCAGGTGGAGCATGTATGTGACAATGTTGGAAGGAGTGCAATCAACCAGGTTGATTTGCTTATTCTGGCACCAGATAACAAATCTTTTCCATTTATCAAACTAACAGTGCCTCGTGTTAGGTTTCCTAGACTCTTATAGGATGTTCATACATCTCTGTGGTAAATTGAGATGTCCAAACTGACTTCAGGAGCCATGCTGCCAGGTTCATTGAGATGGGTTGAGGATGCACGGTTTGTCCTTCGTGCTGGGAGAGTAGGTTGTACCAGCACGGGAGTCTGATGAGTTTGCACACCGCTAGCTTGCGTAGGTGTGGGAACCACGGTTGCCTCGCCCACATGGGAGCAACTAGGATGAGCGTCATCGATTCCCCCGTGCATCTTGTTGACCACCTTCCTCATGAGAGGGGTTGGTGGAAAAGCGTAGGCAAACATTCCTGACCAGTTCATCCACAGGGCGTTCCCCCTTGGAGTCTGGCTGAGGGAACCTGGGTGCGAATCCTGGGCATTGCCCGTTTTCGCTTGTGGCGAATAGGTCTGTAGTGGGGAAACCCCACTGTGAGAAGATGTCTTCTACGACTTCTCTGAGCAGACACCATTCGTGTTCTTTTGGGAGGGGATCTCTGCTCAAAGCGTCCACTAGTGAATTGCGATCCCCTGGAACATGTTGAGATGACAGGTAAATGATCCATCTGAGTGCCCATATCCAAATTTTCTGGGCAAGCTTGGACAGATTTGGCGAACGAGTCCCTCCCTGTTTGTTTAGATGGAACATTGCTGTTGTGCTGTCTGTCAGGATCTGCACTGACAGGTTTAACAGGTGGGACTCGAAAGCTTGAAGCGCTCCGAATACTGCCAGAAGCTCTAGCAGATTGATACGATTCTTGGCCACTGTGTGAGACCAGAGACCCTGAGCTGTGTGGTGAAGGAGGTGTGCTCCCCACCCTGAGAGGGATGCGTCTGTTTTGACTACAGCCTGTACCTCTGGATCGTAAAAGGGTTTCCCCTTTGACAGGTTCTCGCTTATCCACCAGTGAAGACTTTGTACAAGTGTTGGCGAAATGACCATTAGATCGTCCCACTGACCACTTGCCTGAGACCACTGTTTCGCCAATCATTCTTGCATGGGTCGCATGCGCAGACGACAAGGTAAATACATGACGCCATCATGCCTAGCAAACATCGCTTTGCGCACCCTTATCTGGTGACCGGGCTGAGAGAGGAATTTGCAGTAGTAGATTCCGAATTCCTTCCTCTGCTGGAAAGGCCAACCGCTCTCGAGTGTTTAGGAGAGCTCCTAGGAACTGTTTGGAGGTGCTTGGCACCAGGCTTGATTTTTTCCTCGAATATGGAGAAACCCAATTCGAAGAGGAGGCCGATCGTTCTTTGGAGGTTTGATCTGCAAATTACTGGGGTCTCCCCCGTGATGAGCCAGTCGTCCAGGTAAGGGTACACTGGGATTGCCTCCCTGCATAGGTGTGCCAACGCCAGTACCTTGGTGAATACCCTCGGAGCCGAGGCTATACCGAAGGGCAGCACCTTGAACTGGTACTGCTGACTGCCTTGAAGCACAAGAATCTTCCGTGCGCTGGGAACATGGAAATATGAAAATAGACATCTTTCATGTCCAATGTTGCCATGTAATCCCCTTTTTTAGGAGGGGGATTACCTCTTAGAGAGTAGTCATGTGAAATTTTTGGGGCTTGACATACTTGTTTGCAGGGCTTAAGTCTCATACTGGGCGCATTGTCAATTCTTTTTTGGAACAAGGAAGTAGGTTGAATAAATACCCTTGTTTACCTGGTTGCCCGGGACGAGTTCGATCGCGTCTTTTGCTAGAAGATTGACGATCTCCTCGAAGAGGATCTTTTGGTGGTCCAAGGAATGTATCTTTTGACGTGGAGGGTGGTTTTGGGGACGCTCTAGCAGTTCTATGCAGTATCCTGCAGACACTGTAGGCAGCACCCATCTTTCTGATGCAATCCCTTCCCAAGTTTGGGTGAAGTTGGAAATGCGTCCCCCTACTGGGGATGCATAAGGGACCCTGAGCGAACCGTCCCCGTTTTGCGGGAGGCATGCCGCCTTTGCTGGGGCTGCCTCTACCTCTACCACGGCTCCTCTTGTTTCCTCTGCCGTAACTCTGGGTAGTTTGCTGGTTGTTACCCCATGATGTACCCTGTGTATAATTGGATCCCTTTTGGGAATTCTGGCCGTGTGGGTGACGAAAATTACCATTGCCTCTGATTAGGGGGCTTGTTGGTAAACTGTCCCAGGGATTTCAGAGTATCATACTCGTCTTTGGCAGTTTTTAATGAGTCCTCTACCGCTTTGCCAAACAATAGTTCCACCGGCATGTCGATTAAGGATGCTTGTGTCTCGGGTTTAAACCCCGACTGTCTTAACCAAGCATGCCTCTTAATGACAGTGCTCTCTGCTATTAGCCTGCCCGCATTATCTGCGGCATCAAAGGTTGCCTTAAGGATGCAACCGGACACGGCTCTCCCCTCCGATGTGACCTGGGCCAAATGGCCCTTTAGCGGCTCAGGTGCGGAGTCGATGAGGGCAGCTACCTGCTCCCACTGGTGGCAATTTTAACTTGCCAGCAGAGTGATGGAGTTGGCAATCCGTGCCTGGTAAGCGGAGGCTACCTTCCTTCCCAACCCATACATTTTCTTGCTCTCCTTGTCGGGGGGGGGGGGGGCTCAGATGATGATAGAGATGTCCCCGCCCTCTTCCGGGTGTTAGTAACTACCAAGGAGTCAGGCTTCAGTTGACCTCTTATCTAAAGCGGGTCTGATTGGGCTGCCCTGAACAATTTCTCGATTCTGGGGTCTACTGCCCTGGTGAGGTAGTAGTGAGAAGGGAAGTATCAATACTCCATTGGATGGACTTGAGAATTGGAATGGCTTGGGCAAAGGGTTTCTTTCGTCCCACTAGTTCCTCAGCAAAGTCCCTCTCCTCCTGCGCTCCCCGAGTATCTATGCGGAAGTGCTCTGCCGCTCTAGGCAGGAACTCATTCAGGAGGGGCTGGCTGTCGACTGGAGAGTCGGTAACCTGAGGTTCTTTGCCCACAGGGGAGTCTATTCTATAGACCTATGGGTCATCTTCCTCATCTTGGTCCTAGTCGTCCCCATAATAGTCCACCCCAGTTTGGTCGTCCAACGTTACCAAGTCTGGATCCTCATCCTGTCATGGATCCTCACTATACTGTGTGTGAGGCTGGATGTAAAAAGGGTCTGACCTTGTGTTGGAGTCTCAAACCGAGGTTTCTTACCAGGGGGCTCTGGGTCCCTAGATCCTGAAGGAGTAGCACTGTCAGGGGTATAGGAGAGGAAGTGGTCTGGGTTCTTGGAGTAGAAGTCTGCTAGGGAGGACATTCTAGACATAACCCTGTCTATATCCTCATTGGTCCATTTTTTGGAGCTGGGAATAACCATTTCTTGAGAGGGTTGCCCCTCTATTACTTATCTGGACCTATGGGCCTGTACAGGGGTCTTGGATTGATGTTTATCTGAAGACTTAGAACTGTCTTTATGTATCTGAGGTGCAAAGGAAGGGTGAGAAGGTTTCTTCTGCTGTTTACCCCCTTCCCCATGAGTAGAAGAGTGTTTCCCTGATGTTTTCACCTTCTCAGAGCTTTTTGACGCCTGGCATCGAGATTCGGGGGCAGTGTCTCTTTCATTCGAGTGAGGACGTCGGAACTTGGAAGCAGCCGCCAAACTGTCTGCCAGAGCAGACTCCTGGTGTGCGGCCTGGGGCTGACGGTTGGTTTCGTCTTCTGACGAGCGTACCTCCATGACTTTGGTGAGTGAGGCACCTTTGGCAACTAAACGGTTGCCTTGTGTCGTGCGGCGATCTTGACCGAGAAAATGCCCAGAGGACACCGATTCGGTGGACGGCTCTTCGTGCCTCTTTCCGAGAACTCGACACGCGCATCGAGTCTCGGTTGGACTTCAAGTGTTTAGATGTAGAAGTGGTGTGGGTAGCGTTTGTGTCGCCGGGTGTGCTCCCCATAACTGCCCTGCCGGACAATCTTCCGAGGTTGGGACTTGCGCTTGGGCGCCTTTCGACACCTCCTTGCCCTCGCCGTCTGAAAGTACGGCGTTGCTGCCATCACTGAAGGCGCCCTCCGCTTCCATGGCCACGAGTTGCCTGCCGTGGTGGGTTCAACATTTGGTCGAGCAGTCCTTTAGTGTTTTAGCTTTGAACCGGATACACGCTCTGCAGTTCGCCTCGGGGTGATCCCTCGGCAAGCAGAGGTTACAGGTGGCATGTTTGTCAACCCAAGGGTACTTGCGGTTGCACTTAGGGCAAAATCTAAATGGGGTACCCTCCATACACACCCTGTGGCAGCGGGCTAGTGTGTGTAGGAAAAAATAAGAGTGTAGAGTATGTTTCCACCGCCCATTCTCCCTACTTGCAGGGCCGAGGCCAGAGGCCTTCCGAGGCCCGGGCCGAGGCCAGAAGCCTTCCGAGGCCCAAAACCGCTGTGCAGCTCTCACTGGTGGTCTGTTCTTCAGACCGGCGTCAATCTTCGATGCCTCGACGTGGGGGTGGAAGAACGGGGAAATTAATATGATATTAAGCAAAATATGGCTGAAAGCCAGGGAACTCCGCGCAATGCTTCCGACAAGTATAGTGGAAAAAAACAATCTGAGGGTCCTACACGCGTGAGGGATCATGGGTACAGTGGACGTCACACTAGGGAAAGCATTACTGGCACGCCCTGTGTCGACGCCCATTTGAGTTTCGAAAAACAAACTAATACTCCACAGCTTCCACTAGATGTCGGCCTATGCACAGCATGTGAATCTAAGCAGATTCCACAAGCCTCAGAAATATATATACACATATATATATATATATATATAAAATGGTTCTTGAGGAAAGTGCACACATTTAATTAGACAGCCGACTACAAATGGACATATCAAGTAGTTTGCAAGCTGAGTGGGTTGCCTAGCAACCACTGGAACTGTAAAGTGATGCTCTTCTGGTTTTTATGCTGTGGGATTAGTTATTGATGGGTTGAGCAATTGTTCTCTTATTCCATAATTGGCTTAATTAACATACTTTGAAAAACTGATTTAAAAACAAAGCAGTAAAAAAGGAAGTATTTTATTTTAACCACAAAAAAAAATGTAAATTGTATTCTCATTTTTGCGGTGGGTTAGTTTTAATGGGATATTACTTCATGGACCATCTTCACTACCGCTTTAAATGAGGCAGAAACAAAGGCTGACACAGGGGGGCATGAAACTTCACAATTTAATACAAATGAACAGAGCCTATAGGAATGTAATAAGAGGAAAGTTCATGAAGTTACCTTACTCACAATGGGAGATGCCAAATAGAAAACTGGTGGTAGTTTACTATCGTGCAGAGATTAATTGTACTAAGCTTGCCAATTAACAATTAGGAAATCGAAAATGTATCTTACCAGTTCCTCCTGCATAACTAGACACAAATCTGCATCACTATCCCGTGTACCAAATCCATTTAGCGATGATCCAACCAAATAGAGTCTGCTGCCTAAGAAAAATAAAGGAACATAGCTTTTACAATAGCCTGCATTTAATTATTACATTTGTGAAGCGACCCTCCGGTCAATAACTGAACCAAATATGTTCTGTATACCAATTGGTTATTGCGCTTGTATATACTACCTGTAGCTAAAGGCTGTGGGTAGGAACGAACATATAAATGAGAATAAGTCAAAAAAACATTCAAAGTGATGTCACATCTTTTTTGGTAGGTATGGCATTCGACTGGAAAGAGCCAGTCTAGCAAAGCATCTTGTAGAATAGGATTTATTCATAGTTTCTGAACTTATTGAGTGGAAGGTCATTTCAACTTTGCCCCCATCACATTGTGTTGTTGGATGGTGGAAGCATGCCATATAAAAGCAGGCCATATAAAGTTCATATATCATATCGATGATATTGCAGCAGACAACCATAGTAAATGTGTAGTCAAAGATAATTTTGAAGTCATTAGGGACCAATTTCCAATATTCTATTTGGTGGCTTATGAGGGTTTATACAATAGTCATTTACCATCTAAGGTTTGTGTCACTGGCCTTTAACACTCCGGTTTCATTAAGCACACAGAAAAGCTTGGCTGCATGCTTTCATGTCTGACTTGTGGACTAATGAGAACAATGCTGCAGTGGTGTAGTTGGCACTGAACCTTCGCCAAGGCTAGATTACATTCTAAATGATCGGTTTAAAGAAGAGGATCTCTGTAAATAACGTGCAGTTAATATTTGGCCATTGATTTTATTAGCAGAAAAGAGATTAAAAGAGCACTTACAATTTTTCTTGCAGTCTTAACGTACAAAGCATAAGGCCAAATAAAAGTCTATGTATGAATCAGTTAGCGAACCAGGAGGATTTGGATTTGTCCTAGCATAGACATCACCCACTGGCTGCATCTAATTCTGATTATCAGAGAAGCAGTGCATGCCATTTTCTAGGCTGTGGAGTCGGTAAAACTCAAATGCATAAGTGTCATCGACGTAAACAGATGTTCGCTGGTGGTCTGGTTTGTGTCTCAAGAGATGAGTGACAGTTCAGAGTCATGAGGTGCCCCCACAGATGTGATTGAGGGCAGATTCTGTTATAGCCATGTGTGCAATGAAACCTTCCAGCAGCAACTGATGTGCTGCATAAAAGCACAAACTGTGGCAATAAAACTACAGTTGTGCAGTGTCCAGATTTAGGGCCCAATACTTTCTCTCACTAGTGCCTCTACAATTCAGATCATCCTCCCAGTCAGCATACTGATTACTCATAAACCAGCGCTTTGTGCTCTGCGGACCAATTTCAGATGTGTTGACCACTTCGTCATTTGAAAATTAAGAGGGTGTATTGTATCTAATCTAGAAGTTTGCTAGTTCATTAGGCTAATTCGGATTCTTTCCAGGAGGAGTGAAATGAGTTTTGTGCAGGGAGATAGTCCAGCTTAGACAAGGTCTCTACAGACGGTTATAAAGCTGAAACCAATTCCTAGACCAGGGCTGCTTCATACTGGCCAGAAGCAAGAATGGTCAAGAAATTAACAGTTACTCACCGTAGTGACTAACATACTCTCCATAGTCCCCTTTCCTCCATATTGTATGGGCGTCCCTCGCGAGGAACAGGAGGCGGAACCTTTTTTACCAGAAAAAAACATCCCCTTTAAATTAAGAGGCGCGCAGGGGTGCAGCCCTGGGAGCATGCGCTCGCCTGACTCCACCCACCAGCGCCACTCCTCAGTCCCCATTGGCACGTCGACCATTTGTATTTGTATTTATTTGTAACGATCACCATCCGGCCCAGGGGCATCCGGGCACCACTTGTGCAAATATACATTTTATTTAACAGCTTATATACAAAGTTATATACAAAAATGGTGTACAACGTTATACACATGCATAGTATGTAGACAAAGATATACACGTGAATTACAGAAGACGAACGCCGGTGAGGCATAGGAAGACATGCACTGTACAATGAACGGAGCTCATGGGTAACTATAGTGACAGGGTTCACTTCTGCTCGAAGAGCCAGGATTTCATTTTCAACTTGAATGTGTTGAAAGAGTCTTCGGATCTAATGGAGACTGGCAGGGTGTTCCACAGTTTGGAGGCTAGGACGGGGAAGCTTGTGCCCCACACTTTTTGGAGTTTGAACCTAGGAATGGATAAACAGTGGGTCTGGGCTGTTCTTTGAGGTCGAATGGAGGAGTCGAGAAACAGCCGGTTGCAGAGATAGCGGGGGGGGCCTTGTTGGCGGGGCATTTGTGCGTGAGGGCAAGTGTTTTCAGTGAGATTCTCTGCTTGACCGAAAGCCAGTGTAGATTAGATCTGGATTCGGAAATGTGATGGTTTCTTGGGATGTTTAGGGCTGCCCCAATGGCATTGTTCTGGGTGGTTTGTAGTTTATTGAGGTTGACTTGGCTAGTCCCTAAGTAGAGGGAACTGCAATAGTCAATTTTGGACATAATGAGCGTTCTGGCAAGGGTGACGCTGTTTGGGGTAGTTAGAAATGGTCTAGCAGCTGCAATAAGTTTACACGTGTAAGCAGAAGCTGATCTGACTGCATTTGTTTGCCGAGACAAGGATAGCGTGGCGTCAAGGTAGAAAACTAAGGTTTTTGTCTCTTTAGAGACTTTGATGGTATTTCCATCAATGGTGAAGGACTGGTAGGATGGATCTAGTTTGCAGAGACGTTGCGAGAAGCACAGGATGAGGAGCTCCGTCTTTTCGTCATTGAGGCATAGTTCGTGTTGGGCCATCCAAGCCTGGATGACCAGATAAACGTCGTTCAAGGCCTTAGTGTCAGCTAGATAATCGCCAGTGATGGGGATGAGTATCTGGGTGTCGTCGGCATAGTTGGTATAGGAGACACCCAGATAATAAAGTACATCAAAAGAGCGGTTTAGTGAAAACGTTATAAAGTGTGGGTGACACGCAAGATCCTTGGGCCACTCCACAGTGAATTGGAGCGGGGTCAGCGGCTGCTGAGGGTGAGAAGACCCTCAGATCTGTTGCTCAGAAAGGATTTGATCCAATCCGTAGCGGAGTCCGAGAAGTGGGCAGCGGAGTGAAGGTGTCGGCATAGGATTTGGTGGTTGACCAGATCAAAAGCCGCCGAAAGGTCTAGGAGACGTAACATTGCTAGTTTCCCATCATCTTTCAGGACCTCAATTTGGGATTTCAGGTCTATCAGAGCTGTTTCGGTCTGGCGACCGGTGACGCCGCTTCCGGGAGTGTCTTGACGAGGCCGTCGAGTGGCAAGATCCACTCCGGGACCGAGATCCCCTGGACTCCCTCCGACGGGGAGAGTCACCCCTCGAGTAGTCGATGGAAAGACCAGTCAATTTTTTGGATTCACCGGGTTTGGATACCCGACCTACCTGCAACTTCCCCTTATGCTCCCGCAAGGCCTTGGCAGTCAACGACTGGAATTGCGAGCAGTTGTCCGTGACGTGGCTCTCGCATAGACACCACAAGCAGATAACAGTGCGGGTCCGTGATGGACATCTTGGACTTACAGTCCCAGCACTTTCTGAAGCCAGAGCGCAGGGTTGGCGGGGTAGAAGACGACAACATTATCGAAGTAGATAACACAAGGCACACAGTTCTCAAAGTAAACAAGTTTGCGGAAAAACAGAACTGAGGCTACAGGCGTTGTGCGTACTACTTATAACATCCAATGACGCCAGGCCTTCGAGGGACATCGACCCAACACCTCCAACACAGGACGCCCTCTGCCAAAAAATTTCCAAAGCAGCACAGCAGTGGACATTACATGTCAAAGATGTGGAATACGTTGGAGGACACAATCCATTTGAAGTAGCCTTTTTCTTTAGGGCTGAAGACGGATAATCCTGTACCCGAGGTTCCTTAATCTTGTGCGGGGCCTTATGCGATTTATTTCCATGAGGGGTCTTGGAAGAATTCTTGACTCATGACTCTGGGATGGGCTACGACGTCGAATCTCGGCTACGGGCCTTTCCGAAAGTATTGTCATCCGATTCGCAATCTTCGGGAATATCTTTATCCACGTCGTCTGATCTGTCTTTTGACAGTCGGGATTTGTCATAAGATCGAGAGTGCCCAGAAGACAAAAAAAAAAAACAACAGACCTTTCCCTAGATGTCATGCATTGATTGCCGTTTGCTCGACACGTGTCTAGTCTCGGCAGTGGGTTGTGCGTTTGGTGTGGGAGGGTAGTGTCAGCGCTTCCGCCGCCGGGTGTTGTCCCTGTAGAATGGCCGCTGGCCTGCCTGTTGCACCCTCCACTTCCATGGCCTTGAGCTGCCTGGCGTAGTAATATAAACATTGGAACGCCATCACAAATCATACTAATAGTGACAGTGCCAGCCTTTCCCACTGCCAACAGCCCTGAATCATGGCTTATGACATGGGAGAAGAGGTTTGGAGCAAAGAGTGAGCAAGAAGCTAAGAGGAGGAAATCAAACTCTCTCAAAGTTAAGTATTGGGAGACTCCCTAGTGCGAGCAGTGGCTCGGGGAGTTAAACCGCTACAGGACAGATTACAAGTCCTAGAAAACAATTTGGGCAAAAAAGCTGGCATACTCGATGACCCAGCTGCAGGGACCTCCACAGAGAAGCCTCTAGAAGACAATACAAAGGGGAGTAAAGCAGCCCAGAAGAGGAAAAACTCTACTACTCTGGGCTCAAAGGTGGGGAAGAAGCCGCCCCAGGAGGCGGCCAACGCCTTTAACGGGTGAAAAACACAGGGGAAGCTCCCTCATCCTCAGAAAAGTTTGATCAGGAAGAGGAACAGGAGGATGACTAAAGTAGTATTGGGAAAGCATTAATTTACAGAGAAAAATCAACCTCCAAATCAAAAGCCAGCTAAGTGGAGAGCCCCCAAGACATAGAAGACCTTTCTGACATGTTTGAGCCAGATACGACCAAGCACCCCAGGTCTACAGAATGGGCCCCATCGCCAAGAGTGGAGTTCTACATGGCACAAAAGATGCGAAAACCCTCAGAGAAAGATTAGATTGCATCTCATAGCAGAATGCCCAAGGCCCGAACTTACAGGGAAAGTAGCAGGCACCCGAGAACCGGACCCCGAAATCTCATGTTTGTTACAAAGGTAAGGAAAGATGCCGGAAAAGGTATGGACTGCGCCTGGAAATCATGCCAGGATAAATTCTTACACCCGACACGACCCATCGTGAAAATCATGGACCTGGCAGAGAGCTAAAGACACGGGGGAACCAGTAGACCCATTTATCCTAACATGCTGGGCCCAACGAGCAGTGTGCATGCTCCAGAATGTAAACTGCAATCTCATCTGAGAGATGTAGAACCATGCCCTTATAAATCGACAATTAGTTAGGGGACCTAGCCTCCTATGAGACAGGAGAAGGAGCACAAGGATTGCTCTTTGGAGAGGCATTCGTAAAGGAAATGAATACATTTGTTGGAACATTCACTGCATTAGATAAAGCGCAAGCTTCCATAAGAAAAGTCTTCCCCGGAAGAGTTTTTGCAGGGGCCGGTCAATATGGAGGCCGCCCGACTGGCCGCTTCAACTCAAACAGAAGGCCCCAAGGCTCTAGGGCACAATACTGGGGAACAAGGCAACGGGACACCTTTTTCCCCCCCAACAGAGGCAGAGGAAACAAAGATCGTAGAGGACGAGGACACTACAGGCATCAAAGCAATACCACAGGTGAGAGAGCATGGCGTACCCTCCAGTGGGGGGACATTACTTTTCATACCCAGTTGGCGCAAGCTATCTTCAGACACTAGGATTTTGCAAACTGCTCAGGGTTTCGAGTTGGAGTTCCTAGAGACTCCAGAGCAGCAAGTCCTTTTGCCAAGCATGCACATCTCACAGGCAGAGAGCATATTGTTAGATACAGAGATACAAGCGCAGAACAACGCCATAGAGAGTGCAACCATACACAGCAGGTTTTCTAAACATGTTCTCGGTCCACCGCAAAGACAAAGTGCGACCAGTCAACAATTTAAAAGAACTAAACAGTTGGTTAGTGTACAGACACTTCAAGATGGAAGGAATCCATCTGCTAGGAGATTTACTCAGAAAGAACGATTGGCTAGTGCACCTAGGTTTGAAGGATGCATATCTAACAGTACCGATAGCAGTACAATACCGTTCCTTCGAGATTCATCTGGTGAAAGGAGATATGGCAATTCAAGAGCCTACCCTTCGACCTAGCTCCATCACCGTGGGCCTTCGCCAAGCTCATGAGACCCCTAGCGGCCGCACTCGGATCAGGGAATTTGGATGATCTACCTAGACAACATCCTATTCATGGCAGAAGACAAGGAAAGATTACAAAAGCAAGTACAATGGGCGATATCCTTAATATCAGGACTGGGATTATTGGTCAACAGAGAAATCCGCACTGACACCAAGCAAGAGAATAGAATTTTTAGACTTCATGATAAACACAAGGAAAGCCACACTAGAGCTCCCAGCGCCCAAGATGAGATACATAAAGAAAGATCTGGGAACAGCTCTCAGGAATGGAATCCGGCTATATCACTTTGGAATTTAGCCAGGATAGTGGAACTTCTAGCAACCTCTATCCAGGCGATATTTCCCAGTCCATTACATTATGGAGCCCTTCAGAGGCTCAAGATCAAGCACCTACAGAAAGGTCAGAGGTACCTTCACTTAGTACCTAAAGGATGGAGGTACCTTCACTTAGTACCTAAAGGATGGCGGTACCTTCACTTAGTACCTAAAGGATGGCGGTACCTTCACTTAGTACCTAAAGGATAGAGGTACCTAAAGGATGGAGGTACCTTCACTTAGTACCTAAAGGATGGCGGTACCTAAAGGATGGAGGTACCTTCACTTAGCACCTAAAGGATGGAGGTACCTTCACTTAGCACCTAAAGGTTGGAGGTACCTTCACTTAGCACCTAAAGGTTGGAGGTACCTTCACTTAGCACCTAAAGGTTGGAAGTACCATCACTTAGTACCTTGGAGGTACCATCACTTAGACCTTTCCCAAAGCGTCCTGCTGCTTGCTGCCTTTGTCAGGAGCACGATGCAAGGGGAGGATGGGTTTGCCAAACCTTTTCTTGCTGCCGGAGACCATAGAGTCAGGACCTGGCTGAGTGCCAAGACACTTGGGAGCAGAATCTGTGACCTTATATTTCTTGTCCAGTCAGTCCTCATTTGGCGGTGCACAGGAAGGGTTCCTCACAACCAGTAGACCATCCTTCCAGAGGTCAGCAAGCATTGGGATGGCTACCACAGGTTTCCTTGAAGCTTCCCGCCTTTGAAATGGGAAACCTTCCTTCCGCTGTCCCTCAGTAACAATGTCAAAAAGCTTCACAGCTCGTGCCAGCAGAGCATTAAAAGAGCCTATTTTGTCCAGAGGTGAATATCTTGAAGGCATGCCCGGGGGCTTCCCATCTGCTGCTGCACCGATTGAGTTCCCACAGGAACTGTAGGCATTGCCACATGTGGAGCAGGTGCACGGACTGGATTCTGAGGAGCTAGCAGAATTGGATCTGGTTCACCCTCCATTGCTTCATGCTCAGAGAATAAAGCATCCAAAGGCTCTTCATCTCCTGAGAAAACACCTTCTTGCAATAGTGAAGCAGGTGATGCTGCTTCAGTTGACCTAGGTACCAGGGTGAAGAGCTGCTTGGTCTTAAGTCATGACAGAAAGGGGAGTGCTGGAGGAATCTCTGTCCACACTTGTGCTCCTTGGCAAGCACTAGTGCTTGTAGAGGAGACGACTTCTTACTTCACCTTATGGACCGCCAAAGGAGACCGCCAAAGGAGACAAAGTAATTGGTGTCAAATCACCGATTTTCTGTGGCTCGTCAACTGTGTGTGGCTGGTAGCTGGGGTCACCAATTTCATAGTGGAAGTCGGCGGGCGTCTCTTCTCTGTAGAGAGGGAGGCATGCTTTGCAGCAGTGTGTGTGGATGGCACAGCTGAATGTGGTTGACGGAGGGGGTAAGTGGAAGTATGCAATGCATGACCGGGTTTAGGTTTCTCCCCCCATGGAAGTATCCTCATGTGACCTCAAACTCTTTACAGGTAGTCCGTTCTGCAGGTCTTCCAACCCTAACGGAGGCATGACTACGGACTGAGACAGAGTCAGAGGACCTGGCACACAACCTTCTAGGACGATCTTTATGTGTTTTTCGTGGAGAAGTACTGGCAAATGGAGCAGTTGTCCACATCGTGGTCAGAGTGCAGGCAATAAATGAAATTTCTTTGTCGATCGTCGGCAAAATGTTCTTGAGGCGACACTTTGAGCAGGACCTGAACAGGCTTTCCTTGCTGGTGTACGCCATGGTCACATGGAAAAGACCTAAAAGTTGAGAAGGCCCCGCATTGTAAGATCTTCGGATGTTCAGATCTTCACAGGCACCGGGTTCCCACTAACGGCAGTTACAACTGTAACCAATGACGTAGAAAAATATAAAACATTCCTCCCAGAAACAGAGCAATACTGAGTTTAACACTTAAACATGCAGTAAAAATCTGAAGATGGCCACCAGGGGTTGAGCTAATGGAGACCATTGTCATTGGCTAGGATAGTATGACCCAAAGTGACAGGAATGGTCTATACAAGTCCAAACAGTTTTAAAATGTAAAGCTAAGCTGCTTTGTTACCGAGGATTCCCAGCCTGAGAGAATATTCATTAGCATGCGAATCCATGAAAGATCCCATGCTGGAGAAACGTGGATTGTACCCTAAAATGAACATGCCACAAGATTTGCTTGTTTTACTGTAGTTTGGCCTTATTCCCGCCTTGCCAGGTCAGGAAATCCCATACAAGGTCATGCACTTACCAGGGAAAGCTGCTGCTTTGACGGGCTATTGCTGCCTTTGTGTGTGGCCCAGGAAAGGGGGCTAGGGGGCACTGTCTTGGCAATATTCAGTTTAGTGCTAAATTCCTCACACCTTTGAGACCCCCAGCTCTTTTGCAAACTCCATAGGTATCATCTTTTACATTGTGTCACACGGCATCTTCAGTGCAGTGGCCACAGGGAAGTCTTTGATTTCCCAAAGGTTTAAATACCTTCTCTTGCATAAACTACTGTTTCCAAGAGCAGTAAAGTGAAATTGACTTTACTTAGATGTGTAACTTTCTAGATCCATCACACACTATCTTACAATAGGGTGCTGGAGGGGTTACTTAGTATCCCCTTTGTCTAGTTTCTCATGTTTATGTTACCCTTTCCTTGATGAATGGCTGGTAACAGTGGTTTATTTTTAACTACTGTGGTGTGCTTGTCACTTGAGGGTGTAGAAGAGTGTGTGCCATCCCAAACGGGTTCTTGCTGATTTAGAGAAACTAAGTTTGTATTTTGGAGTGTATTTGTGTGTTACTATTATATTGCCCCTTCTGAAGAAGGCTTACTCAAACTGACTATTAAACAAATTAATAAGTGTAGTTTATTTGGATACTTGTCACCGTGAATCTCCCCTACTGCTCACATTGACCCCTCTTGAGATGGGCCTGGCTGCTCAATCACGCTACCAACCTGTGTAGTACAGACTTATATCAAAGGTTGCGTTCCTATTGCCAGGAGGTCAGGTTGTTGAAGTGCACCCAAAGGGTACTGCATACAATCTTGCCTAACATGAGTGAAACCAGTATTTGTCCCCGATTGGACAACTACTGGCTGCTTGAATGGTACAGATATTATAAGTTACTCACCGTAGTGACTAACGTACTCCTAGACAATAGTACCCTTTCCTCCATACTGTATGGACGTCCCTGGCTAGGGACGGGAAACGAAACCTTTTTCACCAGAAAAACTTTTCCCCTTTAAATTTAGATGCGTGTGGGGGTGCGGCCCCGGGAGCATGCACTGCCCTGACTCCGTCGGGTGCCACTCCTCAGTCCACTTTGACGCGTCGACAATGGTGGGACGTATGGAGAAAAGGGGACTATGGACTAGGAGTACATTCGTCACTACTAGAGTCATTTATAAATTACTCCTACAGCCCTTTTCCTCCATACTGTATGGGTGATTACAACTGAATGCAGCCCCAGAGAGGGGAAGAGAGTTGCCCCTCTTAGGAAAACAAGTTCTTCAAAACTACCTGGCCAAATGCTGCGTCCGACTTGGCGCTGGCATCCAAGGTAGCCCACGTAGCCGCCTTGCTATCTGCCATGGTACGTGTCTATGGAAAACTACTGCTGTGGTATTGGCTCCGATGACGTAGGCGTGCATGTTTTCTGGCAAAGACTTGTTCTGCCCCTCATCCCCCTCCTTGATGGCCATAACCATCCACCATGCTATAGGAGCCTTGAATGCTTGACCGCCTGGCCTTGTTCCTCTGAATGTGATGAACAGTGCATCCGATTTACAGAAGCTCCAAGTCCTATCAAGAAAATCTTAGGGCACGCCCGACATCCAGACACTGCAATACCCTCTGGGCCTCATCCTTTGGGTCAGCAAAGAACGTTTGGAGTACCATCTCCTCGCTTAGGTGAAAGGAGGATATGACCTTAGGAAGAAGGGCGGGATGTGTTCCAAGCATCACCTTGTCACGTTGAAATGTGTAGGGCTCTGAAGCCACCAGGGCCTGAATTTCACCGAGTAGGCGTACCGATGTAAGGTCCACCAGCAGGACCTTCTTAATGGTAACCAGTTTGATGTCTGCGGATGCCATGGGCTTCAATGGTTTGTGAGCACCACATTAAGGTCCCAGACTGGATGTGGCCATTTGATAGGGGATATAACCTGGTTAGACCCGCCAGGTTAACCACTGGATTGGAGGATGAGAAAATATCACTGGAGTTCTTGTAAGCCCCTATGGCTGCTAGATCCGTCTGGCATGTGGTCTTCTGCACTCCTGGAGGAGCCAGATGTGCAGAGAAGGATAGAACATTGTCCAGCAAGCATGTTAATGGATCAATCTTTGATGCTGCCCAGTGACAAAACCTAGTCCACTTGCTCATGTATTGACTCCTAGTGGAGTCACTTCTAGCCCCCCCTGTATGGTATCCAGTTTATCTCATGACCGGTGCAGATGCTTCAGGGCGACCTGTTCAGGAACCAAGCTGCGAGGGCTAACTTCTGGGGAGCAGGGTGAACCACTAACACCCTCCCACCCCTGTTGGGAGAGTGAGTGGGCTGGGCCCACCGGGAGGTGTACGGGGAGCTGATCCGACAGACGAGTGCCGAGAACCAGGGTCTCGCGGGCCACCATGATACTACCAGAATGAGCCAGAGGCTCCAAGACTCCCTGACCATGCAGATGACCTTGTGGACCAAAGGAGTGGGGTGAAAAGCATAGGCAATCATGTTGTTCCAAGGGATCAGCAATGCGTCACCCAACGAGCTCCTGCCCTGCCACAGCCATGACGCAAACTGAGGGCATCGCCTGTTGGAACTGGTGGCAAAGCGGTCCACCTGAGGGTGGCCCCACCTGCTGAAGAGCCCCTGAAGAACTTCGGTCAACTGCCACTAGTAATTGTCCATCCCCAGTCTGCCAAGTCTGTCCACCTCCAGGTTGGCTTCCCCAGGAAGGTGGACCGCTGACAAGTGAATGTTGTTCCGACAGTGCCCACTCCCAGATGTCTATCAAAAGCCTGCAGAGAGGCGGGGACCTGCCCTACTTGTCGATATAGTACATGCAGGTGGAGCTGTCTGGATGCAGACAGATTTGCTGCGGATCATGAGGAGAAAGTCCTTGAGAGCAAGCCAGATTGCCATCATCTCGAGCCAGTTGATGTGCTCTAGCTGCTCCTGATGCGAACAGATTCCATGGATGCTGTGGTTATCCAGGGTAGCCCCCCACCCACAATCCCTCTAGGTACGAATCTGTGGTCATGGTAACCTGTGGTAAATGCTGCCAGAATGGCCTGCCTACCAGCAAGTTGGTGTCTGTACCCCACCAGACTAGGTCCTGGTGGAGATGCTGTGGTATGCTGACTGGCTACGCCTGAGAACCCTTCTCCTGATTCCAGGAAGCTAAGAAATGAAGCTGCAGACTCATCTTGAGTCTCGCATGCGGTACAGTGAGGAGACATGTTACCATTATTCCCAGCAGGTGCTGGTACGACCAGGCTGAGGTTACTGTTCTGATGAAATACCTTGTAGCCCTTTTGATTGCTGTGATCTTGTCAATTGAGGTAAAGATCCTCTTGGTCCCTGTATCCCATATGCCAGAAATGTCAGGGTCTGAGTGGGCAGTAGCTGTGATTTTTTTGAGATTGATCGAAAATCCCAGATCGTTTAGGGTATGCATGAGATCGGTAGCCGTGCGACGTACTTATTTATTCGTATTTTTAAAGCACACAACAGCCCAAAGGCATCGTGGCGCTGTTACATATAAGCATGTCTGGTTACAGAGGAAATCTTAGTGGTTACATTGAAATTTGCATTTTACGGCACATTTTGAAGTTGTGGTATAAAAAAGTAGTATACATTACATTTGAGGTTCATCTTAAAGGTTACAAAGTACACGTAGTAGCTAGTGGAGTTACTCAGTGCAAAGGCTAGTGCGTCAGGGTGAAGTGATGGTTATATGAATAGTGTGTTTTGAGGGATTTGCGAAAGGCAAGTAGAGAGCTCTGCTCCGAGTGCGTTGGGGACGGCATTCCAGGGCTTCGGTGCTATGTGGGGGAACCCAATGCCGCCATTGGCTCTTTTTATGGATGGTATGCAGAGTTGGTTTGCATGGTGGCTTCTTGTGGGGCGGGCAAAGATGTTTTTGGATATTGTTTGAGAGGTACGAAGGTGCGGAGAGATTGATACATTTGTGCGTAAGGGTGAGAATTTTAAAGTTGATCCTTTCCTTGACTGGAAGCCAGTGGGCTTTGCGTCTGGCCTGGGATATGTGGTCACTTTTGGGGATGTGTAGGGCTGCACGGAGTGCGTTGTGTGTTATTTGGAGCCTGTTGTGTTTTTGCAGAGGTGCCTGCCAGAAGGGCGTTGCAGTAGTCGAGTCTGGCTCCTATTGCGGCTCTGCCTATGGACAGACAGTTTTGAGTGGTTAGAAAGGGTTTTATGGCAGTTATAAGTTTAGTGGTGTGGGCAAAGGCAGAAGAGAGATGGCGCTAACCTGTCTTGTCATCAAGAGTGCAGAGTCTAAGTAGACTCCGAGGGTCTTTACAGATGTGGAGACTGATATGGTGAAGTAAGTGTATTTGGTGTTTAGTTTGGCGAGAATCTCCTTGGGGCCCAGGATGATCTCAGTTTTGTCCCCGTTTAGGCAGAGGCCATTGATTGCCATCCAGGTCTGAATAGTGGTATATATCTGGAGGAGAGCTTTTGCATCATGATCATATTCTCCAGTAAGGGGGAGGAGCACTTTAGTGTCGTCGGCATAGTTTGTATAGGCTATGCCGAGCACATCCAACAGGTCAAACAAAGGTTTGAACAGATTATAGAGGGTAGGTGCAGTACGTGATCCCTGGGGGACTCCACAATTGATGGTGGTGGGGTCTGCGTTGGCTTGGTCAGAGTAGACCTTCATGGCCCTTCCTTCTAGGAAAGAGGTTATCCATGAGGTATCTTTGTCAGAGAAATGGGCGACGTTGGCGAGGTGGGAGGTGAGGATATCATGGTCAACAAGATCAAACGCGGCAGAGAGATTGAGGAGGAGCAGGAGTGCAGGTTTGCCAGTATCCATTATTTTGGTTATTTGGTTCTTAAGAACTAGGAGGGCGGTTTCGGTACCATGGCCTTTTCGGAAGCCTGACTCTTCTGCCTAGGATGGCATTAGCTTCCAGGTATTATTGGATTTGTATGTGGGTGCCTTTATCCAAGATTTTTAGGAGGAAAGTATCGGTAGTGATGGGGCAGTAATTATTGGGGTAGGTGGGGTCTAGGGAAGGTATTTTTATGAGTGGGTGAACCCATGCTTCTTTTAGGCTTTGTGGAATGACTCCAGAGGAGAAGGAAGCATTATAGAATGCTGTGATGATGCAGGTGAGAAAGTCAGCGCATTCTTTGAAGATGGTAGGAGTGACAGATGTCCCCTTTGCACTTGGAGGGTTTGATATATTTGCGAAGATTAGTAACTTCTGTCTCGGTGACGTCTCTGAAGACGAAGAGGGGTGTTTGAGAGAGATATTTAGGAGGGTGTAGGGGGAGGTGGGTTGTCCTGATTGGGAAGGGCTTTGCGTGGAGTAGATATTTTTTCTTGGAGCATTTTAACTTTATTGATGAGGGTGTCCTGAATGCTGGAACACCATGCTTCGTCTTTGGTGATTTCATCCAGGGTGGTAGCAGGAGAAGCAAGATCTTTGGAATAAGTGAACATTTCTCTGGATTTTGAGTTTGCTTTGGAGATTCTTTGATTGAAGGATTCCGATTGAGCTAGGAAAATTGCTTTTTTAAAAATATGTGGATGAGATCACTAAATTCATTTAGGGAGGATTGGATGGGCGAGGATTGCCAATTGGCTAGAGCTAGACACTTCTTGGTGCGTAGGGTGGCTAGTTCGTCCGTAAACCAGGAATTTGAGTGCATAGATTTCTTCTCTTTTTTGTCTTCAAGGGGGGCTATGGATTCGATAGCTTGGTTGAGCAGGTTTGCATAGGTGTTGGCCAAACGGATGGGGTCGTTAAATGGAGGTTTAAGTTCCGGGATACTGAGGAATGGTGCAAGGTTGATTTTTGTACTTTTTTAGTGCTTCGGACTTTGGCAGGTGGGGAGTATGAAGGTAGCTTGCGATTAGGAGTGGTGGGAATGGCAAATTGGATGAGGTGGTGGTCTGTGCATGGAAGGGCTGAGATGTTGGTGATGGACGACGTGCAGTTGTGGTCTGCGATCCAGTCTATGGTTCGTCCTTTGCAATGGGTAGGTGCCGTGATTTTATGTACAAACTATGTGGGTGAGTTCTTTGGCTAGGGAGGCGGCGGCTTTATCCTTGGGGTCAAGCAAGCCTAGGTTGAGGTCGCCTAGTAGGATCGTTTTTGTAGAGCTTTTTAGATTATTCCCTAAGCTTTGGAGGAGGTGCTTTTGGTAGTCCGGTGGTGAGCCAGGTGGCCTATAAGTGACCTGGGTATTTATGGTGCAGTTGGGGGGGAAAGGGAGAGATTGGCAATGAGGAGGACAGCGTTATTTTCCCACTGTTGGCTGCAGAGTCTGATGGAGAGGGTATCCTTGAAGATGAGGGCTATACCGCCACCTTTGGATATTTTGCAATCCTGTGAGAATAGTGTAACCTTGAGGGAGTGAAAGGGATGGGCCTGATGCTTAATGTAGCCAGGTTTCAGAGATTGCTAGTAAATAGAGTTTGAGGTCAATGATGAGGTTGATGATTTCCAGTGCATGTGCTGGGAGGGACCGGGCGTTGATAAGTGCACAATTCAGTTCTGTGTGGGGTGGTGTAAGAAGTCGTTGGGCGTGGGTGATGGGGTTGGGGCTGGAGGGAGAGATCGTTGATGGATTGTGTAGATGTGCGAGAGAGGGGCTAGGTGTGGAGCATTGTACGAGGGGATGGGTGTTGAGTAGCTTATGGCGTGGGGGATGTGTGCGAGTAGTTGGTGTGCGAGAGCCAAGTCTAATGTTTCTAAGGTTGATGGTAGGAGGGGTGAATCGGAGAGTGATGTGTAGTTTAGTGCGAGCTCCGAGTCTGTAAAGCCTAGGGCTGAAGAGGGTGTGGTCATTGAGCTTCATGGTGTGCGTGCTGTACTGGGTGGTCTGTAGAAGGTGCAGAGGTTACGTGGTGGTCTAGTGGAGGTGTGGGGTCTATGTGTGACATGCTGAGGATGGACCAGATGGCAAGTGTGATGAGTGAGGTGGCTAAGTGGGTGAGGTGTGTTGTAGTGGTGGTGCTGTTGGACAGCACATGAGAGGATGCATTTGAGCAGAGCAGTGGCCAGGTAGATCCTAGTGCTGATCTAACTAACTAGGAGAACTAGTAGGAGGATACAGTAACTGTGGTACAAAGTGGAGCTCACAACAGTTCAGTGTGATAGAGTAGGAAACAATTCAGGTGAGCTAGCCCCGCAGAGATGGTGGTTAATCAAGGAGTGGGGAATTCAATTTACACTGGTCAGATAAGTGGTTTAGAATAGGC
Organism: Ambystoma mexicanum; assembly: GCF_040938575.1. Classification (NCBI taxonomy): domain Eukaryota; kingdom Metazoa; phylum Chordata; class Amphibia; order Caudata; family Ambystomatidae; genus Ambystoma; species Ambystoma mexicanum. Next base: position 580,624,242 of record NC_090935.1, read on the forward strand.
TAGACCAGCATAGGGGCAATTCACAATATGCAGTTCAGACAGGTTAGTCAGATAAGCAATTTAGACCAACCCAGAACCCTCAATCACAGTCACCCTTCCCAGAATCTTGACAACTCTGCTAAGCCCAAATGAATTATCGGACATTCGCGCTAGGCCGTCCACAGACTATTTTCTTATCCTCCATTTGAACTTACATTTCTGATTATTGTGATTATTGATCAATTTCTGTTGTTGATGTATTGATGACTTTGTGCACCTTAATAAAATTAAGGTTATGAAAAAAAAAAAGAATAGGCTAATTCAAATTGTGCTGTTCAAATACAGTTTGGAATAGGTCAGTCCCTTATTGGTAGTACTGAAGCTCAAATTTAAACGCACTATCAGTTTAAGTGGGTATATAATTAGCTAGGGGTGCAGCGTTCTGACCTTGAGGCAGCCTAACATCAATTCACACACGATAGGCTAGTCCCACATACAATAACTTTTATCACAATAGACTGGCCCAACATGCAGCACAAATGCCACCAGGACTGGTTGAGGCAGATCAATGCAGGTGTAGGCAGCTACGACGAACATGGGCAGTAACCGTATATTGGGAAGTGTGCCGTTAGGTGAAGTGAAGGAACATTTTGTTGCCGTTAAGTTCGAAATGTGTAGTTGGCGAGAGCGTAATGTTATCCATGCAAACACGAAGAAGGTTTGTCAGTTGTTGCACGAAGAGTCAGGTAGATGACAAAGGCTGAGTGAATCAGCTGGCACAGTGTGATTGGATTTCACAACGATGGATAAGCGTGAAGTGTTCACTGCTTTCTTCGTAAAAAAGGCCACTAGTATATCACTCAGTGTAAGGACAACGGCTGTGGCACACATTGAGTGTGCTATTGAGGGGAAGATGCAAGACTTAAACCGCAGTGATTAGGATAGCAATGGAAGTACTGTAAGTTAAAGCACAGTGCGCAATGGTAAATAATATTGTCCAGGGTTAAAAAATGTTTAGGCACAATAGGTACCTTTCAAAACGTTGGATTAACAGGTTGTACGGAACAAGTTACTTACCTGTAACTGTTCTCCAGCATGGGTCTGGCATGGATTCACATGCTCATGAATATTCCCCGCCGTCAGGCCGGGAATCCTCGGTATAGAAAAAAATCAGTATCCGTTTCGTTTCTGATCTGTCTTTCTCAGTAGTAACTGGTCTCTGGGTCATACTGCCCCCAGCCAATGACTGCCCTCTCCCTAAGCCCCGCCCCTGGCAGCCATCCTCAGATTTGGTAGCACGTGAAGTGGCAGTATGACCAAGTGAAGAGCCGCAGAGGGGTAAGCGGGAGGGTTCGCATGTGAATCCATACCAGACCCATGCTGGAGAAGAACAGTTACAGGTAAGTAACTTGTTCGTTCTCCAGCATGGGGTCTGGCATGGATTCACATGCTCATGAATATAAGAATACATAGCAGTATACACATGCACAACCACGGGAGGTGGCAAAAGGCTCAATATCAAGGAATACAACAACCCAACATTAAGCAACTCTTACCTCCTCACCAGGCTCACCTAAGGCAAACAGGTTGCGCAGCACTGCCTGGCCGACTCTGGACTCCTCCCTGAAAACCCGGTCGACGCAGTAGAATCTCGTGAAGGTGTGCGTCGACAACCACGTAGCAGCCCTGCAGATGTTGAGCAGAGGCAGACCAGACAGGAACGCCGTAGTAGCAGCGATCGCTCTGGTCGAATGGGCCCTCGGACGGCCTGGCAATGATCGGTTTGCCAACCGGTGACAGTGCATGATGCAGCCGGAGAGCCATCTGGAAATGGAAGTCTTCGAGAGAGCCCTCCCTTGATTCACAGGTCCAAAGTTCACAAACAGATGTGATGTCTTCCGAAAACTCTTTGTGCGGTCCACGTAGAACTTCAGCGCTCTAGCTACATCCAGCGAGTGCAGAGTCCTCTCAGCCGGCGACGAAGGCGAAGGGAAGAAAACTGGCAACACCAAGGGCTCGTTGAGGTGGAAGTCCGACGGCACCTTGGGCATGAAGGAGGGGTGCGTCCTCAGCACCACCCTCGTGTCGTGAAAAGTCAAGTATGGAGGCTTGCAAGACAGGGCCTGGATCTCTCCCACTCGTCGTGCAGAGGTGATGGCCACGAGGAATGCTGTCTTCCACGACAGAAACTTCAACGGCACTGAATGCATAGGCTCGAATGGGGCCCCCATGAGCCTAGTTAGCACCACGTTGAGCTCCCACGCCGGGGCAGGGGCCTTCACCGGTGAGAATGATAGGAACAGTCCTTTCATAAATTCCTTCACCAGACGATGAGACCACAAGGATGCCCGTCCTATAGTTCTGGTGTAACTATAGACGGCAGCCAGATGTACCTCGATGGAAGCGTGAGATAGGCCAGCCTTGGCCAAAGACAGTAGGTACGGCAATACTTGAGGGGCCGTAATCCACAGAGGGTTAATCTTATGTGCACGGCACCAGACAGAGAACCTCTTCCATTTATGTCCGTAGCACGAGAGTTGAGGATGCCCTGGCCTTTGCAAGAACCTCTCTGCAGTCGGCCGGGATGTCGTATCCTCCAAACTCTAGTGCTGCAGGAGCCAGGCCTGCAAGTTCAGCGACTCTAGTTCGTGATGAAGAATGGCGCCTCCTTCTCTGGAGAGAAGATCCGCGTCCGTCGGCAGCTTGACTGGTGTGGACGCTGACAAGTCCAGAAGGTCCGGGAACCAGATCTGCCTCGGCCACGCCGGTGTGACGAGGATCATCCTGCACCGGGACCTCTTGAGCTGGTTGACGAGCCGGAGTAGCAACGGCAACGGTGGGAATGCATGAAGGAACAGGCCGTCCCAGGTGAACGAGAAAGCATCGCCCATGCTCCTCGGTTAGGGAAACCTGCTGGCGAACCTCCGGCACTTGGAGTTCGCCGCCGTCGCGAAGAGATCGATCTGGGGTTTGCCCCATCGTCGGAAGAGTCGGTCCACTTGATCCTGGCGCAGTTCACACTCGTGGCACGAGCGCAGCTCTCTGCTGAGTGAATCGGCGATGGTGTTTTTTTATCCCTGCCAGATGAAAGGGTACCAGAAACATCCCTTGGGCAACGGCCCAATGCCACATATCCTGGGCTTCCTTGGACAGGGCAGGGGATCTGGTTCCGCCCTGCTTCCGAATGTAAAACATCGTGGTGGTGTTGTCGGTGAAGATCCTCACCACCTTGCCCTTGAGGGACGGAAGGAAGGACCTGAGGGTCCAGAACACTGCGCGGAGCTCCAAGATGTTGATGTGGAGAGTCTTTTCCGACGAGCACCAAAAGCCTCTCGCATGGAGACCCCCGGTGGGCGCTCCCCAACCTTCCAGGGAGGCATCCGTCGTCACCGTCACCTGGTGGGCTGGGGCTCGGAAACCTGTTCCCGCTGTCAGATGAGCGCGGACACCCCACCATCGTATCGCCTGATGAATGCTGCGTTGAGCGGGATCCTGTCCTCGAAGCTGCCCACCTAGATCCAGTGGGCGTCGAGGAATTCTTGCAAAGGCTGCATCCGAAGTCTGCCGTGGGGCACCAGATAAATGCAGGAGGACATCATTCCGAGGAGGGACTTGATAGACCTCACTCTGGCCACGTCCGTGGCCAGTAGACGCTGCACCTTTCCTAGGATGGTCCTTATCCTTTCCTCCGACGGTGAGGCCCGCCGCGCCACTGTGTCGAGCTGTGCTCCCAGAAACAGGGCGACTTGCGACGGGACCAGGTGGGATTTTGGAAAGTTGGAGAACCCCAGGTCCGTGAGCAGCTGGACGGTCTTCGCAGTGTGTTCCACGGCGAGCTCCCTTGTCCTTGCCCGTATGAGCCAGTCGTCCAGGTAGGGGTAGACGTGGATCCCCTGCAGGCGCAGCCGCGCCGCCACCGGTGCTAGGCACTTGGTGAACACCCTGGGCGCCGATTTTAATCCGAACGGGAGGGCCTTGAACTGGTAGTGCCGCCCTTTGACCACGAACCTGAGGAACTTTCGGTGCCTCTTTAGAATAGGGATGTGGAAGTAAGCATCCTCCAAGTCCAACGACGACAGGAAATCACCCTCCTCCAGCTGTCCCAGCACGCGCTGGAGGGGGACCATCCGGAACTTCTGTGCCTTGATGTATTTGTTTAGTCGTCGCAGGTCCAGGATGGGACGCCATCCTCCTGTTGTCTTCTTCACGAGGAAGTATCTTGAATAAATTCCGGAGCCCCGAAGCCTCTTCGGGACGAGCTCGATGGCACCTTTCCTGAGCATCGCCCGTACTTCCAACAGCAGTTGAGGGACGCGATTTTCCTTCCTGGCCACGGGAGGAATGCGGGGGCACCTCTTCTGGAACTCGAGGGCATGCCCCAGGGCCAGGGCATCCAGCACCCAACGGTCGGTGGAGATGGACTCCCACACGCCGACGAACTTCGTCAGCCGGCCTCCCACCGGGGTGCTTCGGCGAGGGCCCGACCCGACGGTCGGTTCAATCTTGCTTGGAGGCCGCTTTGACTCCTTGACCACCCTGGCGACGACGGCGGGATCCACCTGACTTGCCGCGTCCCCTGTAGGCCTCCTGCGACGAAGACCTTGCCACTTGACGGTACGTAGAGGAGCTGCTGCCGGCTCACTTGGAGGCACCCTGTCTGCCTCCGGAGCTCCGAAAGGACGGCCGTTGCTGTTGGAGCACACCCAGTGCACGGGCCGTCTCCATGTCCGTCTTGATCGCCTGAAGGGATTCATCAACCGCCTTGCCAAAAAGGTTGTTCCCATCGAAAGGCATGTCCAAAACCTTGGTCTGAACGTCCTGGCGGAAATCCGTCGCCTTGACCCATCCTCATCGTCTCAGGCAAACGCTGTTGCCCAACTGACTGAAACCGGTGGCGGCGATGTCCGTAGCCACCGTAATGGCGTGGTCCGAGGCAATCTCACCTTCCTGCAAGATTTCCAGGGCCTCAGCCCTCTTGGCATCCGGAAGGAAGTCCAACAGAGGGGCGATCTTGAACCACAACTCCCTGTCGTAGCGGGCTACGATGGCCAAGGCGTTGGCCGCCTTGATGGTCGTCGCTGCAGATGAGATGACCTGTCGTCCCATCGCATCCAGCTTCCTACCCTCGCCGTCCAGAGGGGAGGTTGAAGTCGAGGCCGATGCCCCACCCCCCCGCTTTCTTCTTGGCCGCCGCCGAAACGACCGAGTCCGGGGTAGGTTACGCCCTAAGGCACAAGGGGGCGGCGTCGGGGACCCGGTACTTCTTCTCGTACCGGTCCCTCTTCGCAGGAGCCGTGGCAGGGTTCTTGAGGAGCGTGAGCCCCTCATCCCAGATGTCATCAAGAAGCGGTACGGCGACGACCGTCTTCCTTTTAGCCTTGCGCCGCTGGTAAAGGAACCCCTCCTTTTCCTCGGGGCAGAGCTGGAAGAGCTCTGATGCCCTGGAGATCATTGCATGGAAGGATACAATCTCGTCGGGTGGGGACGCCCGGGCAGGTGGTGACGGGGGACACGTCCCGTCGTCGCCTCCGGCGTCATCCGTACCCGTCGTAGTCGTGTCCATGCCTGTATCATCCCCGTGGGTAGTGGACCGGGGGAAGGCAGAGAAGGCCGCAGAGGCGGGAGAGGAGGCCTAGGATGCGTCGTACTCCTCTTAAGTGGTGGGCTCCCAGAAGGTCCTGGCTCCGGTTCCTCCGTCGGGTCTGGCTCAGGCTCCTCCGTCGGGAAAAGGGGCAACCTAGTCCTTATCTCCGAGCATAAGGACTGGATGGCTGACAAAATGGCCGCCGAGGTGTCCTGCGGCGCCGGAAACGATGTGAGCGAGGGCTCTTGAGGAGCCTCGTCTGCGTCACCGTCGCCCTCATCAGGATCCCTCCCGATGGGCTGGGCCTCCTCCACGACTTGGATGAGCTCCTCTTCAGAGGTCGTGTTCGTATCCACGACGGCCACCAACCCTTCCCCCGCCCCCTTTCCAACGAGGACTTTGTGGGGGTCTTCTCGATGGGCCTGAAAGACGACTCCCTCCGCGGTGGCAGGGAGACTCTGGTACCTGAGGGCGCCTCCACTGGCGTAGCCTCCACCGGCTGAGCCAGGGCCGCGGCGACATCCTCAATCGAGGTCTTAGCAGGGTGAATTAAGGCCAACGTCACCTTCTGTACGCCTGGGGCCTTCACCTTGGGGGGAGGGTCTGAGCCTCGCTCCCCCTCTGCCGGAGCGAGAGATCGACCGGGGCCTCTCCAGAAGCTTCGCCGGGTTCTAGGACTTCCTCTTACCCGAGCCAGAGCGTTAGCTCGTGGTCGATGGTGCCGGGGAGGGTGCGCCCTGCCTGGCAGCCAAGGAGCCCGACCGTTCGGCGCTGCCGGAGCCCGCGGACTTGCGGTGCTTAGACTTTTGTTGGGCCCCGTCGCCAGAGCACCCTCACAGGACTTAGAAGACCGCTCGGACCTTTTTCTTCTTCTCGCCTGGCGGGCTCTTACCTTCCAGCCAGTTGGCGAGACGGAGGTGGCGATCCTTCATGGTCCGCTCCGACATGTTCCTACAAAACGTGCAGTCCTTTTCCTTGTGCGTCTTGTCCTCATGGAGACAGAGGCATAACGAATGCTCGTCCTCCTTGAAAACGTTCTGAAGCTGGCATCCAGGGCAGGTCCTGAATAGCTTCCCGGGCGTCGAGCTCCCTTTCTCCTGGGCCATGTCTGGGGTAGGCCTCGGAACTTCTGGAATCCTCCAAAAGCATAACTCGACGAAATCTTCACCCTTGAGTTGCGTAGAAACTCCGAAACGGATCCCCGTTGATCGGAAGTAGAAACGTTGGAGCTTGAGGCTCTATTTAACCGAAAAAGAGAAAATCTCCTGAAAAAGCACGAAAACGCAGCAAAAGCTCGAGAGCTAAGCACGAGGACTCCCAACACTTGAACGTGCGGTAAAAATCTGAGGATGGCTGCCAGGGGCGTGGCTTAGGGAGAGGGCAGTCATTGGCTGGGGGCAGTATGACCCAGAGACCAGTGATTGGTTACTACTGAGAAAGAGATCAGAAACGAAACTGATAATGATTTTTTCTATACCGAGGATTCCAGGCCTGACGGGGAATATTCATGAGCATGTGAATCCATGGCAGACCCCATGCTGGAGAATCACAGATCCACCTCCATCCGCTGACAGCCGCAGACAGCCGATGGGCCATACCAGCTGGGCCTTAGAGGGCGGGCTTACCGGCTATCGCGTTCCGGTTCCTCAGGAGGCAACAAAAGTGTTTGATTAGCCAATCGGAGGCACGCATCAGTGGGGATGTGTCGCTAGGCGACAAGTTGACCAGATATGGTGGCGGCCATCTTAGTAGGGCCTCGACGGACACGAGTAGCGTGAGTGCAGACATATGGATGACAGTATTCTCAGATGGATAGAAGGGGTCTATGAACACGGGAAGTGCAGCTTAGCACTGAGCCTTACCCCAGTTATAGATCCAACGGAGCACGATGGCGTTCAGCAGCAGTTAGGAGGGAGGGCTCCTGCCCTCCTTCCAAGATTACGGCAAGCCGGGAATAGATGCCGCAGACAGCCGATGTCCTGCCTGCGGAGTCTCAGCCCTGACTAGCCAGTCATCAAGGTATGGATAAGTATGGTGGCCTTGTGCCCAGACAAGAGCTGCCACCACATTCTTAAGTCTTGTAAAGACCCTAGGGCCGAGTTAAGTCCAAAGGGTAGAACTCTGTATTGAAAGTGAAAACCCATGATCTTGAACCGCAGGAAGGACCGATTGGGTTCCCAAATCAGTATGTGCAGGTAAGCTTCCTTCAGATCCAGGGAGCACATCCATGCTCCCACACAAAATGTGTCTGCAATGAAGGCTGGGGTAACTATTTTGAACTTTTGGAGGGTGAAGGGAAAGTTTCAAGGAAGAAAGGTCCAACAACTCTCCGGCCAGCCTGGTTCTTTTTGTGTATGGCAAATATCTGGGAATAGAAGCCCCCGTCTCGCTGAGAAGCAGGGACTTCCTCCACCGCCTGGCTCGCTACGAGCAAGCTGATTTCCACCAACAGAGTTGCTGTGCCAATCTGCGGGAGGCGAGGAAGGAGGAATCTGTAGCCAGAAGCCGGCGGACACTACTGAAAGGATCCACGGGTCTGCAAACCTTGCCCGCCAGGACGTGAAGGGAAAGCTTGCTCCCCACCGGAGACTCATGAACCCGGAAGACCTGTCATAACTTCTTTCTGTCCAAGGCTGGTGGCTGAGGAGGGGGGCTGGAAAAACCCCTCATTAGCAGACTTGTGCTGCTTGCGCCTGTGTTGCCCCAGAGAACTGTCAGGTTGCCTTGAGCGAGTCTCCTGGAAGCCCTTGAAGCCTCCAAATGACAGACCCCTGTCAGAGCGCTGGTGAGCCTGGCTGCAAGTCTTGGGTGTGGACTTACTTAAGCTACACAAGGATTTAGCTGTCTGGGAGCCATTCGTTTTCTTGTCTAGTTCCTAGTCTGTTGTAGAGTGAAACGAGTCTCCCACCTCAAAGGGCAGGTCAAGGATGCACTCCTGCACATCTGGGTTGAATTTCATTGCCCTGAGCCAAGCCGTCATGTAAGTGGCAATACATATGGCTTTGCCTGAGGTGTCAATGTGGGCCACTGTAGATTCCATTATATCCTGGGCCACAATCTTGGCCTTTGCCAACCCTGCCTTGAACCTTGCCTAGCTGTGCGCAGATAGCTCTGGAAAAGTCTGTGATCTCCCTCCACAACTTTTGATTAACAGCCGCCAACATGGTGTTGGCGTTAGCCGGACACAGGTGAAGCGTGGCGTTTGAGTAGATCTTTTCACCAAACGCCTCCAAAAGCTTTTCCTCCTTCCACAGGAGTGCCGAAGTGTATGCAGCTGAGGAAGACTGCGGTTTGGAGTACAGCGATGCCGCTGATATAACCAGAGTGTGGCAGGGGATGCACCGACAATTAGAGGGCGTCCCCTTCCGTCAGTGTGCTGGGTGGAGTGTGGGTTGACCCAGCCCTGTTTTGCTAAGAATTCCACCTCCTTCTGGAGAGAGATGCCGGTTCTCGTCGCTGGACAAAGTTTAAGTACTTTGGTCAGGACCACGCCTCGGGTTGCTCCGCCTAGGGCTGAGGTATGCCTAGATACTCTACCAGACACACTAGCCTCTCATAGCATGCTTTAGCAGACGGTGTGCCCGGATCTGCCTCCTCGTAAATGTCTACAGCTGTGTCCTGCAGCTCTGGGGGTGCTGGCGTGAGCAGCTGTGGCGTGCTGACTGGCAGTGTCCGGGGCTGAGCCACTGTGATAGGTGTGGGCATGGGAGCCAAGGGCTGAAAGTGAGCCAAGGGCTGAAAGTGACCCAAGGGCTGGACCCCAGCGGAGCTTGGGGCTGTACCAGAGGGAGCATGTCCCCGATTACATCCCTGAGGATGGTACCCATCTGTGATGATCTCATGAGGGAGTGGAACTTCTCAAAGAACCTATGCTTGCAAGCAGGAGGGTCGCCAAATGGTGTAGGGGCTCCTGAGGGCACAGGGACCGTGCCCAGAGGCTGCAGTGTCCTGGCCGGGCACCGTCTCACCAAACTGGGGAATGTGTACCTTCCCTGTGAAGTGGAGGGATAGGACGTGGACCAGGTAACTGTTGTCCAATCCCATCTGGATGCATGCTCCCCTGCCTGATCTCCGTGTGGGAAGGGCGTGGGGTGAGCCGCCTTTTTGTCTGGCCCGGCAGCCATTTTGTGCTTTGCTCTGCACCACGTGCCTGCGGCGTGGCGATTGCTGAGCTGGGTCCAGTCTCCACCTGCACGCTGAAGAGCGATGGTTGGGACCTTCCCTGCACCTCAGGCCGAAACCTGGGAGGTGGAGTGCCCTCGGCCATGGTGCTGGTAGTGCTGCGTACAGGTGCCCCTTCAGACATAGATCCGGTACTAGGGCAAAGCCCCTCTGGACAGAGCCCGGTAATAGAGCCTTGCAACCCCTCAGCAGGCTGGTAGCTGGAGTAGCCTCGGTCTTCTTGCTGGTTTTAGGACCTGGTTGGTCCCTCCCCCTTGGGCGCTTCCCAGGGAAGGAGTCATTCCTTATGAAGTTCAGAGGAGAACAGAGCACCAACCTTGGGCCTGGTCTTCCTCTCCATGTATGCTTTGAGCTCCTCTGGAGGTGACCTTTCAAAGAGCTCTCTCCACCTGGCCAACCGATTCTTCAGAGCATGCAGGATCCGGGTGTCGCACGCGGTACAGCCGTCCCACTAGTGGTCTGGGCCAAGGCACCGAAGGCATAGTGCGTGGGGGTTGGACGTAGGGACGGGATCCTCGCAGGCTGGACACCTGCTGAAACCCGCCCTGGTCACCATGCGCCGGGGAGGAGCATGGCACTGGAGGACAGAGCAGTACCTGCCAATTAGAAGAGAAAAAGGAAAAAGGAGAAGAACTTCTTCCTGGAAAGAGCGCGTGGAATTGAAAGGCCGGAGTTCTAACCCAGGAGCGCTGGTGAAAGCAGTCCATTCCAGTTGATGCAGAAAAGAGAACTGGGGAGAGTCGCAGTGGGCGGAATCACGGGAGCGCATGCTACCGGGACAGCACCTAAATTTAAAGGGGAAGATTATTTTTTTCTGGTGGAAAAGGTTCTGTTTCCAGTCCCTAGCGAGGGACGACCCATACAGTATGGAGAAAAGGGGACGGGACATAGGAGTACCTTACCAATGGTGGGATTGGACTGGCTTCCAGGCTTGATTTGCATAAGGACGACTCCTGCAGCTATTTCTTCAGATCAGCTTTGGAGCCAAGAATCCCTTGTAGACTTACAGCCGACTGACGATCTGAAGAAGACTCATGAAGAGGCCTAGCATCTGGTCCAGTGAAGACCTACTGGACTATTACCTGACCCCATGAATACCCTGAGCCAAGCTACAGCCCTTGGACTAGTGGGACCAACTAATCTCGCCGCTTACTTGAAGATCCAGTCGTCCTGAGTCTTCATGAAATTTTCCTGAACCGCCTGGTGGACTGACCAGCTCCGCTGGCCTACCTCACCAGAAGCATCCGCAGTTGCACCCTGGAACTTGTGGGCGCCAGCTTGTGGTACAAGTCGCCTTCCTTGCAAATTGCAGCATCCGAGCATCAAGGGATCTGTCCTAGAGAAGCTACTTAAACTGACTGGAAGGACTCCTGCAATCACCTGTGCGGGGCCCACTGCTGGACCTCGCCTTTCCCCAGCTTGTGAAGTGTCCTGAAGAGGCCTGCATCAGTGAATCTTCTGCGTTTCTCCATCGCCAGTGTATACCTTTGGACCTTACTGGAAGAATCCTTGCAACCGCAGATCCAGGGCACCTCTCACTGGAACACAGCGAGAAATCCAAACTTTAGCGACTCAGTCGACCCATCAAGTCATCTGGGGAAATCTGCGTTGGGGGGGGGGGGGCCGGGTTATATAAATGCAAAGCATTTGTTTAACCCCCACCCCTTCTTTCCTCCATAGTATCAATGGGAACCAGTCCCTTAGTATTTTAATATTCCATTCCACTGCCTTTTGGTTGATGAACCTGGTTAGTATTTTCTGAAAGATAAATCAATTTACTTACCCAATAGCCCTATACAATACCTTCTTTGAATTATCAACACCACAAGCAAATTAGAACTTGCCAACAGAGACTAACTTCTGGAGAAGCATTGTGGCGCCTGAACTTTGGGCACAAGGCTCCATTCTTCTTAGGGATTAAACTGCTCAAGTTAAGGAAATTCACTTGTGACTTGGCTTCATCTTTACTGCATTAACTTACCTCCTTCGATGATTAAGTCATTTGAACGATTTTAAGAATCTATGGTGAATGTATGTGGTATACACTAATGTAATCGTATTTCAGATCCTTGTATCTGCTTACATGCACATGCTTTGCAGAGGCTAACATCTAGGGGTAGGTGCAGAGTATAGCAGGACTTGTTTTTGAAGTTCGAAAAGGGACCTCGAAGGGGCATGTTTGTAATACTATCCCTAGTGTGACATGTACTTTACCAATAGTCCTTCATGCATCGGGGTCCCTCAGATCATTTCATTTCTTACATGAGGGAGCATAAAGGGTATGCATGAGAACAGAGTACAGCGAAGAAAGGTGTAAGGTGTCTATGGTACCTTCAACCCCAAGAGGGGGACAAGGGTGGGCACATGTGAATCTAAGCAGATACAAGCTTCAGCAATACAATTAAGGTGAGTAATATATGCCTGCTGAAGATTGTGGATCTCCTTTGAATCACATGCTTTGCATAGACTAGCGAGGAGCACCTGGAGAAGGTGGAGGGGGTTGTTTGAAGGTAAAGTGGAAAAAAGGTCTGAATGCTGCTTGTCCCACCTGTGAATCCTGTTTGAAAGTGTATTTAAGCAGTGGTGTTCTGTGAATGTGTGTCAAGTAGCTGCTTTGCAAATGACATAAAAGGTACATTTGCAAGAAACGCTAGAGTAGCCGCTGTGCCTAGAGTTGAGTCTGCTCTACCCGTGAAAGTTTCCTTGGCTAGAGAACTGAATGCATCTTACAAACCATTTAGAAACAGCTGATTTAGAGACAAGATCACTCTCTTCCTGTAGCTGTTGACACAACACACGCTCAGTTTTCTTTTGTGGTTTTGCCTTGTTTAGATAATACATAACAGCCCTTCTTACATCTAGTGTACGGAGGATTCGTTAAGCAGAAAAAGTATGATTTTGGTAGAAAGCTGGTAGTTCTATGGATTGGTTAACATGGAACTTTGATATAAAATTTAGGTGAGAATCATGGATGTGTTCGCAGAACCACTTTGCCCTTGTGAATAACTACAAAAGGGTCTTGAATTGAGGGCTTGCAGTTCACCAATTCTTCTTGTAGAAGTAATAGCCATTAAAAACAGTCTTGTAAGCGAGATGCTCAAGACTAGTTTTGTGCATTGGCTCAAAAGGGTAGCCCATGAATTTGCTAAGTATAATATTGAAGTCCCAGCAGGGAGTTGGATTTGCAATTTGGGGGTATAATCTTTTGACCCCTTCCATGAAAGCTTTAATTCCTGGAACATTCCACCAAGACATTCTACTTTGAGAATTGGTGCATGCAGAAAGTGTTTCTAAGGGAGTTCTCGTATGATTATGGAGTACGTTACTCACTGTAATCTTATTTCTGGTGCTTGTATCTGCTTAGATTCACATGCTATGCATAGTCTGAAATCTAGTGGTAATCGCAGAGTATTACAAGATTTGTTTTTGAAATTCGAAAACTGACATCAACAGGGCGGGATTAGTAATGCTATCCGTAGTGTGACATGTACTGAACCCATGGTCCTTCACGTGTCGAGGTGCCTCAGATTGTTTCCGACATAAATTTGCATTAAGTATAGCGTGAGTACAGATGTTGTAAAGCAGAAACAGAACCCAGAAAACATCTATGCGCCTTCTACTCCAGTAGAGGAGGAAGGGTGTGCGCATGTGAATATAAGCAGATACAAACCAGAAGAACAAGTTACTTCTTACCTTGTAACGTTCTTTCGATGGGATGTTCCTCCGACGTATTCCTTATCTATGATATTTGTATCTCCAGCTTGCTAGCCTCGGGAAAAAAAAAATTCCCAGTAGAGGGCGCTGTGTGTCGACGTCCGTCGAGTAGGTGCTCCTCGACGGCCACCGTATCAACGCCATCATCATGCCTATAAATGGCCACGCGCAGCGTCCGTTGCTCAGTTCCGTTTTGTAGAGTAAAGTAGTTATTGTATGAATGGTTACTACCCTTGAAGGAGCGTAAGCTGCAACCACAAGGGAAATGTTACTGCGGGGATGGATGGGAGGGGAGATAAGGAATACGTCGGAGGAACATCCCATCACTTGTTCTTCGAAGGGATTGTGTCCTCCAATCACATACCACTGCTATGGGAGTCTATCATAGATAAGGAATACGTCGGAGGACACAATCCCTTCGAAGAACAAGTTACTTCTTACCTTGTAACGTTCTTTCGATGGGATGTTCCTCCGGTGTATTCCTTATCTCCCCTCCCATCCATCCCCGCAGTAACATTTCCCTTATCTATGATAGACTCCCATAGCAGTGGTATGTGATTGGAGGCGGGAGTAAGAGATGCCATATTACCCTTTAAGAATGAACAGAGTGTAACACAGCTTTGCCAAATCTAGTCTCTTGACTAGAGGAGGAATCCAGGCTATAAAATTTGGTAAAGGTATGTGCGGACGACCATGTGGCAGCCGCACATATGTCTCTAATTGGTACCCCTCTTTGAAGAGCTAAGGATGCTGCGATACCCCTGGTCTGGCTCTTTCCCTGCCAGTTTGTAGCATTCCAGAATGGCTAAAATAATCCATCTGGAGATGGTTTGTTTGGTTATTGGTAATCCCAACTTATGTCCTGCGTAACCTACGAAGAGTTGGTCTGCCCGTCTAATTTTAGCAAGTCTACTGATATAAAAACTCAAGGCTCGCTTAGGGTCCAGCCTGTGTAGTCTCTCTTCCTCTTTCCCCGGATGGGGAGGAGGAAAGAATGAAGGTAAAGTAATCTTCTGAGTAATGTGAAATTCCGAAACTACCTTTGGGAGGAAGTTAGGCTTCACCTGTAGAGCTACTTTGTCCTTGTGAAAAGTTGTATGAGGAAGTTTACAAGATAGGGCTTGTATCTCGCTAACCCTTCTAGCAGATGTTAATGCTACCAATAAAACAGTTTTCAGGGTGAGAAACTTCAATGAACAAGAGTGGAGTGGTTCAAAGGGAGCACCCTTTAGGAAGTTTAAAACTAGATTTAAGTCCCATAAGGGAACTTGGAATGGCCTTGGAGGGTAAACATTAGTAGTTAGACCTTTCAGGTATTGTATTACCAATGGAATTTTGAAATACGATGGCTCCTCTGCAGTGCGCTTAAAGATCGATAGCGCTGCGAGATAGCCCTTAATAGTGCCAACTTGAAGGCCTGAATTTGCCAAATAAAGTAAGAAGGATAACATCGCAGGTGTACCACATGAAAAGGGTTCGATATTCTTTTATCTGCACCAGCTGCAAAATTTATTCCAACGGCAGCGGTATAGCGTTTTAGTTGCTGGTCTTCTGGCGGAAAGCAACACCTCCATGACGTCATCTGGAAGGTCCCAATCCTTGCACCTCAACCTTTCAGATACCAAGCGTGAAGGTTGAGGGTCTTGATGGCTGGATGGAGAACCTGACCTCCCTTCTGCGGGAGAAGATCCTCTCTGTACGGTAGACGAATTGGAGGACAGATGGACATGTCCAGAAGGTCCGGGTACCACGTTCTCCTGGCCCAATCCGGGGCAATTAGGATCATGGTCTTCCGAAACCTTCTCAACCTCCTGATCATTTGAGGAATGACAGGGACCGGAGGAAACGCGTACAGAAGTGGGAACTCCCAGTGCACTACGAACGTGTCTCCTAGAGCTCCTCTCGGGGGAAATTCCCTCGAGCAAAATCTGTCGCACTTCCTGTTGATACTGGTGGCGAACAGATCCACTTGAGGGGTTCCCCAAAGGGCGAAGATCTCTTGAAGGACTTCCTGAGCTATCTCCCATTCGTGGGAGACTGTTCTGCCTGCTCAGAGCGTCCGCTGTCAAGTTCTTCTCTCCGGCTAGGTGAATTGTCGATAGAGAGATTCCTTCCTGAATTGCCCAAAACCAGAGCTGCATCACCTCTCTGCACAGTGGCAGTGACCCTACGCCTCCTCTTTTGTTGAGGTAGTGCATGGTCACTGTATTGTCCGTCATTATCAGGGCGTTTCTCCCCCGTACAGACGGCAGAAAAGCCTTCAGTGCCAGTCTGATGGCTCTCAGCTCCAACAGGTTGATGTGTAGTCTGGACTCCGATGGAGACCAAAGACCGCTGATGGTCAAGTCGTTGGCATGGGCTCTCCACCCCGTGAGTGAGGCGTCTGACTACTGTTATGTCCGGCCATGGTTGCCAAAACAGTTCTCCTTTCAAGATGTTCTCTGGAGAGGTCCACCATTGAAGGTCGTGGGCTACCTTGTCCGGAATCCGGAGGAGATCTGTCATCCTCCCTGAGAATTGTGACCACTGAGTCCTCAGTGCCCACTGAAGGGATCTCATTCTCAGGCGAGCCTCTGGCACAAGGGATATGCAGGATGCCATGAGGCCTAGCAACCTCAAAAAGTCGTAGGCTGGGAGACTTTGGGCATTTTGAAACCTGGTGACCATCTGCAGAATATCTTGAGCCCTCACCTCTGGTGGCGAGGCTTTTCCCAGGGACGTGTCCAGGACTACTCCAATGAACTGGAGTCTCTGTGATGGTATCATCTGTGACTTCTTTAAATTGAGGGGGAAGCCCAGCCTGTGAAGGGAGTGGCAGACATAATCTAGTTGGATCCGAGCTTGTTCCGAAGAAACTTCTCTGATCAACCAATCGTCCAGGTAGGGGTAAACGTGAATCCCTTCCCTCCTTAGACTTACAGCCACAACCGACATTAGCTTGGTGAAGACCCTCGGGCGGAGGTCAGCCCAAATGGCAGAACTCGAAATTGATAATGAGAGTTGCCAATTGCAAACCTCAGGTACTTCCTGAGCTTGGGATGGATTGGCACATGGAAATAAGCATCCTGAAGGTCCAGAGATACCAACCAGTCCTGAATATGGAGGGCCTGAAGGATCTGAGAGAGAGTTACCATCTTGAACTTGTCCTTCCTGAGGAACTTGTTCAATTCTCGTAAGTCCAGGATGGGTCTCAGTCCTCCGTCTTTCTTTGGTATGAGAAAGTAGGGGGGAGTACCAGCCCATGTTCCTGTCCGCTACAGGTACCGGTTCTATGGCACCTTTCTCTAGCAGGTCTACAATTTCCTGCAAGAGGAGCGGATCAGGCACTTTCAGAGAGCTGTTCCCCGGTGGATGGCTGAGGGATGCGTAGAAAGGGCAGGCAGTAACCTTGGGCAACTGTCTCCAATGCCCAAGCATCTGACGTAATAGCCTGCCATTCCGTCAGATGGTGAGTTAACCTGCCCCCTACAGGTGTCTTGTGATGGGAGACCTCAGAGTGGTTTGGGAGCGGCTGATGCAGTTGCCGAAGGTAAAGCGGCTCCTGCTCCTGCGGCTTTCTTTCCTTTACCCAGTCCACCACAGGTAAATTTTCCTTGGCCTCTTTGAGCCGGCCGTCCTCTGCCTCTTCCATATGAGGAATAGCGAAAGGACCTTCCTCTCCAAGAGGATCCTGAGGGACAAAAATTAGTTTGGCGGATTGCAGCTCCTAGTGACTTGGCTGCTGCTTTAGATGTTTGTAGTTTTTCCAAACTGTCATCCCCCTATTTGGTAAAAAGGCAAGAGACGTCAAAGGGCATATTTAAAAGTCTGGCCTGTACATCAGAAGCAAAGCCGGACTATCTCAACCAGCATGCCTGCGGATTGTGGTACTTGCCGCCATAGCCCTGCTGATACGGTCAGCAGAATCAATGCCAGTTTGAAGGGACTCACACATTGCATCTTTACCATCTCTGATGATATTTAAAAATGCGTCCCTTTCTTCTCCTTCCTGGAGGCAGTCAGCCGCTGATGAAGCACACTCCCAAAGAGTGTGGCTGAACCTAGCGAGCGTACAAGTTGCAATAATAGATTTTAAAGCCATGCTACAGGCCGAGAAGACTTTCTTAGCCATGGCATCATATTTTTTATCATCCCTATCCTGAGGAGCAGTGGGGTATGCAGATGTACTGCCTGATGAAGTTGCAGCCTAGACCACAAGACTCTCTGGAGTAGGGTGCTTAGCTAGGTATTCAGGGTCAGCAGCAGATACCCTATATTTCGCTGACAACTTCTTGTTAACCGCAGGGACAACTTCAGGAGTTTCCCAGTTAGTTAAAATCTTTCTTTGTAAAGCAGAATGAAAGGGAACCACAGGATCCTCCTGTGGACCTTTATCCAGAATATCTGTGAGGTCATCCTGTTGAAAAACAGGTGAAGGCGCAGACCAACCCATGAATTCCATAATTCTTGACATTAGGGTTCTATAAGGGGTATCAGCATGTTCCCCTGGGTCTGGTTTGACAAATTCCACTTCTGGGGAAGTGTCTAGGCCACTTGCTTCCTGTAATGCATCCTGAAGGTCTTTCAACCTTCTTTCCTCAGAGGCAAAAGTCTCTGGTTCAGGTAATGTGGTCCTCTGCAGCCCAAAGGGCCTTTCTTGATCAGAATCTTCCCTTTCTTCAAAATTTGAAGTTAAGGGGGGATTGCTCTGGTCTGTGAAATGGTATAAAACCCATCTCTAAGGCAGAGGGAGCCATCATCAGTGGCCTTGAAAAGGTCGATGTCGACGCCGATGTAAAAATCCTCGAAGGCGCCGACAAAGGCGTCGAGAAAACTGGAAGAGGCCTCGAAGAACTCGAGAGGATCGGAATCCTGCTCGAGGATGTCGACGTTCTCGACGTCGTGTCGGAGGCTCTCAGTGTAACCGTTGGCTGTGGAGTAGCCGTGGGTTTTTCTTTTATCGGCGTCGATGTCGGCGTCGACCCGATCGACGGATACGTCGAGGAACCCTTCGATAACGGCGTCGATCTATGCTTCGAAGGGGCTTTCGACAATGGCGTTGAAGATGCTTTACCTCCCGATGGCTCATGGCGCTTTCGGGTCGACTCTTTCGCCGGGTGCTTCGACTCGCGGCGTTTAGATTTTTTGGGCTTTTCACCCGGGGTATCACCCTCAGCTGACTTCGAGGGGGTCGAGGCCGCTTTCTCGAAGACGCTTAGCATCTTTTTTCAGAATTCTTCCCACTCAGCTTGAGAGCTGTGTTTTGTGGGGTCATTTACTCTTTCAGGGGAACTAGAAGACTACGATAAAGGGGATCTTCTTCGTCTCTTTTTCGAGTGTCTAGACCTCGATGAGTGGTGGGAGCCACTTCGAGACCTCGACCGAGAATGCTTTCGACGGTAAGGAGACGAATGTCTCGACTCTACCGTGGAAACTTTCGAGGAAGTTAAAACTGACTTACCTCTCTCGAGCTTCCCCTTACGCTCCTTCAAGGCTTTCGCCATCATGGAAAGGCATTCCTCACACTCCGAACACTGGTGTTCGATTCCCAGACACCACAAACAGATCCTGTGAGGATCCGTCAACGACATTTTCTTCCCACAGTCTCTGCATTTTTTGAAACCGGACCGAGGAGTCGTCGGGTTGGAGGAGGAAGCCATCGAGTATGAGTCGGTTTTCTCGAGGAAATATGAATATATATCGACTGACTAACTGAGCAACGGTATTCCGAGGCACACGAAGCGCGGAAAAACGGAACTGAGCAACGGATGCTGCGCGTGGCCATTTATAGGCATGATGATGGCATCGATACGGTGGCCGTCGAGGAGCACCTACTCGACGGACGTCGACGCACAGCGCCCTCTACTGGGAAAAAAATGTTTCCGAGGCCAGCAAGCTGGAGATACAAATATCATAGATCAGGAATACGGAGGACACAATCCCTTCGAAATATGATTACAGTGAGTAATGTATACCTTCTGGAGCTTGTGGATCTGCTTGGATCACATGCTCTGCATAGGTTAGCAAGCATTATCTGGAGAAGGAGGTGGGAAGTTAGAAGGTACAGTGGCAAAGATGTTTTAGAACCACTTGTCCCACCTGTAAATCGACTTTCGAATGTGTGTCAATGCAGTAATGTTGTGTGAACGTATAGATGGAACTCCATTGAGCAGCTTTGCATATGGCGTCTAGAGGGACGTTTGCAATGAAAGCTAAGGTAGCCCATGTACATCTGATGGAGTATGCCCTTGGTGTAAAAGGTAGAACCTTCTTGGATAGGGAATAGCAGAGTTGTATGCATTTGACTATCCATCTGGAGATGGCGCCCTTTGATATGTGATCGCCTTCGCTACCAGGTACTATGGAAACAAAGAGTTGGTCTGGTTTCCTTAGGGGTATTGTTCACACAGTACATGCCCGCCCTCTGTACATCAAGTGTATGGAGGCTTCTTTCTGCCGAGTTTGATGGATTCTGAAAGAAAGTGGTAAGTTCTATGGACTGGTTTACATGGAACTTTGAAATGAACTTGGGTGAAAATCTAAGATGTGTTCAGAGGACAACCTTGTCCTTGTGTATGATGAAAAAGTGGTCTTGTACTGATAAAGCCTGTCAGACCTCTGCGGATTCCCACGGGTGTCCTCTATTCAGAAATGCATGGGGTTCCCAGTTTTGCTTGGTAGCTTGGACACCCTAGGCCCAAATCTGTATGGTGTGCACTTCCATGAAATTCATCAAATTCAGCTGTTGGAAAACACTTGGGGATAGCCACGTTTTTGGCTCTCCCCTTTGCCCCCAGGTAGGTGCACCCACACGTGTGGTACCGTTTTCATCGGGACACGTGTGGGAACGTGGTAAGGTAGGCCATGTGTTGTTGGCGGTGTGTTTCGGTGGGTGAGCCGAGTGAAATGTGCGGAAATTGGATTTTTTCCCCCCACATTTTAGAATTTGCCGGGCTTTCTGGGTAATAAATTCTGGGCCGATTAGCGCAAGTCAGACCTCTGCAGATTCCCAGGGGTGTCCTCTTTTCGGAAATGCATGGGGTTCCCCGTTTTCCTTGGTGGCTCGGACACCTGATGCCCATATCTGTATGGTACGCCCTTCTGAAAAAATCATGACATTCAGCTGTCGGAAAAGACTTGGGGTTAGCTTCGTTTTTGGCTCTCCCCTTTGCCCCCAGGTAGGTGCACCCACACATGTGAGGTACAGTTTTAGTCGGGACACCTGTGGGAGCGCGGAAGGTATGACATTTGTTGCGTTTGCGTGGTTTTCATATCGTTTCGATCCATTTGCTGCTGCTCTTTGTCACACAACCCTTTCATTTCCCCAAATGTGACCTACATTTAGTCGCTGCTTTAGGCACCATACACTTTTGTAAACTGCACAAGTCACCGACCCTTGAAAAGGTCTGCCTGTGGTCTTTCAAAAAATGTATGCTTGCCCTTCCTCACCACATTGGTTTTCCTGAAGTACGTCTGTTCAGGCCGTAAGCATAAAACTCCTGCATACCATGGCTCTGATTCTTGGCTTGTGGTATTGCTTGTTTTATGAAACATTACAAAAAATGTGTTATTTCCTAACTGCAAGTGTCAGGGCAATATAGCGTCCACCACATACCCTTTTTTTTCCAGTCATTTTCCCGCTTTTTCCCCACATTATGGAATTTTCCCCTACCTAGTTTTTTTTTTTTAAACTTTATTGATTTACAACAAAGAAAAAAAAACCAGAAAAAATGCATTTCCCAACTCTCCCCCGCCCCCCCTCACCCTCCCTCCGAAGGCAGCTGCATTCTGTCCGTGGTCCATCATCGCCTCGGACCGTTCTCCGATACACAGGCTGCGGCCCGGCCTCCTCCTTCCCGGTTGTGTAATCTTCTCTCTGATCTATATATCGCTCCCGGGCGCGAGCGAGTCAGCTTCTTCTCCTTCTGAGCCGCCTGAGTCACTCATGCTGTCTCCATCCCGGTTTCCGAGCAGGTCTTGCACCAGGGTATTCCACGGCAGTATTCTAGCTCCGCTGTTGCTTTCTCCCCTTTGCGTGGCTCTCATTCAGATTGCCGTTTCTGCTATTGCCCACTTTTGTAGGTCTGCCCAACAGCCCTCCTTCGAGGGTCCTTCACTTGTGTTCCAAGCCATTGCTATGCAGCGCTTCGCCAGTATTGTGATCAGGTCTTTCATCTTTGCCACGTGTGTCATCTGCCTGTCTCCCCTCGGGAACAGGCCCAAAATGTAAGAGGCCGGCGACCAAGGTTGCATGTGGATTCCTGCCGACATCGCCTTGTCCTTCACCATGTTCCAGAAGTCTTATTTTTGGGCACGAACAGAACATGTGCACCATGTCAGCTTGTTCTTCTCCACAGCGCGGGCAGCTCCAAGTTTGTCCGTCTCCCATCTTCGACATTCTCTTGTGAGTTAGATATGCTCTGTGCACAGTGTAGATTTGCATCTGCCTGAACCTAGCGTTCCTGGAGACCTTTTTCGTGTACTGGAGGGTTCTGTTCCCCTCCTCATCTTTGAAGGGTTGCTGAAGCTGCTCCTTCCATTTTGCTCGCGGGTTCAGTGTCCTTTTGTTGGTGGTTCCTAATAGTTGTTCATAGAGCCTGGACACGGTGTGTCCTCCTCCAGAAATATCGTACCATGCGTCTAGCGCACCTTCAGTGTCCTCTGCCTCTGGCATGGTTTCCCCATCTCTTTTTTATTGCCTGCACTAGGCTGTTATGCAGGATGAATTGGCAGTTGTGTACATCCTGTTCCTCTACCAGGGACTGGAATCCGACCCATTGTCCTTCTTGCCACAGGTCCCCTATTTGGTCTACCCCCTTGTCCTCCCATTGTGCTCTGTACGTGGACAGACTTGCTACTCAGGTATCTACCAGTCCCGCCAGGGGGATCTGTCTCGAGCAGGGGTCTTGCATGCCTTGCGTCTTCCAGGCTCTTTTCCATAATGTTCGGCCCAGCTGGGCCATGTTGGGGAGGCCTTTTGCCTGAGCAGCATTTAGCCATAAGAGTTCTCTTAAGTAATATTGTTGGAGTGCTGGCCGAAGTAGTATTACGTCTATGGAGGTCTCCTCCCCCAGCCATCGCACCACGAACTGGAGCTGTGCCGCTAGGTAATAGTGCTCGAAATCAGGGATTCTGATGCCCCCCCCACTCGTAGTCCCTTTGTAGGGTACTCAGTGCTACCCTGTTTCTCCCCCCTCCCCACAGGAAGGTTCTCACCATGGTGTGCAGGTGTTTGAAGAAAGCCCCTGGGATGTTGTAAGGGATATTGGTAAAGTAATGTAGGAGCCGGAGCAAGACCGCCATCTTTAGTAAGGACGCTCATTCCCAGTGGTAGGGTCTTCCTGAATTGCATGGCGTTCCCAATTTTGTCCAGGGCTGCCTGCGTGTTGGCTCTATGTGTTTCCGTGGTGTCGTGATAAATGTCCACCCCCAGGTATCTGAAGGTGGACGAGGTCCATGTGAGGCCCAGGCGTGGCAATTGATCTGATGGCACTGTTCGCAGACCAGCCAGGGGGAACAATGAGGATTTTTTCCCTGTTGACGACAATTCCTGATAACCTGCCGAATGCACTCAGCGCTTCAAGCAAGTCCCGCAGGTGGGTGCGTGGATCCTGAACGTAGAGCAGCATATCGTCTGCGTATATCGGTATCTGGTGCGTTTCCCCGTCTATCACTATGCCCGTGTCTTTGTATTCCATTCTTAAGAAGGCCGCGAATGGTTCCAGGGCCAAAATACATAACATTGGGGACAGGGGACACCCCTGCTTCCAGCGCAGGAACCCTTGTCCTATCCCAAAATGGGCGAGCGCTCCCAGGAGCCATTCCCAGTTCACCGAATCGAATGCTTTAATCGCATCTAGTGAAGCTACAGCGCATTCTCCCTCCGCCTGGTTTGTCCTATCAATAACGTAATGGAATCTTCGAAGGTTCCATGTCGGGTTTCGTTCCGGTACGTACCCCGTCTGGTCTGTGTGGACTAGGGTGGTTATCACCCTTTTGAGCCGGTTAGCCTGCGCCGCAGTCAGGATCTTAGAGTCCTGATTTATCAGGGAGATCGGTCTATAGGACCTGCACTCG
The DNA here is from genome assembly GCF_040938575.1 of Ambystoma mexicanum. Taxonomy (NCBI): domain Eukaryota; kingdom Metazoa; phylum Chordata; class Amphibia; order Caudata; family Ambystomatidae; genus Ambystoma; species Ambystoma mexicanum. The sequence goes on from NC_090935.1 coordinate 580,647,757, forward strand.
ATGGGTGGCTTCCCTGGTTTAAGTATTGGGACTGTAATGGATTCTGACATGCTGTTCGGGAGCTTCCCCGTCTCGTATGCCTCCTCCAGTGTTTCTAGCAGTCTCGGGGCTAAGCTATCTCTGTATTTCTTATAGAATTCCCCCGGTAGCCCGTCTGACCCGGGGACTTCCCTGTTGGTAGTTGGGTAATCACTTCCGCCAGTTCTTTCACAGTAAGGGGGAGCGTCCAGCATTTGGTCCTGCTCCTCTGTTAGTTGTGGGAGCCTGATTTCCGCGAAGGCGTCTTCCAGGTCCCCCTCCTCCGCTTCCTGGACTTTGGTGTATAGTTTCTCGTAGAATTGCGAGAACACCGCATTTATGCCCTCCTGGGACCTTATCACCTCCCCCTGGCTATTCTGAATTGCATTAATCGGTTCTCATTTGTTTAGTCAGCCAGGCCAGGAGTCTGCTAGGCTTATCCCACTCTGCATGCAGCTTCTGTATATACCTCCCATAGTCTAGGCGCCCTAGTCTTTCCCAGGTCGCTGTGCATTGTCGTCGCAGGGCGGTAAGGTTGCCCTGTTCTCCCCATTTCTCCCCGCCCGCTCCTCAGCCCTCTCGATCTTCCTCGCTAACTCGTCCAGTTGTGCTAGGGTTTCCCGCCTGAGTCCTCCCATCTTCCCCACCGCCGCGCCTCTGACCACCACCTTAAGGGCCTCCCAAACCTGTGCTGTCCACGCTACCCGAGTTATGCTCAAAGTAATCTTCTATCGTGCCTTGAATCTGTTCCTGGAATTCCCCATCCAGCAGTGCTTCTGCCCTTAATCTCCATGTGGGTATGGGGGCCCCTCTGTGTGTATGTGCCCATGTGATTCTCACGGGGGAGTGGTCAGAAAGGGTTCTTGCGTGTATTTGTGCCTCAGTGAATTCCCCCAGTGTTTCTTTGCCCGTGAAAAGGTAATCTATCCGAGTGAATGTCCCATGCAGGGCACTGTAGTGCGTGTATCCCAGTTCTCCCTCATGTACCTTTCTCCAGATGTCTTCTAGCTCGAGCTAGTCCAGTATCTGCCGTAACACCAGTGCCGGTGGGGCTGCTCTTTTATGCTTGTCATCCGACCTATCCAGTCGGGGGTCCAATGTGCAATTATGATCTCCAGCCCAGATGATCGTAGCGTTCCTGTGCTGGGGCCAGCCGGGGCAGGAGCGACTTAAAGGAGGCCGTTGTGTCATGATTGGGGGTTTAGGTGTTCACCAGGCACATCTGCCGGTTCTCCAACATTCCGTGGATAATCAAGACCCTACCTGATTGATGAGTTGGAATGGGGTGCCAGGAGCAATCTAGGTCGTCACCCCCCTTGCATAGTTAGAGTATGTTGAACTATACATCTGGCCTCCCCATTTCTTGGCCACCTTGGCTTGTTTTACAACTGTCAGGTGTGTCTCTTGCAGCATTGCAATATAGGTTCTCGCTTTATTTAACCAGGTGTAGATCCTTAGCCTCTTGACGTATGCATTCAGCCCTCTAACATTCCATGTGACGATCTTCAGGTCATCTCGGTCCTTGTGGGAGTTGACGCTAGCGGCCTGCTCTTTCCCATGGGCCTGCTTGCTCACTTTTTTGGTCTCCTGGTGTGCCGCTTTCGGGGAACGGTGGCCCACCCCCCCACTTGCCATGCGCGAGGTGTTTTGCATGTCCTACTTCCCTCGTGTTTTCCTGGGATGCAATTGATCCTGCGGCCATTGGTTGCAGTTCGTTTTCTTCGGTGTGTTCCACCGGTCCCCCCTCGCCCGGGTGCTGCCACTTGTGTCCTCCTTCCATGCCTCCACCATATCCTCGCCAACTGTCATGTCGTCTTTCTCATGCCTTCTCCCCGCAAATTTAACCTTTGAACTCCTATAACTAAGAACAATAACGAACGCCCAGCCTCCCTCCCCCAGCTCGCGCCCAACCGCTCTCCAGGTACCACCTTCCTCTCTTCTGGCATACTTGTCGCAGCGTAGTGTCCCAAAACTGTCACTGCAAACATTGTCTCTACTTGGGGTTCCAACTGTGGGTCTTGGCGGTCCTGCTCCAGAAGTCTTGTGCTCCCATTTTAAGTCTCTAGTTCAGGCCTTTAACTCTTAGGCTGTTGATTATTCCGCTCTTTCACGTTTCAACAATTTCTTGTTGCAGCGAGGCGGTGTGGCACTCAGCGACCCACTGCAGTGTTTCTCGGGTTCTGCTTCGCCCGGATTAGTTCGGGCTCCTGGGACATGCGTGCCATTCTCGATATCACTCTCTGCTGCGCCGGGGTGCCTCCCTGTTCCGTCCGTTCCACTCTCTTGGCTGTGGGATCCCTTGTTGGTCCATCCACTCTTGGGCGTCAGCCGTGGTCTCAGAGATCTGTGTCTTCCAATTGTGCAGCACTTTTGAGCTTAGCCGGGTACAGCAGCATAAAATTCACATCCGCAGCCCGAAGACGCTCTTTGGTCAGCCAAAACTGAGCCCTCTGTCTTTGCACGAGTGCCGTATAGTCTGGGTAGATGGTTGACCTAGCTCCATTTCGGGTTAGGACTCCAGCTTCTCTCGAGAACGCCAGGATTTTTTCCCTGTCTTTAAAGTTCATGATCTTCGCGATCATAGGTCTTGGTGGTGCCCCCGGGCGGGGTTTCTTGGTTAGCGCTCAGTGTGCCCTCTCCACTACGAAACCCTGGGACAGGGTCCCTGCTCCCACCTCTTGGATCAGGAGGTTCTCTATGTAGTTCGTGGGATCTCTACTTTCCTCTCCTTCCGGCAGCCCCACTATGCGTACATTGTTGCGTCTGGCCCTGCCTTCCGCTTCTTCGGCTCTGCGTTCTAGTGTACTGATCCGCCCCAGGGCCTCCGACATTTGCGGTTGGGAGGTGGTCATATTCGCTGTGTTACTCTGTACATATTGTTCCACCATTGTCACCCTCTCTGCTAGGTTCCTCGTGTCCTGTCGGAGGAGCCCCACATCTACGATCACTGCATCCAACTTGCCTTCTATCGATGTCTTCAGTGCTTCTATGGCCTCTAGAATATTGCCTTCCATCTGTCTAATTTCTCCCTGCATAGCGTATGGCACCTGCGTGTCCGTCTCGGCTGCTGGTCTTCATTTTTGCGGGCGAGTGACTCCATGACTGTCTCCCGCTGCTGCCTTTTTGCTTATTCGGCATGTTGGCTTCCGCTGCTCTGTGCCAGTATTTTGATCTATGTTATACATTGGTGGCGTTTGTTTACGGGTTTCCCGTTAGGCTGCGGTCCCTTCCACAGTCTCCCACTTGCGCCGACTTCTGATAGGCGGCCTCTCCCCGTCTTCTCTGTGTTGTCCAGCAGCCTTGTCTGTGCGGCACTGCTGTCTCAGGTGGCCGCTCAGTGGAAGTGTTGTTATCTGTCTGGTCGTGGAGTAGTGTTTTTCCTGGTTGTTGCACCTGCCCTGGTGCTTGTGGGAGGAGGCAAGCCGCCTATGGGGCCGTGTCACTTAAAGCGTTAAATCAATAAATCACATTTGATAAAATCACTGATTAAACAATTTCTGATTCAAGATTCAAAGCATTTAGAAAATTCACCACAGAAACTTGAATTGGCACCTTAGAAGTACTCAACATAAAAGCCCAGCACTGCTGCTCATCCATCATACCTAGGTACTTGTAATATCTTGAAAAATGTATCGCTCTTAATTCTACCAGAGCCGGACAGTGAACAATCAGATGTTCAACAGTTTGTGATAGAGTTTCTAGAAAATCTGCAAATGTTTTGGTCTTGTGATAAATTGTGTGTACATGACAAATCTTTAGTAGGCCACAGATTAAAACGAAATCGCAATATGGACGGTCTAAAAAATACAGATTGAGCTTTGCACAAGTACATTTCCATGGATTGCATCAATTTATCACAAAACCTTCCACTAGATGCATGTTTATACTGTAAACACTGTTCTCCGTTATTAATCCAGTCCATGCTATAGATCTTTTTCTTTGCCTTGTCTGGATTAGACACCAATAAGTCAATAGTTCCATCAGCATGCACAAGAATTCGGTAGATAGCGGTTAACCATACCTGAACAAATATGTGTTGACTCGAAAATAAATATGCCGATAAGTTTAACAACTTTCATTCTAGAAGAAATTCAACATTTCCGAAATAAAGCACACAATTTCGAATGATAGCTCGTGTTGAGAGAAACTAGCCCCAATTCAATCTCAGCCAAGCAAGTGGTATAACACTGCGGCAGCTGCAGGATCCGTTTCCAAAATTTAGCTTCCAGCCTAACCAGCATTTGGGCTGGGAGGGGAGCTGCTGTTTCTAAACCATATAATATGCAGGGTGTTGCTTTTAATTTCCAGTATTATAAAGCCGGATTGAGAGAAAATTTTGCAAAGCAATGTAAAATAATCCTGGCTTGGGACATGGCTGTGGTTAGTTTACGCTCAACACTTATTAGATGTCCCTTTGCATTAACAGATCCCTCAAATACCGTCCCTAGATATGCATAATTGGGTACAATGGCTAGTCTGATTTTATTAAAAGACCAATGCATCAAATTCCGACTTTGCTTATTAGGAGTATACCAAACAATCTGAGAAAAGATAGGATAAAAGATAGGAACTATTAGGGATGTTTGCCAAGACAATGGTAAAACCTTAAACCTTAAGATTTGTTGATCTAGCTTATTCAAAATAGCCCATAGATGTGGATTAATATCAGCATAATGTTACGCAGGCCTAGACCCGCTTACCTGTTTGATAAACTCTTCTAGGATGTCTGTAGAGCACTCAACCAACCACTTCGATTTGGATTTCATAGTATATGTAAAGATGTCAAATACTTTATCCGCATATAACTGTATAAAGTGTGCAACCCACTGTTGTTCCTGAACCCCGTTGGCTTGGGCTTCAATTTGATAAAATGAGCTCTGGTTATTAAGCAATGTCCAAATATCAGCAGAGTTTTGACGCCACGGCTTTGAGCATTGTTTCACTATCATGTTGAAATATGAGTGATTTACGGGCTCGCAGGCAATTTTGATATCTACATTTGGCAGATCTTAAAGCAGCCTGTGGTATCGAGGGAGCAGAATTTAAAATAGTCTTTCTCTCTCTCTATGATAAGCAGCACGTCTTGCACGTACCTCCGGATCAAAAGCATGTATGTGCCCGATTGGCTGCTTTTTCGTCATCACAATATGGTCTTTACATTGGTCCAAAAGATTAGTGTATTGTCTTCTAGATTGATGATTTAGATTCTATTCAACTGCTTCATTAAGATCAAGAGGTTTAGGAATAGACCAAGAAAAGCAAGATCTGGCAGTATTCACTGTTAATAACTGTTTATGCCAGTGTCTTTTTAAATCGCCTTTTGTCCCATTCCATTGAACTCTCAGAGCAAGTAAGTTGTGATCACTATAGTGTTGGTTCACTACTTCAAAAGAAGAAACCTGCATAAACAGATATATTATACAGCCACAGTTGTGGCTGTGTAGTTATGGTTAAGTTGCTAATCCCATAGAAAAAGCACTTTGGGTGGCTTATAACTTCGCTCTCCCTGGACGACAAAGTTTGACCATCTTAGAGCATCCTGGTAAGCACGCCCACTTCTATAATTCAAACAATCCATGTTAAGATCGCCAGCTAGTATGGTGGCTGAGATGTCTGGGTCATGGATATAGCACCCATCAATACCGCCAACTCTTTGTAGAATGTATTTTCAGCTATGCCTTCAGTATTGCGATATACATATTTAGTATGGCTATATTGCCTTGCGAACTCACCAGCTTTACCAATTGTAGGAATGCACTACAAGTTAACCATGGTACTTGAGTGAACCCCAAGGTCATTTGTTCTGCCACCAAAAGGCCCGAAAGACGGTCTACCTTTAATTCCTCTCAGAGCTGGGACTAGTGACACCTCATATTTGTCCCAGACCGGTGGAATTGGGAACCACGTTTCTTGGAATACTAGGATATCAAATGGATGAAAATATTTATCGATGTTTGCAAGTGTGAATGACCTCTTGTATTCCAACAGCGCAGTGACAGTGAGGAACAATTTTCCGAATTTACTCGTTCTGTTTTTATCGGATAAGGCCTGGTAGAAGAGTAAGATAGTTCTTGATCATTAGAAATGTTGGTATGACTAGCGAGATAGATTTTTTGATTTGTTCAATCAAGAGCAGAATCAAAATGTGTAGGTTTAGCTTTTTGTAAATTGTCAACATTAGAAATCGATGTTGGACCTTGAGAGCCAGGCACTATATTATAAGTGAAATGTACTGTTGTGAGTGCTAGTTTTCAAGGTATGTGTGCATCACTTTCTTCATCTCCTCTATAGCAGGAGTAGGAACTGCTCCTGTAGAGACCGTTTGTTGAAGACCATCCAATTTAGCAGCATGCAGTACATGCTCTTTGGCATGGGGCTTCATATTTGTCTTATGATTAGTTTGTTCGATGGCTTGTAGAAGTCTATTTAAGGGTGAATAACAAAGATTGGTTTTGAGTTGGAGGTTTTTGGATTACATCTACTACATGTCCAACCTGGCCATCATGTTGAGCCACTTGTGATCTAGCATTTCTGATTGTTTTGATATCAGGAGCTACACTTATCAACCTGTGGGAGATTTGGTAAAATATTTGTGTCGTTTGGCTTAGGTGCAGCTGTTACTGCTTTGAAAAAGGTGGTCAGCGTATTTCTTGAGGTCTTAGGGGGCAGCATGTTTTTTTATTGGTACTTGACGTACCAATATCTTTGTTTTTTTTTTTTAAGATAGGTGCAGAAGAGGTGACCACCACCACACTCTGGTTGTGGTCCTAAGAGTTTGTCAATCTAGTCTCATCTTGGTTAATGCTAACCCATGACTCATCCTTATTCTCAATCATATGATCTCCTGTCACTTCGACAAGCGGAATTATCTTTGCAAATGAAGGCAGTGCTGGTTGCACAAATTGTTCAGGCAATAAGGTGGTATCACCATCTGGAATCACAATCGGTTGTTGGATTGGTGCGATTGCTAAATTACATATGGGCTTGATGGACATCATCCATTGAGAAATGGAATCTAATTGCACAGACTGTTTAGTAACTTTCATTTAAGCTTTCAAATAACTTAAATAAACTCAGTATAGTGGTGTTAATGGCAGAGTAAGCTCAATCATGGCAGCCTGCGAGGACACAAAAAGCGATGTATCTACTCGCGTAGAAGAGTTGGATACATTTCTTTCGCACTGAAGTGTGCGCTCGCTATATATAGAAATTGGGGATTTGCATTGGCTGGCATAAAGTGAAATATGATCCCCAACTCTATTGCGGCTGTCAGAATCATTCGGGTGCACTGGTGATAACATGTCAGGTTGCATATTTGCCACTCCTCCATCGTCCAAGTGTAAAATAGTGGAGTCAGAGAGGAGTTGTGGCATTGGAGGTACGGAAGCAGACCCCACTCGTGAACGATGAAAGGGTTGGTTAATACCCAATGCTCGAAAAGGGCAGTGAGTAATGGAGCGAGAAGGGTTCTGCAAATGAGGAAGCTATGTTTTCCGATTGGTGTGCCTTATAAGCCTCCTTGTTGGGAGGCCGCTGCATCTTATGCATAAATGGAGTAAGGGTAATGGATTTGTGTGAGGAGCACGAGTTAACATTACCGGTAACCGCCATGTTGGATATGTAGGACAAATTTACCGGCATGCACGTTTTCAACAAGTATAAATAATTCTTGCACTTCCGAACGTATCCTGAACAATCGACCCAAACCAGGAAAAGCCCCTGATATTGTAACCAGCCTCGCCGCAGTCACACTGGGCAAAGCGGGCTAAGCGGTACTTGACTCACGGTACTTCGCTCACGAGTTTGAATTTTCCAAACCCTATAGGAGCAATTGGTATAATCACTAGAATGGCTCTAAAGCACTGTGCCCGCAGTCGCCACCAAGCAATATCCACACACAGAAGAGTGTTTGAATCAAACAGTGGATATGACCATTTCTTGCAGATAAGCAATTCAGATTAAAACTGCAACAATCACTAGGTTACGTTACAGAATCCAGTTTCTAGCAATGCAGACAATGAGGCTCAACGGCCGTAGCCCCGCAGTCACCTCTTGTGAGAAAAGAAAAAGCTTTCAAAGCCCCTCTCTCAGAGGCCAGTGTTATCACAAGGAGGGCTCAGAGACAATGCACAGTGCCCACAGTCACCACCCAACGACCCTTGCAGAGAGGTTGCTCAGTTCGTGACATGCGTAGTGTGATTCTCGAAAGATGTCAGTGCTGGCTATAACTGCAACAGTTACTTCACTACAAGTTCCAGAATGCAGTGCAACTGTAATGTTAACTGAAAAAAGACGATGAGGCTCAAAGGCTCTAGGCCCGCATACGCCTCCCGTCTGAATGTGAAACTTCAGTAGTCCGCCACAAATACGATTCCAGAAGTAAAGTGCCACCCGGCCAGTAGTCAGCCTCCAGCAATCAAATGCACGTCCAAAGGCGACCCGGAGTGACTCCCATCGTAAACGACACGTAGGCTAGATAAGTAGAAGCAAGTGGAAGCACCCGGGAAAACACAGCACTGTGCTCAGTCTGTGCCTATAAACTACTTGCTCGCAAAGAAAATCCCTACAAGTGAGTCCAAGCAGCCACTGACTATCATAGGTCTCACTGGTCTTTGGAAAATGCCCTGCACCAGGATCCTGCCACGGGGTGCCGTTTGCACTCACTGCCTGTCTCACAGTCCGGTCCAGGACTTTCACTCGAGCTCAATTTTCTTCTGCAAGGAACTCCTCTCGTTAGACCCCGAAATGAGCCCACTGTGCCTTGGGTTGACTTCGTCCTGGTCTTCCCAGCAAAGGGTATTGTCCTGGGCTGTATACTTCACAGGGCCGAAACCACACTGCTGTATCTGCTGTGTCTCCACGCTGCTCTAGTGGCTCCTCTCCTGCTCTCGAAAGGTTCCAGTACTTCTTTTCGTACACTTCGACCACTGGCCAAACAATGACTTCAGGAGCCAAGCTGCCAAGTTCATGGATTATGGGTGTAAGTGGAGGGATGCCCCTTGTGTTGTGTCAACATGTTGCACGGGAGCTTGATCGGGTCGCACATTGCCAGTTTTTAGCAGATGTGCAAACCAGGTCTGCCTCGCCCACATAGGAGCAACCAGGATTAGTGTTACTTGTTCCTGGTGCATCTTGTGCACTATCCTGCTCAGGAGTGGTGTCGGGGGTGGGGGGCGCAAGCAAATTTCCATTACCAAGTCATCCACAGGGCGTTCCTCTTGGACACTGGCTGGGGAAACCTGGACGAAAGTCTGGGCATTGAGCGTTTCGCTTGGTGGCTAACAAGTCTAGTGGGGTGTGACCCCATAGTGAGAACATACCGTCTAGGAGAACTGTTGAGTCGCCACTCGTGTTGTCCTGGTAGAAGGTGTCTGCATAACATGTCTGTGTTATGCAAGATTGTATGCCGTAACCTTTGGGTGCACTACAACAATGACCTCCTGGCAATAGTGACCCAACCTTAGGTATAAGTCTGTACTAAACACGGGTTGGTAGTGTGGCTGAGTGGCCATGCTCGTCTCAAGATGGGTCAATGTGAGCAGTAGGGTTTTTACACAGATTCAAATAAAACTTCCACCCAAGGTTTCCTGATTAAAAATCAATTAATTTAACAGTCAGTTGAATAAGCCCTCTACAGAAGGGAGATATGGGATACATTACTCACCGTAACCGTATTTCTGATGCTTGTATCTGCTTAGATTCACATGCTGTGCTTAGGTCGACATCTAGTGGAAGCTGTGGAGTATTACAGTTTGTTTTTCGAAACTCGAAAATGGGCGTCGACACAGGGCGTGCCAGTAATACTATCCCTGTGTGACGTCTATTGTACCCATTATCCCTCACGCGTCTAGGATCCTCAGATTGTATTTTTTCTGACATGAGGTAGCATGAGGAGTAGCGCGAGTACAGATTATCCAAGCAGATAGATAGAAAGGTAAGACTACAAGCATGCATGCGCCTTCTCTCCAAGGGGAGGAAGGGTGGGTCGCATGTGAATATAAGCAGATACAAGCATCAGAAATACGATTACGGTGAGTAATATATCCCTTCTGAGGCTTGTGGAATCTGCTTAGATCACATGCTGTGCATAAATTAGCAAGCAGTGTTAGAAGGAGGTGAGATGTGAAACGGGTCATGAGCAAATAAACGTCTTAGAACCGCTTGTCCCACTTCAGTACCTGTCTTGCAATGAGTGTCAATGCAGTAGTGCTGAGTAAAGGTGCGAATAGAGCTCCAAGTAGCTGCTTTGCAAATGGTGTCAAGGGGTACATTTGCAATGAAATCCAGAGTGGCCCCAATGCCTCTTGTAGAGTGGGCTCTTGGCGTGAAAGGCAGAGTTTTTTCAGAAAGGGAGTCACACAGCTGGATACAATTTATAATCCACTTAGAGATGGCACATTTAGAGATGCGATCTCGCTCTCTGCCTGTAGCTACGGAAACAAACAGTTGGTCTGTTTTCCTTAGCGGCCTGGTCTTGTCTACATAGTATAGGACCACCCTACGCACATCTAGGGTGTGCAGTTTCACCTCAGCAGAGCTTTGGGGTTCTTGGAAGAAACCCGGAAGCTCAATGGACTGGTTAACGTGGAATTTCGAAATAAACTTGGGTGAAAACCTAGGGTGTATTCGTAAAACCAGTTTATCTTTATGAACAGTAAAGAAAGGATCCTGCACTGACAGAGCCTGAATTTCACTGACCCTTCTTATCGATGTAATGGCTACTAAGAAGGCAGTTTTATATGTCAGGTGTTTGAGACTGCTTTTATGCATGGGCGCGAATGGGGGGCCCATGAGTTTAGCTAGCACCACATTAAGGTACCCATCCTGGTGGTGGGTTAGAAATTGGAGGGTGGTGTCTCTTTACCCCTTTCATGAAGGCTTTAACCACTGGTACTTTCCACCACAATACCTTGTTATGGGAGGTGGTGTTTGCTGACAGAGCTGCCAGGGTTACCTTTAGTGATTTAAAAACCAGTCCTGCATTAAGTAGGTGGAGCATGTATGTGACAATTGTTAGAGTGCAATCAACCGGGTTGATTTGCTTATTTTGGCACCAGATAACGAATCTTTTCCATTTGTCAAAGTAGCAGTGCCTCGTGTTTGGCTTCCTAGATTCTTTTAGGATGTCCATACATCTCTGTGGTAAATTGAGATGTCCAAACTCTATGACCTCAGGAGCCATGCTGCTAGGTTCAATGAGTTGGGTTGAGGATGCACTTTGTGCCCTTGGTGCTGCGACAGTAGGTTGTACCAGCCTGGGAGTCCGATTGGTTCTGCGTAGGTGTGGGAACCACGGTTGTCTGGCCCACATGCGAGCAACTAGGACGAGCGTCATCGATTCTCTGTTCATTTTGTTGACCACCTTCTTGATGAGGGGCGCTGGTGGAAAAGCGTACGCAAACATCCCTGACCAGTTCATCCACAGGGCTTTCCCCTGGGAGTCTGGTTGGGGGAACCTGGATGCAAATCCTGGGCATTGTCTGTTTTCGCTTGTGGCGAATAGGTCTATAGTGGGGGAACCCCACTGAGAGAAGATATCTTCTACGATTTCTCTGTGTAGACACCATTCGTGTTCCTCTGGAAGGGAGTCTCTGCTCAAAGCATCCGCTAGAGAATTGAGATCCCATGGAACATGTTGAGATGACAGGAAGATGCTCCGTCTGAGTGCCCATATCCACATTTTCTGAGCAAGCTTGGACAGATGTGGCGAACGAGTCCCCCCTTGCTTGTTCAGGTAAAACATGGTTGTAGTGCTGTCCGTCCGGATCTGCACTGACAGATTCTGCAGGTAGGGCTCGAATGCTTGAAGCGCTCTGAATACCACCAGAAGCTCTAGTAGATAGTTAGGATAACTGGCCACTAAGTGAGACCAGAGACCCTGAGCTGTGTGGTGGAGGTGGTGAGCTCCCCACCCCGTCAGGCATGCATCGGTTGTGACTACCGCCTGTATCTCGGGATCATAAAAGGGTTTCCCCTTGGACAGATTTTCTCTTGTCCACCAGTGAAGGCTTTGTACAAGTGTTGGCGAAACGACCACTAGATCGTCCCACTGACCACTTGCCTGAGACCACTGTTTCGCCAACCATTCCCTGCATGGGACGGAGGCGCGCGTGGTGGACCAGGTAAATATACATGACGCCATCATGCCCAGCAAACGCATTGCTTTGCGTACCGTTATCTGGCGACCGGACCGATAATGCAGAATTTGCAGTAGTATTTTCCAAATTCTTTCCTCGGATGGCAAGGTCAACCCCTCTTGAGTGTCTAGGATAGCTCCTAGGAACTGTTTGGAGGTGCTTGGCACCAGACTTGACTTCTCGTTTATTGAGAAGCCCAATTCGAAGAGGAGGTCGATCGTCCTTTGAATGTTTGTTCTGCAAATTACTGGGGTCTCCCCAGTGATGAGCCAGTCGTCCAGGAAAGGGTACACCGGGATTGCCTCCCTGCGTAGGTGTGCTGCCGCCACCGCCAGTACCTTGGGGAATACCCTTGGAGCCGAAGCTATCCCGAAGGGCATTATCTTGAACTGGTAGTGCCGACTGTCCACTTTGAAGCACAAGTACTCTGTGCGCTGGGAACATGGAAATAGTCCTTTGCTAGCAGATTGACGATCTCCTCGAGGAGGATCTTCTGGTGGGTCCAAAGAATGTATTTTTTGTCGTGGAGAATGGTTTTGGGGACGCTCTAACAGTTCTATGCAGTACCCTGCGGATACTGTGGACAGCACCCATCTGTCTGATGTGATCCCTTCCCAAGCTTGGGTGAAGTTGGAAATGCGTCCCCCTACTGGGGTTGCGTGAGAAGGGACCCTGAACGGAGCGTCACTGTTTTGGTGGAGGCGTGCCGCCGCCTCTACTGGGGCTGCCTCTACCTTTACCACATCTTTTATTACCCCTGCCATAACCCTGGGTAGACTGCTGGTTGTTATTGTTCCATGGTGTACCCTGCCCCTGGGAATAGTTAGATCCTCTCTGGGAATTTTGTCCACGGGGCGACGAAAATTGCCATTCCCTCTCCGATTAGGGGGTTTATAGGTTAGTTGGCCTAGGGATTTGAGTGTCTCATACTCGTCCTTGGCATTTTTCAGCACGTCCTCAACCGCCTTACCAAACAGATCCGGCTCGACCGGTTTATCTAACAACAAAGCTTTGAATCCAGACTGCCGTAACCAAGCGCGTCTCTTGATAACAGTTCCTTCTGCTATCAATCTGCCGCGTTATCTACTCTGTAGGTTTCAGGGTCTTCCTCTTCCTGGTCCTCATCCCCATAGTAGCCCGTACCAGTTTGCTCTTCCAACATGCCCAAGTCTGGATCCTCACAAAAGGATGTATCCCCTTGATATTGAGAGTAGAGCTGTATATAGAAGGGGTCCGAAGACCGTGATGGGGCTTCAAACCGGAACATCTTACTTGGAGGTATTGGATCCTTAGAGGCTGAGTGTGCTGACCCGTCAGAGTATGAGAGAAAGTGTTCAGGGTTTTTTGCGTAAAAATCTGCCAATGATGACATCCTTGACATAACCCCGTCTATGTCATTACTAGACCAGTCTCTAGAACTGGGAATGACACTTACTGGAACTTTCTCTGCCTTATTCTGACTAGACTTACTGGTTTTAGCAGGGGTCTTTGGGATAACAGAAGACTGGGACTTGTCTATGTGGAGTGGAAAGTTTTAGAGGTGTGGCAGGAGGCTGAGACTGCTTCCTTTGTTGTTTCTCTCCCTCCCCGTGGGTGCAAGAGTGTTTTCCCTGCTTTTTCGCCCCTTCAGAGCCTTCCGACGCCTGGCGTCTAGGTTCGGGGGTAGTGTCCCTATCTTTCGAACGTGGAGGTAGGGACTCGGGAGCCGCCGTTACGCGGTCTGCGCGCGCCGACTCCTGGAGTGCGGTCTGGGGATGGAAGTCGGCTTCGTCTTCCGACGATCAAACTTCGTTACCTTGGGCAGCGAGGCACTCTTGGCAACAGTGGATGATTGCCTGGAGTCATGCGGCGATCTAGATGCAGAACGCCCAGAGGACACTGATTCGGACCGTTCTCTATGTGCCTCTTTCCGAGAACTCGACGTGCGCGTCGATTCTCGGTTGGACTTCATGTGCTTTGTGGAAGTGCTGTGGGTAACGCTTGTGTCGCCGGGGGGGTCTTCCCATAGCCGCCTTGCCGGACGACCTTCCGAGGTTGGGGACTTGCGCTCGGCTGTCTGTTGACGCCACGTTGCCCTCGCCGTCCGAAAGCACGGCGTCGCTGCCATCGCTGAAGGCGCCCTCCGCTGCCATGGCCTCCTGACGCCTGGCGTGGTGGGCCAAACGCTTAATCGAACGGTCCTCAAGTGCCTTTGGTTTAAACCTACTACACGCTCTGCAGTTTGCCTCGGGGTGGTCCCTCGGCAAGCAAAGATTGCACGTGGCGTGTCTGTCAACCCAATTGGAAAGGGGTACCCTCCATACGCACCTTATGGCAGCGGGCTGATAAGTGTAGGAATATATAAGAATGTACCTATATACCAAAAGAGTGTAGAGTACGTCCACCCCCCACTCTCCCTACTTGCAGGGCCGAGGGCAGAGGCCTTCCGAGGCCCGGGGCGAGGCCCAAGTCCGTCGTGCAGTTCTCGGCCCAAATCTGTCGTGCAGCTCTCGGCCCAAATCCGTCGTGCAGCTCTCGGCCGGTGCAGACCGGACCGGCGTCGAGTGTGGAAGTTCAGTGACTCGACGTTGGAGTGGAGAATGTGGAAAATATAAAGATATTTTGCAAAAGTATGGCTAAGGCCAGGGAACTCCGCGAAATGCTTCCGACCAGTATGGCGGGAAAAAACAATCTGATGGTCCTACACGCGTAGGGTACAGTGGACGTCACACTAGGAATAGTATTACTGGCACGCCCTGTGTCGACGACCATTTTCGAGTTTCGAAAAACAAACTAATACTCCGCAGCTTCCACTAGATGTCGGCCTATGCACAGCATATGAATCTAAGCAGATACAAGCATCAGAAATAAGATTACGGTGAGTAATGTATCATATATATATATATATATATATATATATATATATATATATATATATATATATATATATATATATATATATATATATATATATATATATATATATATATATATATATATATATATGGCCGACATCTAGTGGAAGCTGCAGAGTATTACAGTTTGTTTTTCGAAACTCGAAAATGGGCGTCGACACAGGGCGTGCCAGTAATACTATCTCTAGTGTGACGTCCACTGTACCCATGATCCCTCATGCGTTAGTTTCTCTAAATCAGCAAGTACCCATTTGGGATGGCACACAGATGGTTCCTACACCCCGACTTACATAACTAGGACACTGTGGACATTAATATATCACTGGTACATTTAGAGCAATACTGGGTTGGTGTCAAAGAAAAGGTTTTGGGAATAAAACAAAAGTTAAACAAATATTCTGAAGCAGGGAAGTACTTTTGAACACCCAATGCAAAGTAAATTAACCTTTTCCTGGAGGAAAGGTAAAGCACAAAGTCAGAGGTAAGAGTATTTTAGGGAGCCAGACCAGCCAATGTTAAATGAGCAAAAGTCCAGGTGTGCTAAAGCACTTCTTGCAGGTAAGTAAAATTCTTGCACGATATTTTAGAAGTCTGTGTAGAAAAATAGAATCAATGTATGGCCACAAGCTGGGAGGCTTGTACGGGTCAAAGCTGCAAGCAACTCTGCAAAAACAACCAAGACAAGCCTTAACTGTGAAAAATCAAGGCTACACAACAAGAGGTTAAGTTCCCTTAGTTTTACAGTACCTTTGGTTAGAAGAAATTGGTACCAGCTGGCTTCTGTTCCTGTGTACGTCTGCAGATCCTGTTGTTCCTGAGCCTCAGTCATGGGGACAAGAGGGAGGGAGTTTGAGGATTACTGCACTACAAATTGAAGGCCGGCGACAGCAATGGGCAAACCTCAGATCAGCGGCACTTCGCTGTTTCAGCTCCTCGTGGCTCTCAATAACTACTACTATGGACTTTCCTCGCATCTTGGGTGCAGCATTCTGTTGAGGTGGCACAGGCTTGGTCAGTCCTGCTTCCTGGAAGTTTTGAGGATCTTCCTGGAGCTCAGGTCAGACTTAAAGACACTGGGCCTCATTATGAAATCGGCGGTAGCCGTGTGTTACGCACACCTGGCTCCCACAGGGGCGTCGGTCGGACCCGGACAGCTGCTGTCTCCACCCACGTGATGCGTAGTGCAGCGATGACTGATTGGATCGGCCCTCCTAATCTTGTTCGCTTAACCCGTAGAAATATTCTCCTGCAAGTGGAGGGATGGATTTAGCCACTTGTGGATTCAAGTGATGGCATCCCCACAGTCCTCCCCAAATAATCACCTCCGAAATGCCCTCAGAGCAATCTCACCTTATATTCTTGAAAGGGGAGCTCTCCATCCTGCATGGATTTGAAGGGGCGTGTCAATTCCAGTTACTTCACTGGTTTGAAGGCTCGGGAGAGTTCCGGAGAGTATTGACTTTGAGGTTCCTGGTGAGGACCAGTAAGTATTAAGTTCATAGAGTTCAATATGTCCGATGTTCACTCTCGTTTCCCCCCTTACTTTCTTGTCTTGCAGCTGGCTCGTGAAAAGATGCTCTTGTGGCAGCTGGTGGCGCTCCGGTAAGAGTCTGTATTACCCGGCGCTGTCCGGTAAATGTTGCACGAAGAAAACGTGTTTTGTCTCTCTTTACAGATGTGGCACGTGAAAATATGGAGAGTCACAAAAGGATGGCTCTGGTGGTAAATCAGGTAAGTTTATGGTGGTAAGAATTATATTTGTTGGTTCCCTCGGCTCACCTTGTGGTTTTCTTTTGTCTCGTAGGTGCCGAAGTTCGGAGAAGAAATGATGGAGGCAGCGCCGACCCGAAGGATGCTGTGAAGACTGGTGAGTATGGCGCGGCTCTGCAGCTGCAGGTGCTGCGCATGCAGAAATGATGTTCTTTACAAGTCCGCAGACAAGATGGTTCCAGAATCAGGTGTGGAATAGAAATAAGTTTGTTTTCTAACCTTGTCCCTTTCTTTCCGCTTTGTTTTAGGAGCTCCGGATTCGAGGCGGGCGTGGCAGAAGACTGGATGCAGGCTGCGGGCACGACGAGTGTTACGCTGCTGGATGCAGAACAACGTGAAGCGTGTGTTGCTGGTCGGGCGTGGTTTAAATAGCCTCAAAAGTAGTCCCGGGTAAGAAGTCCCTAGAACCACACCAGAGTAAAAAATAGTCCCTGTAGAAAAATAGTCCCCATCAGGCTTCATGTTGGATTGGAGTCATTTGCAGCATGGTTTGCCTGAGGAAAGTAATGACTATGAGCCTGGAGCCTAAGGTGCCAGGACTGAACCCAGATAGCCCCTAACCGGAGCTGCTGAGGTTTTACTAAATGTCTAGATGCCTGCTCCCGGGGCTGATGGGCTTGGTCCGGATGCCTGGGGGTAGGCATCATGACAGCGTGCCTGTAACACAGGCACGCTGTCGCTGGTGTAATTTTTTTCCAGCACCAGCAAATGGCCAATTACTGGGTCATTATAGCCCTGCAGGACCCAGTAATTGCCCATTTGCGGGCGCTGGAAAAAAGATGCTCCCCATTCGGCCCCATAGGGCCGAATGGGAATGGGGAGGTCGGATGCACCGGCACCGTTCATAACGGTGCCGGTGCATCCGACATGCTGTGCTCGCGGGTGCCTTTCCCGCGAGCACAACACGTAGTTTGCCGGTCCGGGAACTACGGTACCAGCATGCTTACCAGTACCGTAGTTCCTGGACCAGCAAACTTATAATGAGGCCCACTCACCCGATGCTGGTGTTCCTCTCCCAGGCACTTCGGATCCTGCAGCAGCAATGGAAGTACAGCCAGCTCCGAGAGGATTTTCAGATAAGCTCCTCTTGGGGTCGATTGGTCCCACCAACACAAAGGGAGGAGTTGTCCTTTGCATGTCTTCTCTAGTCGATGCGAATTCGGAGCTTCAGCACCGCAGCAGGGCTCCACCGGGCAGACCAACAGTCCAGGAGTTGTAGCAGGCGTCTCTTCCAAGTTCTTCTTCGGATTCCTTCGTCCAGTAGTCGACTGCCTTCCAAACAAAAAGCCAAGCCTGTTGTGCAGGTTTCTCCCATTCATTCGCAGCCTAGCTGTCAATCACGCAGAAGGGTGGCTGTCCTCCAAGGACAGCCCTCCAGCCAACACCCATGGGTGCACCTCCCTCGTTTCCTGCCATGCTAGACGCGCTGGAGCCAGAGGCGGGCTTCACTCGTGAATCCCGTCAAAGACAAAACGAACAAAGTGACCAAACCTGGTTTGGCACGCAAAGTAAATCTCAAGGACCTTTCCTACAAGAAATGGCAAAAAAAAGAAGACCAGGGCCATTTTGACAAATTGCAGCCTGCGGTAGAAACACATTATGTTAGTAAAAAGTAAACTACTGCCACCAGCCATTAATCATGGAATGGGTAACAATGTCTCATGAGAAGCTAGCAAAGGGGATACCAAGTACCCCTTCCACCACCCTATTGTAAAATAGTGTGTGCTGGGTCTAGAAAGTTACAAAATGTAAGTAAAGTCAATGTCACAATCCTTTGCGTGGGACCGACCACAAAACAGACTTGTAGTGTTCAACTGAGGTTTATTCACAAATTAAAACTACCATAAAATAGGAATATTCAGAGGAAAGGCAGGACTTTTCCCTTTAGTTGGAGGATTCCCTCTCGCTCTCCTGGGCAGGAAAGTAATAAGGCTGGATATTCAGTTCTAGTAGGAGGTGGGCTACAGAGTTTGTCATTATCTTGTATTATCTTACAGTTTATTTGGGGAGTTCTTTGTTTGGCCTCTGAACCATCTTATTTGAGTTTACTTTTGCTACTTGTCTTCACAAGTTTCACACTCTGTCTCTTCTTGTGTCTAATCCTTTCCCCCTCTGTAGAAATGAAATTGTGGGCTCCACAGTCAGGAAGCAGGAATCTTTACTGTCCAAACAGTTTATCTTTATATACGAGGGAATATTATTCTTCTGGCTCTCACGATCCTTTAGCAGACACTGCTGCTGGCGTGTGCAGTAAACGCTCAACCACTTTCAGCCTCACAAGACCCTCCTCCTCACATTTCACTCTCGTTCTCTTCGCTTGCCTGCCGTACAAAAGGTCCCGTCATCTGCGTCGGTCCCGCGTAGCTTAAGCTCCTTCCCGATTGTCACTGTTGAATACAATCAGCTGCCTTCTCTGCAGCAGCTGCCTTCAATCTGATACGCTGCGTAAGACTGGCCCCCTCTCCGTACGGCGGCAGCGTTTGACTGTGCTCCGGCATGGCCCCTCCTTCCGGGTGGTGGGGAGTAGGAGTCCAGTCACAGGGACAGCTGCACAGACGATCCGGCTTGAGAGCTGCCGGTTCCTTTTTCCCTCAATTCAAATTCTGAGCTCTAGGTAATGTTCATTACAGTCTGTAGCTTTTCTCCGTTTTCGGCACGAATACAGCCAACGGGCTTACATTAAAACAATTGCACAACGGGTGCAACTTGATTCTTCTCCTTCATGTTGGACATATTAATAGGCCCATTCATAGCACTGCTCGTCTTCGGACACCGCTGAATCCTGTTGATTTCAAACAAAAACAAACAAATCACCAGTACATTAGAAGAAAGCACCTATTTGGTCTGGAAGCGCATTTCTCATTGGGCCAAAGAAGTGTGTCATGCAAGAGCAGAACCATACCTCATGACATTATCCCTTTACCCTCTCTCTGGCTTGCCGCTTGGTAGAAAGGGACATAGTTTGGCTCTGATCTCCTTTCTCTTCCTCTACCGTATCACAAATGGGTAACAAAAATGTTTCATGAGAAGCTAGCAAAGGGAATACTAAGTACCCCCTCCACCACCCTATTGTAAGATAGTGTGGGCTGGGTCTAGAAAGTTACAAAATGTCAGTAAAGTCAATTTCACTTCACAGCTCTCAGAAACAGTTTCACCAAGAGAAGGTATTGAAACTTTTGGGAAATCTAAGACTTCCCTGTGTCACTGGACTGAAGGTGCTTTGTGTCACAATGTAAAGATGATGCCTATGGAGTTTGTCAGGCTGCAAAGTTTAAAGAAACACAGAATAAATCACATGAGAGATAAAAAGTCATGAAGTCCAGCAAAAAGAGCTGGGGGTCTCTAAGGTAGAAGGGAATTAGCACAATCTCAAGCAGGACCTTTCCAACAAGAAATGATGAAAAAAGGCAACCGGGCCATTTTGACAAAATGGGCATCCATCGGTGCAATACTGCAGCTGCGAGGGCAGCCTGTGGTAAAAACGAACAATGGTAGGAAAAAGTAAACCACTGCCACCAGCCATTTATTGTAGAAAGGGTAACAAAAATGTTACATGAGAAGGTAGACAAAGGGGATACCAAGTAACTCCTCCAGCACTAAGATAATGTGTGCTGGGTCTACAAGGAAAAGGAAGTAAGTAAAGTCAATTTCACTTTACGACTCTTGGCAACAGTATTTTATCCAAGAGAAGGTATTTAAATCTTAGCAGAAATCCAGAGGACTTCTCTGTGACAATGCACTGAGGGTGCTGTGTCACAACACAAAAACAAAAAGATGCCTATGGAGTTGGTCAGACTCCAAAACCTAAAGAAACCGGGCTCAAATCAAATAGAAATACATGAGAGAGTGGGACAAAGGACTCGCTCTCCCCAGGATGAAAATTAAAAATTCTAAAGTCCAGCAAAAGGGCTGGGAGCCTCTAAAGTACAAGGGAATTAGCACAGAAATTAGAATTCTCCCCAACACTGCCCTGTGCAGAGTTGCTTGCAGCTTTGCCCTTCACAAGCCTCCCAGCTTGTGGCGCAACAGCGATTCTTTTTAAACAAAACTCTTTAACACTGGGCAAGACTTGTGTGCTATCTTCAAGAAGAGCCTCAATTCCCCTAGACTTTGCTCAATTGACATTAGCTGTCCTGGCTCCCTGCAGACTCTTCTTACCCTCTGACTGTGTGGATCTCTCCCTCCAAAAAGTCATACATACTTACTTGTATAGCTCGGAAAGGGATAACCCATTTTTCATTGAGGGATTCTAAAGTGCTTACCCGTTTACCATGGTTTCCATCCCTATCCTTTTTGCCATACCTTCAGTATTGCATTTTAAGTGTAAAAGTAATATATTAGTGTCAAAAGGGTCCTAACTAATGAAGTCACCTCAGGGTGTAGGAAATGACGGTGTGTCATCCCAAAAGGGTATCTACTTAACTAAAGGAGTGTATTTTGAAGTGTATTATTTTGATATGTGATAAATGAAATTGTAAAAGTTGATTATTTCAGAAAAAATAAAAAAATAAAAAGTGTATTTCAGTGTTGCATATAGCTCACTTCTAAAGGAGGCTTATTTTAAAACTGACTGTTTAATAAATAATTATTTTATCAAGAAACCTTGAGAATAAGTGTTATTTGAATACCCGTCACTGAATCTCTATGTTACAACCCTACAGCTCACATTGACCCCTCTTGAGAAGCTTGGATGCTCAGGCACTCTACCAACTTGTGTAGTACAGAACTATACCAAAGGTTGGGTTGTCTATTGCCAAGAGGACAAGGCTGGTGTAGTCTCCCACAGGGTTACTACATACAATTTTGCCTAACACCCATCATATATATTAGATGTGATTAAATCACAGTGAATGCAGCGTTTGAGTGGCATATCACAACGTATGTCACCAACATCCAATCTAGTTCAACTTAACACCAATAAGCTACTATCAATTACAAACACTAAATGTACATAAATGCTTAACTCGCTCACCTGGCATGGGCTATAGGGTGTGTCGCGCAATCACCTCAATAGTATTATAGCACTAAACTTTAAACTCAAATGTGAGGATGTATAGAGTAGATGACAATGAGCACCATACACAGTGTTTGATAATGTAATGAATGACATTTTGCAATCATTCTGGCCTTCTAATGAGACCATACCTTTGTCCATTTTCTCTCTGCACCAACAACCTGCCCTTTACTGGTATGTAATATTTATATTGTTGGATTTGTTTAACTTGACCTATGGAATTTGCAATTGTATGTTATGAAATTTCTGCTATACACTTAACACTTAAATTCACAGCCTTGAGGGGGACCAACTGCCGAAACACATGTCGGCTGTTACTAAAGAAAAATCAAGAGCAAAAAAAGAAATTTGATTGTTAATCATTGTATTTTAAAGGAGACCAAATCATCCTTGGCTAAGGGCGACTCTCTAGCACATCTTTATAAGTTGAATTATCCCTAGTTCATGTAACTGTTCTAGGGGGTATCTGGGAGGGGGGGGGGGGGTTTCAACAGTTTCTTCTGGGTCCACAGTTTTCCTCTTTTTATGTAGGGACTGAGACATAGTATTATTAGCCTTAGTATAATATTGAGAAGATACTGGTGCAGTGACAGACTGTTGTAGGAAACTCAGTCGACCCAACACGTGTAGGGAGTTCTTGTGTTTTATGCGTGGCAACGCGTGTGTGTGTTTTGGAGCCATACGCTGGACGAGAGCGCAGAAGTGAAGCCGGCTTAGAATGCAAGGGTTCTAAAGATTTCAACGTATATTTAGACTAAACCGTTGTTGCTGCAGGTGACTTGACACATCTGTAGATTGTCATGGGGTTGTGTGCTTACGATGCAGACCCCCTAGTGTATGTGAATGAGTGTACCCGGTCACCAGGAGATTTCCCCGTAGCTTGCCGTGCAGGGCTAGGGACTGACACATGCGAGTCTACCGACTCCTATAGTAGGTCAGCGGCCTCTAAAAATGAGCCGTCGCAGACTTGCTGCTGGTCTTCCGAGGCATCTGCGTCTGGGGGAGACAAGGATTCAGCCTGCATTGCATAGGCCGCCTACCATTTTGTGCATCGCTATTTCAGCGTCTTATGTTGAAAGTTTCTGCACGACGCGCAATGCTCTTCAGGGTTATCACGGGGAAGACAGTGGTTACAGACCCAATGGGTGTCATTCCACTGGTATTTGTTACAGGGCGGGCAAATCTTAAACAGTCCCCTTTCCATGATGGTAAATCAGCATCCAGGCAGCTAGACTAGTGTAAAACAAAGGAAATTCTTTACGGAAAATATAAGTTTGCTGAAAACCCCCACTCTTCCTACAAAGACCGGTGTAGGCTGGAGCTGGTAGTCAATGAATTTGCTAGCGATGGCTTCCATCAAGATGTCCGTCAAAGAAGCATTTGTCAAAGATGGAATTAAATAACTGATAGTCAAGATTAGTTAGCAATGCTACGAGCTCTGCATAAAGCAACCGATCAATATGGCAGAAGAAAACAATGAGGGATGTCAAGGCAAGGAGTACCATCGGTACAGTACATGCCACACTAGGGATAGTATTACAAACATGCCCAGTCGACATCCCTTTTTTAATTTCCAAAACAATTCATGCAATACACTCTGCACCTACCACTAGATGTCGGCCTATGCAAAGCATGTGATTCTAAGCAGATCCAGAAGCCTCAGAAATGTTTATTATGGAGTATTGTGTGATAATATCACCTGCAAAGTTTCATTCTTTAGTGTGAAGGCCTAGAATAAATATTTGTATTTTTATCCATACCTGTATTCATTTAATTATTGTGTATTATATGGAGGGGACTCATTGAGGTCCCCCGACCGCCACTCACAGTCCCCCAAGAATAGCCTTTAATGCTCTCAATTGCTACCTTGATTGGGCTTTGGCTAACCTCTCAGTTCCCTGTTCACTATAGGTTGGCCTCCTAAAACCTGTCCACCAGACCAGATTCTAGAAATCAATCTAACATTTTTCTTTGCTCCGCTATCATGAGGTTTTCCTGTGGCCAGTTTTGTTTTTTGCGTTTCCGCTACTAATTCCTGGGCATCTGCTTGTTTCTCAACACAGCATTTTGTGTTATTCTTTTTGGCGTCCATAGTTTCAACACCATGTTTTGGACTTAGCCTCTGGCCTTCACCATTTTGGGACTGTGATGGGTGCCTTGCTTGTCCTCTCCGCTAGCATCAAGTGACTTTACTTGATGTTAACCTTTTAAAGCTCCTAGCCAAGATGAGCACGTGTCCTTCGGTTTCTGCACGAAAGGCGTGGCTTTTCCTCCAGCCTTCTGGCTGCGATTTCGAAGCTCCTGAGCTTGCCTTCCAGGGCGCCCTGCAGAAATGGGGCTAGCTGTAATGGAAGAAAGAGAGGGAGCAAGGAAGGAACAGAGCTCACCAGGGCTTGGAGGAGTGTGATATTTGTTAAAGGCCGCGGGTGATTGCAAGATGTGGGTGTATTGCCCTACATAGAATACAAGAATAATAGCAACCATTAGGTATATAGTAGCCAACAGGAAGAAAAGAAAAAAGGTTGGCGGGGGAGATATCAGTCAAAAAGAACACCATAGGCATCAAAAACACTGCTCTGATAAGCCCGTACTGGCCAATACGGATTTATCAGAGCAGTCGTATGGGATGCTCATTATCAATTATACAAAGCAAGTTTTGGTTGTCATGTATCACCAAATGTACTCATGTTAACGGACACGGGTCATTAATATTGGCATTACTCCCGGCATTGCACTTGAATCTTTAAAGAGTGTTAATCGATGTGCGATACTCTTTCAAGATGGCAGCTATTGTTAGACAAGGAACGTTGCATTGTTCATATAGGTAATTTATGTTCGGGTTGTATGCGGCAGCCCGCTCTCCCCTAAGTCAGTACGACGCCGAAAGGCTGGTAAGTAGGAATGCTGTTACTTGTGTTATGGTCCCTGATGGGCATACTAGGGAGGTAATGGAAGCAGAATAAGACCATTAACTATGGATGTGGTACGTTTTTTTTCTCTTGTCTGCCCTAACTCAATCGGGACCTTTTAAATTTGGATTACAACAATTGTGCATAGATAATTGATCGCATGGACATTGTCGGGATAGTGTGAACCATAGATAGTGAACATTAACATTAAGGTATTTATATATTTATTGTGACTAACATTAGAGATTACCGAGCGCAATTTGTTGGACCGAATATTCAATGAATTAATTTAGTTGCTATTCTTATTTGTATATTACTTAATTTTGGTTTATTAATTGATCCTGGCATTGGATTTACATATATGATATTTTCTGTGTTGGGACACACTTTGATCAACATTGTGTTTGATGCCTATGGTGTTCCTTTTGACTGCAATCAACTGTTCACGACTGTTAACCATGCATCTTTAAACGTTAAATCAATATTTGTCTCAGAAGAAGAGCCAAGTCTCGAAACACGCATCAGGCTGATCTCGCTAACAATTAAAAGATGCACAAGTGTGCATAAAAACTACATTGTTTGGCGTAGTGCGATTGTACAAACCCATTAAGTGTCCAGCTGTAATGGCTCCATGCAAGTCGGTCGCAACTCTTTGCTTTTGCCCTTTACAATACTGACAACTTCAAATTTCATCACCCTGTTCTGGATGTGCGAAATTGTTTTCAGAGTTGGCTACTCTACATAATGGCCCTGCATCCGGAAGCTTGGCCAGAACTGCCCCCATCGCTACATCCGAGGAATATGCTCCAAAAAAAATTATTGTTGCACAGCAAGATGCTTCACAATGGGGCACGCAATGACAATCTTTAAGTAGTTGGAAAGCCTTCTGTCTCTGGTGTCCAGATAAACCTGGCCCCTCTTTAGTAACATTGTTATTGACGCCACCAAAGAAATCGCTTATGAATCGGCAATGAAAACTGGAAAATACCAGGAAGCTCTGCATAGTCTTTGCTCCCGTGGTTGTTAGCCAGTCTTAATTTAAATCTTTCGAGCGTCCATCTCCAAACCTTTCTGTAAAATTATATAACCCCAAAACCTCCACTCCCCTGGTATGAAACTGCCTTTGCTTTAGCCTGAAAAAAGATGCTGATCCCTTAGCAGCTGAACATGATCTGTGTTGTTCCTGATTCCAAGAGAATGTAAAAATCGTCTAGTACTAAACAAAAGAGAAATTCTCGAAGCACTTCATTGATTAAACATTGAAATGCCACCTGGGCATTACAGTGGCCAAATTGCAGCACTTGATAGTATGATGTATTGTGGCGTCATGTCACTTCACATATAATAATGTGAAGAGGCGAGGACGCTATCCAATATGCCCCAACGGGTGGTAAAAAGCAGGAGGACCTCACAGGGAGGGACTTCCCTCATGGGGATTGTTAGGGAGAATTCTCAGAACTGTGGTAATTCCCTTCTACCTTAGAGACCTACAGCTTTTTATATAATGTAATTTTAATGTGATTTACATTGTGTTCTTTTTAACTTTGGAGTCTGACAATCTCCATGGGCATTATCTTTGCATTGTGTCACAGCACCGTCAGTGCAGTGGCACAGGGAAATCTTAGAGTTCCAAAAGGTTTAAAAACCTTCTCTTGCTGAAACTACTGTTTCCATGAGCAGTGTAGTGAAATTGACTTTACTTACATTTTGTGACTTTCCAGACACAGCCCACACTAAAGATAGTGGTAAGAACCATAGGGTGCTGGAGGGGTTACTTAGTATCCCATTTGTCTAATTTTTGTGTTACCAAATAGGCAAGATTGTATGCAGTACCCTTTGGGTGCACTACAACAACCCTGACCTCCGGGTAATAGGAACCCAACCTTTGGTATAAGCTTGTACGACACAGGTTGGTAGCGTGTTGAGCAGCCAGGCTCATCTCAAGAGGGGTCAATGCGAGCTGTAGGGGAGTTGGAGATTCACAGTGACAAGTATTCAAAAACACTTTCACACAAGGTTTCTTGAATAAACGATTATTAATTTATTTATCCATCAGTTAGAATAAGCCTTCTCCAGACGAGAGCTATATAAAAGCAACAGAAATACACTTCAAAACTACACACTTAGTTTCTAAATCAGGAAAGACCCTTTTGGAATGGCAAACATTCACAACCTACACCCTCCAGTGACTTCAATAGCTAAGCTGCTGAGAACATTAATATCTTGCTGTTTGCATTTACAATATTCTCAGAACTTGGTCAAAGGAAAAAGTTATTAAAACAAACAAAAGACCACAAATATTCTTAAACAGGCAAATACTTTTAGATCCCCTACGCAGTCAGTTTAACAGGTTATGGCAAAGTCAATGGGCAAAAGTCTTATATGGCTGAAGCACTTCTAGTAGGTAAGTAGAAATGTCACGGCACAATGTTTTAGAAGTCTGAAGAAAAGAAGAATCAATGTAGGGCCACAAGCTGTTTAGACTTGCGAGTAGTAGAAGATGCAAGCAATTCTACAATAAGAGGTAAGCAACACTGCAGTTTCTGGCTGTCGAGATGGACTTTCCTTTCTTCTGGGTGTTAGGCAAAGGTTGAATGCAGTACCCTCTGGGAACACTACAAGCAACTATGACTACAGGTATAGGCAACCCAACCTTTGGTATAAGCTTGTACTACACAGCTTTGGTAGCGTGATGAGCAGCCAGGCTCATCTCAAGAGGGGAAATGTGAGCTGTAGCGGAGTTGCACAAAGATTCACAGTTACAGGTAATCAAATAAACTCTTACACTCAAGGTTTCTTTCATAAACAATTAATCATTTATCAGTCAGTTATAAAGCCTTCTTCAGAAGTGAGCAATAGAATAGTAACACAAATACACTTCAATACTGTACACTCTGAATTTCTGAATCAGACAAGACCCTTTTGGGATGGCCCACAGACACAACCTACACAGACAGGGGACTCCAGTAACAAGGGTGCTGGGGACATTAATAGCTTACTGTTGGCATTCGGAATACTGCTAAAAAGTTGTTAAAAGGCAAAGGTTATTAGAACACAAGAAATTACAAATATCTCTAAGCAGGGAAATTACTTTAAGAGTTCACTAGAAGAGCCATTCAATTCAATAGGCTAAGCCAAAGTCAATGGGCAAAAGTCTTTGCACAAGTTCTTAGAAGTCTATGAAGAAAATAATCAATTGTAGGGCCACAAGCTGATTAGGCTTGTGAGTTGCAGATGTCACAAGCACTTCCACAGCAAGAGGTAAGTTCTTAGACTGGTTATACAGTACCTTGGTAAAGAAGAAAAGGTGCAGCTGAAGACTTCAGTTCCTGTGCAGCTCTGCAGATCTCACTGTTCCTAGGCCTCAGTCGTGGGGACAATAGGGAGAACGTCGGGGGACTCCTGCACTGGCACGATCAAAGCTGGACTTCACTTTCAGTGGCTGTTTCGCGTTTCATCTCCTTGTGGTACAGCAAATAGCAATAGACACGGTTCCTGGCTGTCATGGTGGACTTTCCTCACATCCGAGGTCCGGCACTCATCTGAGAAGGGGGTGGGGGGGTTAGGCTTGGTTGGTCCTGCTTCGTGGGAGTCCAGCGGATCTTCCAAAAGCTTTAGGCCAGTTTACAAGCAACGCACACAATCTGGTGTCCCTCTCCCTGGCTCTACGGTTTCCTGCAGCAACTCTGAGGAACTTCAACCAGCTCCGAGATGGGTTTCCAGGTGGCTTACTTGGGAGTTGATTGGTCCCACCAACTCAAAGGTTAAGTCGTCCTTGCAGGGCTTCTCTGTCGATGCGAACTTGGCAAGTAGTCACTGCAGCACGGCTTCACCAGGCAAACCAATGGTTCAGGAGTTGCAGCAGGCGTCCTCTTGAAGCTCTTCGGTTCCTTGTCCAGTGGTCGACTGCCTTCCAAGCCAAAAGACATGCCTTTTATTCAGTTCTCTTCAAATCATTCCAGCCCAGATGTCACTCACCCAGCAGGGTGGCTGTCCTTGCCGCACAGTCTGGCAGCCAATCACCACAGAGTGCATTTGGGTCTCCTAGGAGACCAAGCACAGGGAGTTTCGGGCACCTCCCTCACTTCCTGCCTACCCCAGACACTCTGGAGCGAGAGGCAGGTTTCAGTCTTGAAGCCCGCCAAAGGCAGATGAACAAAGAGACCAAACATGGATTGGCGCATAGAGAAAAACTTGAGAAGGACCTTTCCACAAAGAAATGGCGAAAAAAAGACGACCGGGGCCCATTTTAACAAAGGCGGTTCAGCGCCATTTTGAAAAACATGGCTCCCGTGATTTAAAGTTACCGGAGCTGCGAACAGTTCACGGTCAGGGTAAATCATGGTAGTCCATTACAAAACCACCAGCCATTCTGAGAAGAAAGGGTAGCATTTGACTGCTACACGAGTAGCTAGACACAGGCGATACTAGGTAACCCCTCCAACATGCTATTGTAAGCTAGGATGTGCTGGGTCTAGATTATTACAGGACTAAGTGAAGTCAATTTCACTCCCTTGCTCGGGGAAAGAGTAGTTGATCCCAGAGAAGGTCTTTTTTTTATTGTTTATGGTTTATAAAAAAAAAACCTTTACAAAAATAGAATTACATTTGATAATACAAAGTATAAGCAAACAAGAGACATAATATAAACAAACAGGAAAAAAATACAAAATTCACCAGTAACTTAAAAAACTGACCCAAACAATAAAATCAATCATACAATATCATTAAAACACTGATTCATACACATTAAAATGTATCCTCAACCTGTTCTTAAACACTTCTTAACCTAAAAGCAACAACATTCCAACATACTTTACACTGCATAATTGCAGCTATCCTTACACACATTTGTTTCAGGTTTTTTGACATTAGAACCAATTTGTTTACGAGACCCCGATTGGGTCACAGAATAAATAAATAAAGAAGGTATTTAAACCCTGGGAAATCTGGAAGACTTCCCTGTGGCACTGCACTGAAGGTGTTTTATGACAATTGTAAAAGATGATGCCTATGGAGTTGGTTAGACTTCACAACCAAAAAGAAATAGTGTATAAAATCACATTAAAATATGAGAGTGGGAAACGGGCCTCACTCTCCAGGTAAAAGAAAATCAAGTCCTCAAAATCCAGCAAAGTTACTGGGGGGTCTCTAAGGTGGAGGGAATTAAAACTTGGAATTCTCCCCAACACTGGGGTACCGCACTCTGTTGAGGGGGCACAGGCTCGGTCAGTCCTGCTTCCTGGGACTCTTGGCCAAATTAAAAGCAACGCAAACAATCTGGTGTTCCTCTCCCTGGCGTTCCGGTTTCCAGCAGAATCTCTGTGGAAATGCAACCAGCTCCGAGAGAATATTCAGGTGGATTACTTTGGAGTTGATTGGTCCCACCAACTCGAGGGGAGAAATGGGCCTTGCGGAGCTTCAGCACAGCAGCAGGGCTTCACCGGGAAAACCAACAGTCCAGGAGTTGCAGCAGGCATCTCTTCCAAGTTTTCTTCGGATTCCTTCGTCCAGTGGTCAACTGCCTTCCAAGCCAAAAAGCCTTGCCTTTTATGCAGGATTGCCCAATCATTCCAGCCTAGCTGTCAATCACACAGCAGGGTGGCTATCCTTGCTGGACAGCCAGCCGGCCAATCACCTTGGAGTGCATTCCTGTCTCCTTGGAGACAGAGAACAAGTGATGCAAGTGCGTCCAGCCCTGACAGCATGGAGAAAAGGACTGGGTGATGCACGGGCGGAGCTCAGGAGGGCGGGGTTACGGCTGCGTGCAGTACCCAGTGTAAAAATAGGACAAACATTTTCATTTTTTATGCTTTTTGACAAAAGTGCTCCGGTCCAGTCCCGAAGGGCGGAATGTCCCACAAGTATGGAGGAAAGGGGACGGGACGTAGGAGTAAAAACGAACAGAGGGACCAAACCTCGTTTGGCGCACAGAGTAAATCTCAAGAAGGACCGTTGCACAAAGAAATGGCGAAAAAAGAAGAACGGGCCATTTTGACAAAAAAGGCACCCTTGGGTGCTTTACTGCAGCTGTGAACGCAGTCCGCAGTAAAAGCACACAACTGCCACAAGCCATTCATCGAGGAAAAGGTAATCAAAATGTTACATGAGAAACTAGACAAAGGGGATACCAAGTAACCCCTCCAGCACCCCATTGTAAGATAGCGTGTACTGGGTCTAGAAAGTTACAAATATAAGTAAAGTCAATTTCACTTTGCTGCTCTTGGAAACAGTAGTTTATCCAAGAGAAGGTATTTAAACCTTGGGAAATCTAAAAGACTTCCCTGTGCCACTGCACTGAAGGTGCTGTGTGACACAATGTAAAAGATGGTGCCTATGGAGTTTCAGACTCCACAACCAAAAGAAACTGTTCAAATCATGACAAATCATGACAAAGATATATGAGTGGGAAAAAAAGGGTCTCTCTTTCTCCAGGTTAAAAATTCAAGTCATCAAAATCCAGCAACGTTGCTGGAGGGGGGGAGGGGGATCTGTAAGGTAGAGAGGAATTAGCACATTTCTGAGAATTCTCCCTAACATTACCCTTCCTACAAATAATGGCTGGCGCCAGTGGTTAACTTTTTACTACCATTGTGTGTTTTTACCGCAGGCTGCGTTCGCAGCCACTGTAAGGCACCCATGGGTGCCCATTTCATCAAAATGGACAGTTTTTTCACCATTTCTTGCCAGGAACGTTCTTCTTGAGATTTATTCTGCGCGCCAAAGCAGGTTATGTCTGTTTTCTCTTTGGTGGGATTCAGGAGTGAACCCCGCCTCTGGCTCCAGTATGTCTGGCAGGGGCAGGAAGTGAGGGAGGTGCCTAAAACTCCCTGTGCTTAATCTGCTTGGTTACAGGAATGCAGCCATTTTGGCTTGGAAGGCAGAGTCTACCACTGGACGAAGGAATCCAAAGAACTTGCAAGAGATGCCTGCTGCAACTCCTGGACTGTTGATTTGCCCGGTGAAGCCCTGCTCCTGTGCTGAAGCTCAGAGTGTGCCTCGACTAGAGAAGCCCTGCAAGGAGGAGGACTTCTCCCTTTGAGTTGGTGGGACCAATCAACTCCAAGTAAGCCTGTCTGGACATCCTCTCGAAGCTGGTTGCATTTCCACTGCAGTTGCTGCTGGAACCAAAGAGACAGGGAGAGTAACACCAGATTGTGTGCGTTGCTTTTAAGTCGGAACCGAGAGCCAGCAAGATCCTCCGGACTTCCCTGTTGCAGGACTGACCAAACCTGAGCCACCTCAGAGTGCTGGACCCCAGAAGACAGAACATTCTTAAGTAGTATCCGAGAACCAAAGTGTTGCTATTTGCTGTCAGACGCGAGGAGCTGAAACACTGAAGGACCGCTGAAATGAAGTTTGCCTATTGCTGCCGCCGAGCGTCCCATTGCAGAGCAGGAGTCCCCAGACATCCACCCTCTTGTCCCCATGACTGAGGCCCAGGAACAGGATCTGCATAGCTGTACAGGAACAAAAGCCAGCTGGAACCATTTCTTCTAACCAGAGGTACTGTAAAGTCTAAGAACTTACCTATTGTTGTGTAGCCTTACATGCTCTCAGTTGAGACCTGTCTTGGTTACCTTGCAGAGTTGCTAAAGCTTTGCCCCTCACAAGCCTCCCAGCTTGTGTTCCTTCAAGTGTTCCATTTTCTACAAACATTGTGCAAGACTTTTTACCTACCTGCAAAGAAGTTCTCCAGTTCCCCTTGACATTGTGCAATGGACATCGTCGGTCCTGGCTCGCTGAGAGACTCCTCTTTACCTCTGAATTTGTGCTTTGGAGTGCGTTAACGGTACTTGCCCGTTTATTAATTATTTGTTAACCTTGGTTTTATTCCTCTATGCTATCTTTTACACCTAACTCGGTATTGCTCTAAATGTACTAAATGTACTAGTGATAAATTAGTTACTCACCCTAGTGACTCCTCCATGCTGCATGGGCGTCCCTTCCAAGGGACAGGAGACAGACCCTTTTTCACTGCTGCCCTGACTCCGCCCTCCGGTGCCACACCTCAGTCCCCATAGACGCATAGACAATAGATTAACATTGCCTAATGACACCAGTTTAATTAAGGGGAGACGTATGGAGGAAAGGGGGCCAAGTACGTTAGTCACTACGGTGAGTAACTCTTAATTGCCCTTACGTCCCGTCCACTTTCCTCCATATTGCATGGGCGATTACTACCGAGTGTAGCCCCAGGGTGGAAAGAAGACCATCCTTAAGCAAACAGGCTTGTTTCTAAGAACTGCCTGTCAGAAAGCCGTGTCTGCTCTAAAGACGGCATCCAAACAGAAGTGCTTGCAGAAAGCCGTAGGGGTGGCCAATGTGGCTGCCCTGCTTATGACATGCCGTTGGAATGTGACGGCTGTTGCCTTGGCTCGAACCGCGTGGGCGTGCATGTTGGCCGGCAGTGGCTTATGCTGTCCCACATAGGCTTCTTTGATGGCCGACACCATCCAACGGGCTATGGAGGCCTGAAATCCCGGTCTTGATCCGCTGAAGATGACAAACAGTGCGACCGACTTGCGGAAGCACTTGGTCCTGTCGAAGTACAATTTCAGGGCACACCCGACATCCAGGCAGTGCAGAACTCTGTGCCTCATCCTTGGGCTCAGCAAAAAACGTAGCCAGTACTATTTGCTTGTTCAGATGGAATGCGGAAGGCACCTTAGGTAGGAACACTGGGTGTGTCCGAAGGACTACTTTATCCCTGTGAAACGTAGTATAGGACTCTCGAGACCAGCGCCTGGATTTCACTTATCCTGCGAGCTGAGGTGAGGCCAACTAGCAAGGCCGTCTTAATGGTGACCAGCCTGATGTCCGGGAACGCCATTGGCTCAAACGGTTTGTGCGCCAGGGCACTCAACACTATATTAAGGTGCCACACAGGGTGTGGCCTCTTGGTGGGCGGGTAGACGCTGGTGAAACCCGTTAGATGCTTCTTGACAATCGGGTTGGAAGAGAAGACCTCTTCCTCTGAGTTTCTGTAGGCCCTAATGGCTGCCAAGTAAGGGCGGCAAGTGTCTACATCCACGCCAGAGTGGGCGAGGTGCGCCGAGAAGGAGAGCACGTCGTCCAGTGTACATACAAGAGGGTTGATGTCCTTAGAGACTGCCCAGTGGCAGAACCTGGTCCATTTGCCCTTCTACTGGGCCCTGGTAGCTTTGCTACTAGCACCCTGTATGATCTCCAGATTAGCCTGGGACAGGCTGAGGTGTCCTAGTGTGACCTGCTCAGGAACCACGCTGTCATGGCTAGTTTCTGTGGAGCGTGGTTACTGACCCTGCCCCCCTGCAGCGCCAGAAAATGTGCTGGGCCCATCAGAAGGCAAATGGGAGGTCTCTGAGAGGCTGAGCGGCTCCGAGGACCATGGCCTGGCTGACCACCATGGAGCTATTAAAATGACGCTGAGTTGGCAAGACTCCGTGATCTTGCACATCACCCTGTGTATCAGCGGTGTGGACGGGAAGGCGTATGCGGTCATGCCGTTCCACTGAATCTGCGTTGCCCAGGGAGGCAAACAGTTGGCACTTCCTGTTGTCCCAGGCAGCAAAAAGGTCCACCAGGGGGTGTCCCCCATCTACTGAAGATCTCCTGCAGTACGAGGTCGTTTAGCTGCCACTCGTAATTGTCCGCTCCCAGTCTGCTGAGCCTGTCCGCCTCCAGGTTGGATTCCCCTGGAAGGTGGGTGGCCGTGAGGTAGATTATGTTCTCTAGGGCCCACTCCCACATGTTGACTGCCAGTCTGCACAGTGGAGGGGACCTGGCACCTCCCTGCTTTTTGTCGGTCTGAAGGAGGACAACCTTGCCCTTGATAATCGGAAGGAAGGCTCTGAGCACTAGCCAGATCACCATTCAGTTCCAGCAAATTGATGTGGTCCTCCTGCCGGGTCCATGTGCCATGGACGCAGTTGTTGTTTAGGGTGGCCCACCATCCCTAAAGAGAAGAGTCCGTAGTGATGGTGACCTATGGGGCAGGCTGCCGGAAGGGCTTGCCCGTCCGCAGGTTGCAGTCCCTGGCCCACTATGTTGTCTGGGTGAAGAGAAAGCGGAACATTTATCTCCCCCTGAGAGCCCCGCTCCTGGTTCCATGATGCCGCGAAGTACAGCTGTACCCTCCTTATCCTAAGTCGTGTTGGGGGGGAGGGGCAATAGGACCGCTGCCATGAGCCCCAGCAGGTGTTGTACCACCAGGACAATATCACTTCTCTGCTAAGGAAGTGCGCAGTGGCCCCCTTGCTGGCCGTGATCTTGTCTTCTGAAAGAAAAACTCTGAGCCTGTGCCCCAGATGAGCCCCAAGAAGGTAAAAGTCGGCGTAGGCTGCAGCTGCAACTTCTTGAGATTGAGTGAAGCCCAGATCGTGAAGTGTGTTCATGAGGGCGCGAGAGGTGCGGTACACTGCTTCTGGAGTTTAAGCCCTGACGAGCCAGTCGTAGAGTTACGGCTAGATGTGTGGCCCTGAGGAGGGCCGCCACTGTATTCGTCAGCCTGGTAAAAACCCTGGGGGCCGAGTTGAGGCCAAAGGGAAGCACCTTGTATTGGAAATGGTAGCCCATGATCCTGAATCGTAGAAAAGAACGAGGTGGCTGCCAAATCAGGATGTGTAGGTATGCATCCTTCCGATCCAGGGAGCACAGTCTACCTTGCACAATGTCTCCACTATTAAAGCTGGCGTAACCATCTTGAATTTTTGTAGAGGTAGGGAGAGGTCGAGGGTGGAAAGGTCCAGCACAACTCCCAGACCCGCCTGGTTCTTCTAAATGGCTAAAATCCATGAGTAGAAACCCAAGCCTCGTTGGGAGGCTGGGACTTCCTCCACTGCCTGGCTCTCGACGAGTGACCGGATCTCCACCAAAAGAGTTGCTGTCCCAACCTGTGGGAGGAGAGGCTGGGATGGGATGGGTAGGCGGTACCCTGTGGACACTACAGAGTATCCAGGGGTCTGCAAAATTCTGGCACCAGAACTGTGCATCGAGAGCAAGCCTGCCCCCCACTGGAGGCACGTGGACTTGGAGGGGCATGTACTGCCTCCTTTCCCTCTGAGGCTGTTGTAGAGGAGAGGGACTGGAAAAAGCCCTTACTCGCCGCCCCCCCCACTCCTTTGTTGCTTGCGCCAATGTTGGGTAGGCGAACTGTCAGGCTGCCTGGACCTCCGCTCTTGGAAGCCGTAGGACCCTCCGTACGTAAGCCCCCTGTTCGAGCGCTGCTGTGACTGGGTGTACGTTTTGGGCATGGTCTTTGTCAGGATGGATAAAGACTTGGCTGTTTGTGAGCTGTTTTTCTATTTGTCTAGCTCCTTGTCGGTGGAAGAGGGCACCCCCCCTTCGAACAGTAGGTCTAAGATGCGTTCCTGGACATCCGGGTTGAATTTAGTAGCACAGAGCCAGGTTGTTCTTCTCAGGTCCGTGGCAATGCAGATGACCAGGCCAGAGGTGTCAATGTGGGCCCCGGTGGACTCAATGTTGTCTTGTGCTACCATCTTGGCCTCTGCCAGTCCCGCCTTGAATCGTGATTGGCTCTGCACCGGAAGCTCTGGGAGGTAATCAGCAATTTCCCGCCAAAGCCTCTGCTTAACGGCTGCCAGCATGGCATCTGCATTGGCTTGACGAAGATGCATAGACGCGTTGGAATACAGCTTCTTCCTGTATGCCTCCAAGATCTTCTCCTCCTTGCCTAGCAGTGCCGTGGAGGAAGAGGCTGAGGACGACTGAGGCTTGGAGTATAGGGACACTGCAGCGATCACCGAAGAGTGTGGCTGAGGGTGGGCCGATAGCAAGAGTGTATCCCCCCCTCCATCTGCCTGTACTTGGCGTCCAGGGGTCGATTGACCGAGTGGTGCTTGAGCCAGCTCTTTTCGTCCAAGGCAACTACTTCCTTCTGCATCGGGACCCCTGTTCTCGCTGTGGGACGTAGCAAGAGGACTTTGGCGAAGACCCCCTCTGATGGTTGCTCGACCTCGGATTGAGGAAGGCCCACATACTCTTCCAACCCCGCAAGACGTTCATGGAAGGCCTTGGCGGATAACTGTCTGTTGGGGTCCTCCTCATCTGTGTCCACCTGAGGGTCCGGTTGGTCCAGCATCAGTGAAGACCGTAGCCGGAGGCTGGCACGGAACCGCCTGCACTATTGGTTGGGGGGGCTGGAGCAGACGGAAGAGTCAGAACAGGGGCCAGGGACGCCTGTGGCACCAGAACCATTGGCAAGAGCACGTCCCCGAGGATGACCCACATCAGATGAGCCTTTCCAAAAATCTGTCCTCACAGGCTGGAGGGGTGGTAATCTATTGACAGTAGTGGGTGGCTGCTGGAGCGGTTGCATGCCCTGCCATACATATGCAGCGGGAACCTGCCCTGCACAAATTAAGGGTAGGCTTTAGGCCACATACCTGGTTGACACCAGTCCCACCTCGACACATTCCTCCACCTGCTCCCTGCAGTATCGGGCGGATGTCAGAAATGTCTGGCACAGCAGCCATTTTGTCAAGCTGCCTTCTACGTGCCTGCGTCGTGTTGCTCGGCTCACTGGACCCTGCCCCGTCCAGGACTCAGTGTGAATTATGGGGCCTACCCTGTTCCTCTGGTCTAGACCTGGTAGGTGTTTCGCCCACAGCGGATTGGCCGGTAGAACTGTGTATAAGCCCCCCCACCCCCCGGACAGTTTGCCAGTACTAGGGCATGGACCTTCGGTCCCTCAGCAAGCACGGTCACTGGGAATATCCACTAACCCCCCTCGGCCTGTTGGCCGGTAGCTGATTTAGCCTCGGTATTCTTGCTGGTATGAGGACCCGAGCGTTCTCTCCCGCACGGGCAAGCCCTTGGTAAGTAGTCTCCCTTCCGGGGTGCGCTGGAAAAGAGCGGCCCTACCTTGGGCTTGGATCGATGATAGACGAAGTCCTTTAGGTCCTCTGGAGGCGATCTCTGGAAGAGCTCCCTCCACCTGGCTAGTCTGTCTCTAGACTTTGAGGAGAGCGCTTTGCACGCGGTACAAGCTTGCCAGCCATGGTCTGGACCAAGGCAACGTAGGCAGAGAGCGTGGGGGTCTTTAGTTGGAAAGAGCCTGTCACAGGATGGACACCTGCTGAACCATGTAGAAGTCAACATGCACCAGGGAGGAGCGTGACGCCTGAGGACTGAGTACCTGAATGATAAAAAAGACAAAATGACAGAAGAGAAGTAGTATCTGCGCGTAGAATTACATGGCTGAAGCCAAACCCAGGAGCACTGGTGAATTCGGCCCTTTCCTGTAGAAAACGGGATGGCGGTGTGGCACCGGAGTCAGGGCACGGCATGCTCCCAGGGCCGCATCCCAGCGCGCCTCTAAATTTAAAGGGGAAAGAAGATTTTTTTCTGGTGAAAAAGGTTCCGTCTCCAGTCAATTGGAAGGGACGCCCATGCAGTATGGAGGAAAGGGGACGGGACCTTCGAGTAATCAATGTCCACAGTGTCCTAGCTATTTAAGTCACCTGAGTGTGTAGGAAGTGTATGTGCCATTCCTAATGGGTATCATGTGATTTAGAGAAACTAAGAGTCCGTTTTAAAGTATATAACAGTTTTACATGTTTTTCTCCCTTTCTGAAGGTTTATATAACTGACTGAAATAAATTAATGGTTTTAATAAGAAACCTTGAGCATAAGTGTTTATTTGGATAACTATATTGTGAAACTGTCACAACATTATTGCTCACATTGACCCCTCTTGAGATAAGGCTGGCTGCTCGACCAGACTACCAACCTGTGTAGTTCAGACTTTCAATGACTTGCAACGATTGCTCTGGTGGAGTGGGCTCTCAAACAGCTGGGCAGCTGTTGGTTAGCAAACCGGTGACAATGTGTGATGCAGCCAGAGAACCATCTTGTAATGGAATCTTTGGGCAAGGCCTTCCCATGGTTCACAGGACCAAAGTTGACGAACAGCCGTGAAGTCTGTTAGGAAAGAATTGATGTAGTAACCCTGTGGAAGGCTACACCAACCTTGTCCTGTTGGTATTAGGTAACCCACCTATTGGTATAGGTCTGTACTACACAAGTTGTTAGTGTAACTGAGCAGCCAAACATCTCAAGCAGGGTAAAAGTGAGCTCTAGCAATGAAAACCACCAATACAAGTAGCCAAATAACACTTATACTCAAGGTTTAGGTTATAAAAACAGTCGTTTTTAAAAAAGCATTCTTTAAAAAGGGCAACATCTGTAGCAATCAAATACTCTTTAGCAATGCTTCTTACACAGTTCCTACACTTTGAGGTGACTTCACTAACTAGGACAGTAATTACATTTATAAATCACTAGTACACTTTGTAAATTGAGGTTTGTAGAAAGAAAAGGTTAAAAGGAAGGAAAAAGTTTAAACAGGTTCTCAAGGCAAGTGAGCACTTTAAATCTAATGAAGTCTAGATAAAAATCTTTCCCAGCAATATTAGTTTAAAACCAATCACCTATGAGGGACAGTAAGTACCAAAGTCAAGTGGAATAGAAGAGTCTGCAGGGAGCCAGCACAGCCAAAGTCAATTGGAGCAAAGTCTATGGACCTGAGGCACTTCTTAGACAGTAAAAGTCTGGCAAAGTTAGGGAGTTTGTTGGAGAAGAAAATCACTGCAGGATCACAAGCTGTTACACTTGTGAAGGGTAGAGCTGAAATCAAATCTAGTCAAGCAGCTATTGCAAGTCTCAACTGAGAAGAGCAAGCTGCAGACAATGAGGGAGTACCCCAAGTCAGAACAGTACCTCGAGAAGAAGCGGGCTTCTGTCTGGTTGCAGCAATGCAGATTGTGTTCCTGGCCGTCGGTTGGGGAGACACGTCTAGGGACTCCTGCGGCAGCAATTCGAAGGTCGGCGGCAGCTACAGGCTCTTTTCGGATTAGCTGCACTTCGCGATTTCAGCGCTTGGTAAAAAGCACCACCACAGATCTTGGACAACGGTTGGGCTTCCTTCACTCCTTGAGTCCTGCACTGTGGTGAGGGGACTAGCTCTGGTTGTCGGCATCTGGAGGGTCCCGAGGAGCTTCCTGGAGCTTCTGGTCGGCTTACAAATATTGCATTCTACTACGGATTTCTCGACCCCTAGCACTCATTTCAGGCAGCAGCAAATAAGTACAGCCAGTTTTGCAGTGTCTCAGGTTAGTTGGTACCCACTAACCCAAGGGAAGTCGTCCCTTCCGGAGCTTCTCTTGTCGATCAGAAAAAGGAGTTTCAGCATAGCAGCAGGGCTTCACCGGGCAGTTGACCGGTCCAGGAGGACGCAGCAAGCTTTGTTCAGTTTCTTCATCGGGT
Source organism: Ambystoma mexicanum (assembly GCF_040938575.1). Classification (NCBI taxonomy): domain Eukaryota; kingdom Metazoa; phylum Chordata; class Amphibia; order Caudata; family Ambystomatidae; genus Ambystoma; species Ambystoma mexicanum. The sequence continues at coordinate 580,687,766 of NC_090935.1, forward strand.
AGTTCTTCCCAGTGGTCAACTCTGCCCCTAGGCACTAAACCCTGGCATTTTAAGCAGGTTTCTCCCATTCATACACAGCCTAGCTGTCAATCACACAGCAGGGTGGTTGTCGTAAAAGGACAGCCAAGCCAATCAGGACTGGGTGCTTTCAGGTTTCCCTAGAGACTAAGACCAGGGGAGTTTCGGGCACCTCCCTCACTTTCTGCCCTTCCAGACTCTGGAGCCAGAGGCGAGTTTCAGTACTGAAGCCGGCGAAAGGCAAAAACGAACAAAGGGCTCAAACCTGGTTTGGCACGCAGAGTAAAACCTGAGAAAGACCTCACCAACAGGAAATGGCAAAAAAAAGAAGACCAGGCCCATTTTGAAAAAATGGTCACCCATGGGTGCCACACTGCAGCTGAGGATTCAGCCTGCGGCAAAAAGGCACAATGGTAGGAAAATTAAACCACTAACACCACCCATTTAAAGTAGTGAGGGTAACAAAAAATGTTACATGAGTAGGTCGGAAAAGGGGCTACTAAGTAACCCGCCAGCACTACACAAGATAAGGTGTGCTAGACCTACAAATAGAAAAGTTAAGTAAAGTTAATTTCACTATACAATTCTTGGGAACAGCAGTTCACACAAGAAAAGGTGTGAAAACCTTATGAGAAATCTAAAGGATTTCTCTGACACTGCACTGAGGGTGCCGTTTGTCACCATACAATATGTTTGTCAGACTCCGACAACAAAGGAAACACTTAATCCAAATCATGTCAAAACACATGAGTGAGAAAAAGGGCTCATTCACTCCAGAGTTAAAATTAAAAAGTCCTAAAGTCCAGCAAAAGAGTTGGGGTCTATAAGGTTGAAGGGAATTTGCACAGAACAACAAGTTACTTACCCCTGGTAACTTTCTTTCGACTGGATGTTCCTCCCACGTATTCCTCATCTTTGATATTTGCATCTTCAGCTCTGCTGCTTGGGAAAACAAATTCACCCCAGAGGACGCTGTACTCGATGTTGTGGCGTTGATGTCCCTCGAGGGTTGCTGTCGGGTGTCAACGTCATCAGTAGTACAAATAGCTCGAGCCGCGCCTGTTGGCTTCAGTTCTATTTTTCCGTTCCCATCAATCGAGGAATTGGCCAGGAGTAGCCCAAGACCGCATGCGCTCAGAAAGCGCAGAGTACAAAACACGTAAATTGGAGGGTGACTTTATGGAAAACAGTGTAAGGAGGCTTACAAGAGAGCATGTAACTCACTCACCGTACGGGCTGATGTTAAAGCCACTAATAGGACTGTTTATGTAAGGAGCCTTAGAGGACATTAATGTAATGGTTCGAATGGAATTCATGTGAGAAATTTTAATACCAAATTTAAATCCCAAACAGGCACATGAAATGGGACTGGAGGGTACACGTTACTGAGACCCTTTAGAAATTGCACAATCAATGGTATCTTGAAATACAAGACCTCTTCAGAGGAGCGCTTAAAAAATGGTAAGCACAGCCAGGTATCCTTTTATCGTTCCAATCTGGAAACCCAGATTGGCTAAATGCAACAGGAAAGAAAGCACCATAGGTGTGCCACATGGGAAAGGATCCACATTCTTATCTTTGCACCAATTACTGATCTTATTCCAACGACACTGGTACAAGGATTTGGTTGCAGGCCTTCTGGCAGAAAGCAAGAGCTCCATTACGTCGTGCACGAGGTCCCAATCCTTTCATCTCAGCCTCTCAGAAACCATGCGTGAAGGCATTGTGTCATGAGCTCTGGGTGGAGAACCCAACCTTCCTCTTGCGAGAGAAGATCCTCTCTTTGTGGAAGACTTATTGGAGGGCAGATGGACATGTTCACAAGGTCCAGGTACCACCTCCTCCTGGCCCAATCCGGAGCAATTAGGATCAGGGATTTCCTGAACTTTCTCAACCTCCTGATCACGTGAGGAATGACGGGTATTGGAGGAAACGCGTACAGCAGTGGAAATTCCCAGTCCACTACGAATGCTTCCCCTAGAGCTCCTCTGAGGAAATTCCCCTTGAGCAATACTGGTCGCACTTCCGATGAACCTTGGTGAAGATCACTTGAAGGACTTCCCGAATTCGTTCCCCCTCGGGGGAGACTGCTCTGCCTGCTCAGAGCATCCGCTGCCGTGTTCTGCTCTCCAGCTAGGTGAACTGCCGACAGATTCCTACTTGAATTGGCCAGAACCAGAGCTGCATTGCGCCTCTGCGCAGTGGTTGTGACCCAACACCACCTCTTGTTGAGGTAGTACATGGCCACTGTTGTCCGTCATTATCAGGATATTCTTTCCCCGTACAGAGGGCAGGAAAGCCTGCAGCGCTAGTACGATTACACTCAGCTCCAAAAGGTTGTGTAGTTTGGACTCCAATGGAGACCAACAACTGCCGATTGTCAGTTTGTTGGTGTGGGCTATCCCACCCAGCGAGTGAGGCGTCTGTCACTACGGTTATTTCTGGCCATGGTTGCCAAAAAGATTCTCCCTTGAGAACATTGTCCCTGCAAGCCCACCATAGAAGGTCCTGAGCAACTCTGCTCGGAACTTGCAGTAGATCTGACATATTCCCTGAAAATTGAGACCACGAGTCCCGAGGGACCATTGAAGGGATCTCATTCTCAATCGGGCTTCTGGCACCAGAAAAATACAGGATGCCATGAGGCCGAGCAACCTCAGGAAATCCAAGGCCGGCAGATGATGGGCATTTTGGAACTTTGTTACTATCTGCAGAATGTGTTGAGCTCTCACCAGGTTTTCCCCAGAAGGAGTAGCCAGGACTGCTCAGATGAATTGGAGCCTTTGGAATGGCATCATATGGGACTTCTTGTAATTGAGGAAGAAGCCCAGTCTAGGTAGGGAGTGGCAGGTGATTTGGGCATGTTCTTCGGCCTGTTCACGCGAACGAGCCCTAATCAACCAATCGTCCCGGTAGGGTAGATGTGAATTCCCCCTCTGATGAGACTCACTGCCACTACCGTCATTAGTTTGGTGAAAACCTTCAGGTAGATGTCAGCCTGAATGGCAGAACTTGAAACTGATGAGAACCGCAAACCTCAGGTACTCTGTGCTTGAGATGGATTGGCACATGAAAGTAAGCATCCTGAAGGTCCAATGATACCAACCAGTCTTGGAGTTGGAGAGCCTGAAGGATCTGAAAAGTGTTACCATCTTTAACTTGTCCGTCCTGAGGAAGTTGTTCAAATTTCATAAGTCCAAGCTAGGTCTCAATCGTCCGTCCTTCTTGGGAAGGAGAAAGCATGGGGGGGGGGGTGGGAATACAGGTACATGTTTTATTGCACCTTTCACTAGCAGGGTTAAAAAGTCCTGCACAAGGAGCGGATCTGCAATTTTGACAGAGTTGGCTCCCGGTGGATGATCTTGAGGCCTTTTTTTTTTAAAAAAAAGGAAGGCAATAATAACCTTGGGCTGTTTCCAGAGCACAAGCATCTGAAGTAATGCCCTGCCATTCGTTCAGATGAAGAGAGATTCTGCCTCCCACCGGGGTCTTGTGGGTCAAGGCATGTTAGGGAGAATTCTCTGTAAGGCTAATTTCCCAAACCTAGTGAGTCCCCCAGCAGCTTTGCTGTATTTTTGGGCTAAGAGTGAGATTCTTTTGCTCCCACTCTTAGACATGATTTGAGGTGTTCCTTTCACTTTCCATGTGTTTTATGGGCTATGGGGTCTTTTACTCCATAGGATCTCATGTGTTTTTTTGATGTGGGTTACACTGCACCCTCCATGCCGTAACCCAGGGGTGTCGTAGCGACCCCCCCCATCATAGACTCCATACCCTGGGACTGACTACTGTCTCTCCCAGGGCATGTAAAGTCACCATTGGCTTTGCTAGTCCCAAATTATGAACAGAAACCAGTACAAACCATCATATTGTGGACGTACTGGTCGGGGCAATTCGATTGCCCTGGGGTCTGTTCGAGGGGGCACGTCTCCGTCCCCCCCTGATCGAGTTGGCTGGTGGCAGTGGATACTACTTTTTATATTCGACCGCAAATATATCTCTATGGGATTTTCCCATTGTCCGAGGCTACCAACTTTAATTATTTAATTCTTATAGCTTCGAACATTATTAATTTTATAAAATTATTATTTAATTAACTCACCGGTTGGTATTTTTTGCCAGAACTCGATTCTAGAATGGCGTTTGTGTTCTCTTCTGTGATGTTGGGTGTCTTGACCCACGTTCAAGTTATTATGCTACAGCATTTGGTGCTGTGGGCTTAGAAAATCCAAGATGGCGGAAAAACCCACAATTGCGCCAGAATCCTGGAGAACCGTGCAGTCTTTCCGCACAACAAAATGGTCGCCTGACCTGCCACCCACCAGTGTGAGCGTGAGGGGCCAGAAGCGCCATGAGCAAAATCAATGCGAAGGAATATGGTGCTGTTCAAAACCCGTTGTTAATGTCAAAAATAGGTGCAATACTGGTGCTCACCACTACCAGAAAGCCGGCGTTTTAAAACCACCAGACACTTGTGTAAAACTGAACAAATTAACCAAACCAGGCCAAAGAAAGACTTACTAAGAGGTGGATACAATGTAAAACTATATTCTGAAATGACTTGAAGGAAGTAATTGTCTAATGTATGTATTGAAAACAGCTGGGGATGTCAGCAGCTTAAGTGAATTTGGGTTTAAAGCCACTAAAATCAAAATGTTTAGAATAAATGAGGGACCTACTTTTGAGTGTTACATAGGTTGCCAATTGTTTAAATGTCATAGTTTTGAACTTAGAATCAGTGTTTTAGCTGCATGTGTAAAAATTGCATGTTTGGTTTGAATATAGAAAACTGGGAACCAAAGTGACATTTAGCTGAAGCCTGGCTGCATTCTGCTGCCCCTGCCAAAAGGAGATGACACCTCTCTGATTGAATTAGGGGAGTGGCACCTGGGGACTGCAGGAAACTAAACAATGAGCCTTCCTTGGCCCAGGCAAATGTTAAATTAGGGGGGTCGTAAATGGCTTCCTCTTGGAAGGGAACGGGGAGGGGCAATGCATCTGTGAGCAAGCTGAGTTGGGGGAAGTGGACAAACCAGAAATTCTACCATGTTCTTTGGAAAACCACACCCCTTTGGGGCCAGAGCATAATTTTAAAAAGATGGATAATTCATAGTACGGACTTGTAAAAATTATATAAATAATGTCATTATTCTTGTGATTTTTCTGTGCACATTTTAAGAGGGGTTAGGAATCTGTTATGTTCTTGGGGGTAGTAGTGGAAAATAACGTATTACTCCAAATGTATGTATGTTAAAAATCTGACACCTTATCTGAAACCCATATCCCTTGTGCACATTTGTGTAAAATCTGGAAAAGTTTAGAGGTCATTATCTGGATGAAAAGGGCAGAATTCTGTCAAAAGTGGACACAACATCTTACAAAGACAGGGATCGGATGGTTTGGTGCTACAGAAAATATGTTAACTAGACATATAATATTAGAAAAATGGTACATAGATAAATGGGTATTTGGATCAGAAATAGATGTGTGTGCAATTTGACAAGGGGAGGACCCTCTGACCCATAAACCTACCTCATCACTCTGACTCACTGTTCCCTTCTAAAATCAGGTCAAAGAAATATCTTGACCTATCAAATCGTGAGTGGGTTGGGCAAAGAAAGTTAGCATCCACACCCATTTTCAAAAGACATAAAAAGAGCCACTGGAAGCCAGGCAGAGACATTCACTTTCCAGTGGGACGCTTTGCCGGGAGAATCCAGACTTCAAATCCATCAATCTCCAGAGACCAGAGATCCAGAGAGACCAGATCGCTGTGCAGTGCCGAGAGCTGACCCAGATCACTGTGCGCAGAATCAATACCCAGTGGCGAGAGAACCGCAGCCAATCCTGACCCGATCCATGACGAAGTCGCATTCCTATCCAAAATATAGTGCGAGTACTCAGCCAGAACTGTGCAAAACCCAATCTCTTAGTTTAATATAATCTAATTCAAACTATTTTAACCTATTGAGAACTGGATCCTAGAAATCGTGTCATTCTAAAGCTGCAAAACTGTCATTTGTCGTTCTGAGCTTTATTTTAATTTCGAGAATCTACCTTCACAAAATCGTCCGCATCTCCGGAACCGTTTGTCCTAGGAACGAAATTTAACATTCATCTTAAAGCTAAGATTCTAAGCTTTCCAACAAGCCTAAAAGTCTTTCTACTCCTACTTCCTCCGTAATTGCGCTCGACGCACGAGACTAAATTGCCGCGATTTGACATTTTGCTTCATTGCAGCCACGTGTAAAAACAGTTGTCTTTTGCTTCCATTACGGAATTCCGTTTTCAACCTGGTAACCATACCTGAATCATTGATAGGGCTGGCCTGAACTGATTTGAAGTATCTCTCACTCACCCTGAACCTCTAGAGGGAATTAAAATCATGTTTAGCCTATTTTTCCCTTCTTTGCTTACCACATTTAAAGTACTTTGCCTGTGTTTAAAATCATCCTTGTGATCTAAGCTTGCTAGGGGAAACTGAATTTGGATCGTACTGTGATTGTATTCCTGAAGACTGTGTGTTACTTCCACCTCCTTACATTGCATAGAGGGGGGTGAATTGCCAAAAGGGGAAAAGTGATTATATTATGTTTTGCTGAAATCATATCAAATTATTTCTGTGTTGCATTCTGTCCGACCTTGCATTTCCTTGAACCATATAAAGCATTCTCTGCTACCTTAATCCTCTGTTCTCATTCATAAGTAACCAAGAACTGTGCCACTGTAGGATTACCTATTGCTGATTACTGCTCATATTCACAAGTGTGTTATCAATTATCAATTTATTTATAAAAGTGTGATATATATTGTTTAATTTTTCAATACATCTTTTAAATTGCAAAACAAACCTACTTCTTGGCTCAGTGAGGTCAGGGGAATTCGAAGAGAGGGGCGTTATACAAGGGTTCATCATCCAGATTATAACTTGTCATAAAAATATATAAATAAGGGCTTCCCTTGAGCAATCCCAGACAAGGCACTGACTTAGTCGGAATGCTTGATTGGAGTCATTAACAGTGACTCCAACCCAAGTCGAGCCCTTTGTTCCACTTTTTGGCAGGCTTCTCCACAGAAGCCTCCAAAAGTGGTGCCACTCTGTCTGGGTACCACAGTGGGTGTGGGAGGGGGTTTAGGCACCCTGGACTGAGTTACCACCACTTACCATGTTTGATTGACAGCTATGCTGAGTGAATGGGGGTGTGCTGCATAAAAGCAGGGCTTTGGGGACTGGAACTTCAGAAGTCGCCACAGGACCCAAGAATCCGAGGAGGGAGAAGCTGAGCCGACCTGCAACGATGACACCACCGGTGGAGCCCTGCTGAACCGTCTCACCACTTTTCCCGACGACAGAGGAGATCTCCAGTCCGGAGAGTCTTCTTCCTTTGACTGGTGGGATAACCAGTTTCGCCTTCTTTTCACCTTCCTAGAGCATCTCGTGGCCGCCTTGCCCGTGCCAAGCACCCCGGCAACCGGAATACCATGGTTTACCACTACCACGAAGAGAAGGGTAGTGCCTTTTAACCGGAGAACTCTGCAGCTGGTTTCTTCCCTGGCAGTGCAACGACCTTCATCTTTCCTCCACGGCGAGGCCTCTTCTTCCTCTGGACGAAACACCGACTTGCACCTGCTGCAAAGAACAACTGCCCCCGCTGGAGCTTCCTTCACACTTAAGGTACTGTGTCCCGCCTGGCTTCCCTTGCGACAGATCGTTCGGGGTAACAGTAAAGACTCGACTTTCTAACCTGGGCTAGCCTGGGACAACCTAGCTAACTTTTCCTGACTTGAATTTCATCCTTTTTGTGCAAACTATCTACAACTCCTCTTTGGGCATAACCCCACTGTGTGAACCTGGACCCCCTTCTGTTTGCTCTCTCCAAGAGTGGGCCTTGCAATTGACTTCCTTGCTCTCCAGTAGAACTCTGCCTATCCTGCCTTACTGTGGTTCTTTGTAAAAGTATTGAAACTTGTGTGCTTCCTTAACCCTGCCTTTTTCCTCCCTTTCTTTACAACTTATTAGAGCGTCATCTTATGTTAAGCACTCACCTCTGTCTGAAAATAAGTGGCATTTCTCACTAAGACTTGTCTAATAAGTATATATATATATATATATATATATATATATACACATATATACATGATAGTGACTGTGTGCTGAATTTACTCACCTCGGTTTTGCTAGTGTAAATTACAAGTGTGTTTTTAAATAAATAATTATATACTTTTACACCAAAGCTCTGGTTAGTGTTTGTGCTACTGTGCCTCTGTACCTATTGTGTATACTCTGCATACTGCCTAACTCTTCTTGAGGGAAGTCTGACTGCTCAGCCACAGCTACCAAGTGAATCTGTGTGGTGCAGACTGCTACCAAGTGGGTTTACTGCCTAAGGGAACTGCACAGGTTTCTGCCTAGCAAGGCATCAGAGCGGCTTAGAGGCGGCTGCGGACAAAGATGTCGCTGCTGGCACCGATTTAGCACCCCGTCCTCGTTCACCACGAGGGAATCTTTTCTGTACCCTTTGCCCAGCCTGTCATCTTCTCTTTCCAAATGAGGAATAGAAACAAAAAGGACGACCTCTCTAGGAAGATGAGCCTGAATAGGTTTGTTGTTGAGGTTGACGTATGGAGGCGCTAAGTGATTTAGCCGCCGCTTTGGAGGTCTGCAGCTTCTTCAGACTCATCCGCCTTGCTGTCGAACAACCTCAAGCCGTCAAAGGGCATATTGAGTAGTCTGGCCTGCACATCGAGTGCAAAGCCCAACTTTCTCAACCAAGCAAACCTGCGTAGTACGGTGCTAGAAACCATGGACCTGCTGATACTGTCAGCAGTGTACAGTCCTGACTGGAGACACTCCCCCATTGCCTCCTTCCCATCCTTCACAATAGCCAGGAAACATTCTCTTCCCTCATCTTCTGGAATGTGCTCAGCCGCCATGCTAACAGTCCCACAGGCTGTAAGTAAATCTTGAAAGAGTACAAGTAACATTAGCAGACTTCAAGGCCATACTGCCCGATGTGAAAATCTTACGAGCCCAGGCATCAATCCTCTGGTCTCTATCCAGGGGAATAGATGGGTAAGCAGACTGCCTGGTCGATGTGGCTGTCTGAACCACCAAGCTTTCAGGTGTAAGGTGCAAATAGTCCGGATCAATACTAGAAGGCCTATATTTTCTGGCAAAGTTCCTGTTTACAGCAGGTCCAGATTATGAGATTCCCAGTAATAATGGGTCCATCTGAGGGCCTTAATTCAGGATATCCGTCATATCGTCTTTGTGTCGACAAAGGTTCCGGCAATAGTGCCGACTTACTCAGCATTGCCTTTGACTTATGTATCGACAGGCTTGACTCAGTCAACGATTTGCTTTTTTTCGGAGGTATCGGAGAAGGACTAGGTTCTCGAGACTATACCCTCAACGATTACTGGTCGGACCGAGCGCGACTCGCTGGTTTGACACTCAGCTTTGCCATGCTAGTCTTTGACCTCCCCAAGTCGTCCGAAAGGAGGGACCAGGGAATGGCCTTTGCGTGATTCTTTCGGTGGGGAGTCGAGGACGCATTCTCGAATATACACAACATTTGACTCTTGAAAGCATCCCATTTTCTAGGGGAATCATTTTTGGTTGGGCACCTGATAAACTCGGTAGAGGAATCAGACGAAGAGTAAGAGTGAGTCCTATGGAGTCTCTTCTCCATCTTCTTAGACGAAGATTGTCTCGACCGACTCCTCAACTGTGACTTCAACTTTTTGTGCCGGGATGGGTCTCTAGACTCCCCAGACTTTTTATCCCTCTTCAAAAAGGACATCGAAACCACCTCGGCGCTCCCCAAGAGATTTAGCTTTTCCTGTCATGGCCCGACAGGACCTGCATTCATCGGTTCGGTTTACTTACTAAGGGCAATACACCCTGTCAATTTGTAGAAATTGCCCCATTGTTTATTCGGAACCCAGGCACCACAGGCAAACCTGATTTGGTGGGGGTGAGTGGGTGGAATCAGTAATAGACATCTTCGCCCCGAAGACATGGCATTTTTTAAAACCAGACCTTGGGGGTTGGAAGATGACATTTCTTGATGAAATTGAAGCGCACCATTCAACACTCAAAGCAAAGCTTTTGGAAAAACTGAACTGAAGCCAAGGGGTGCGGTTTGAGCTATTTTTATTACTGATGCCGCCGACTCCATGACATCGAGCACAGCGTCCTCTGGTGTGAATTTTTTTTCCGAAGTAGCACAGCTGAAGATACAAATATCAAGATGAGGAATCCGTGGGAGGACACAATCCATTTGAAAAGAGGTTTCTACCAAACAAAGTCTAAACTCTTTGTGCAAGTCATGTAAAATTTCAGGGCACGAGCAACGTCCAGCGAGTGCAAGGCCCTTTCCACCGGCGACAAAGGTTTCAGAAAAAAACAGGAATCGCCAAAGGCTTGTTGAAGTGGAATTTCGACGCGACTTTTGACATGGGAGGTGCATACGTAGCACCACCCTCGATTCGTTGAAAGGTAGATAAAGACTCTTGCAGGATATGGCCTGGACCTCACCTACATGTCTGGCAGAGGTGATAGCCACAAAGAAAGCCGTTTTCCACAAGAGAAATCTGAGAGGGGCCTGATGGAGAAGCTCGAACGACACCCTGGCTTTTGCGAGGACCTCCCTGCAGTCCACTGGCAACTTGTATCCTCCAAATACTAGGAATGCAGGAGCCAAGACCTCTGGTTCAGCAATCCTGGTTCATGATGCAGGATTGAGGCTCCTTCTCTGGTGACAAGTTCCAGAACTACTGGCTTTACTGAGGCGACGCTGACAGCCTGAGAAGGTCCAGGTACCAAATCTGCCTCAGCAACGCCAAGGTGATGAGTATCCTCCTGCATTGACACTGTGTTGATGACACTTAACAGGAGAGGGGCTAAGTAAGAATTGGTGCAGTCACACTGTGTGAGACCACACACTCAAGCCAGGGGCGGGCTTCCGGGCTGAAGCCTGCTAAAGGCCAAAACACAAAGGGCACAGACCAAAAGCCAAGAAAGACCTCACAAACAGAAAACTGAAAAAACAAGACAACCATGGGTGCTGTGCTGAGGCTTCAGCAAAAACACACATTGGTTCAAAAAAAAAAAAAAACTCCTGAGATGGTGGCATTTCAAGCTTGGGAGCCTGACTTCCATCCATCTAATCCCAAAATTAGATACGTGTGTGAAGTTCTGTATGTCCGGGAAGCCCTTTATACCCGATTCAGCAAGTGCTATTGGCGGGTTGAGGACAGACCGTGGGGTCTCAGAAGGATTTGAAGTGTCAAGTAGCCCAAAGAATGAGGAGTTGACACATGCTTGATTAAGCAGATGGTTAGTTAGTACTTCGGTAACAAACTATACAATTACTCAATCATAGTTCTTCTGTCGAACTGTTACAGTTTAACGCATTCTACATATCTGTCCCTAAATATACAGTGATGTCAGCTGGTGGGCTGACTCATGCGGATGGTGACTTGTGGGAAGGGAAGTGGAGAATATTGATTTGTTTCAGAAAAATAAATTTCCCATTGACCCCGACATCCAGTACTTACGGAGCCATAAAAATGAAAATACCATTAGGATAAGACTGAATAGAAATATCACAATGAGTGACGTGGCCTTGACAGGAACAGGTGTATCCGCTATGGAAACCTGGATGGAGGGAGGTTTAGTGATTCTGGCGATTTCAATGGTAGTTATTTTAATATGGTTGATCACGCTTACGTTCAAGATGCAGATGAGGTTTGTTGTAGTGACAATGGGAAAGGAGAAGACCCCCATTGAGAGAAGCGCATGTATTTTGAATGCTATTGTGTTGCTGCAGCGACTCTTTGATTGGGTCCCAACAGAAACAAAGGAGGAAGTGTAGGGAGAGGGAGCTCTGAATTTTAGTTAAGGCTCCACATTTCAACAGGGATGAAAATTGATCCCAGCAGTGAGCAAGAGTGTGTTTGTTTATTTTATTTATATAGCGCACCTGACCTAGAAGTATCTGGACGCTCTTAAGGCAAGTAGATTGTTACAGACATAGGCATTACGGTTAAAATACGGTTTGGTCATGCATAGACAGTCAAATACAAGTAGGTTACAGGTAACACTTTACAGACCTAGGCAATGTTAAGAGGTTACAGTTGCATACGTATGTTACTGAATGGATGGAATACAGGCATGACGAGTGTAGAGAAACAATTTGTTTTGCTAAGTGGCTAGAATACAGGCAGCCCAAATGTACAGGGATAGATGATGCAGATATAGGAAAGTCAAGGTGGATAGTTCATTAGTTAATGAACTCAAAGTTCAGAAGAACAAGATACTCTCTTACCTGGTAACGTTCTTTCGATGGGATGGTCCGACGACGTATTCCAGATCTATGGCAGTTATCACCACAGCTGTGCTGCTTCGGAAAATCTTTCTGCGTCGATGACGTCGATAGGCTGTCCTTGAGGGCCTCCGTCGAGCCGACGTCACCGGATGTTATAAGTAGGACACACGACACCCATAGCCTCAGTTGTAGTTTTTTCCCCAGAACGTGTGGCACCAATCTTTTTCCAGTATGACTACAGAAAGCCTTGCGGAAACGCAAGCTGCAATCGCATAAGAAATTCTGTAGCGGGGAAGGCAGGGAGGGAGCGATATGGAATACGTCGTCGGACCATCCCATCGAAAGAACGTTACCAGGCAAAAGAGTAACTTGTTCTTAGAGGGGATTGGGTCCTCCGACGTATTCCATATCTATTACAGACTCCCAAAGCAGTACCAAGTTAAGGAGGTGGGAAAAGAATTTAGAATATACAAATTTAGAATGCCCAATCAAATTGCAGAGTAAAGGACCGCCTTGCCAAAGGCCAGATCCTGCCCATGGATAAAATCTAGGTAGTAGTGACGTACAAAAGTATGGACCGCAGCCCAAGTGGCTGCTTCACAGATGTTACGAATAGGAACGCCCCACTGCAGGGCAGTAGAGGCAGCCATACCCCTAGTCGAATGGGCACGTAAGCCTACTGGAGGGTCCTTACCCGCCAGGAGGTAACATTCAGAAATTGCCAAGATAATCCATCTAGACAGTCTGCTTAGTCACAGCTTGTCCCAAAAGCCTTCCAGCGTAACCAATAAAGAACTGATAGTCCACTCTGACCCGGGACATGCGTGAAATATAGAAACTTAAAGCTCTCCTAGGATCTAAGCCTTTCCTCGTCCTTACCAGGATACGGAGGAGGATAAAACGCCAGGCTCAAATGAAAATCCGACACAACTTTCGGAAGAACAAACTCTAAGGACAACCTGTCCTTATGAAACACAGTGAAGGGTGGCTTAACAGACAGTGCCTGCCGGCCGTCTGGCCGAAAGCAACACCTCCATCACGTCCTCAGGGAGGTCCCAATCCTTATACCTGAACCTTTCAGAAGCCAAGCATGTAGGTTGAGAGATCTGACCTCTGGATGGAAAACCTGACTCCCCTCCTATGAGAGCAGATCGTCTCCGTAGGGAAGACGACGTGGAGGGCAGATGGACAAGTCGAGAAGGTCCAGGTACCATGACCTCCGGGCCCATGCCGGAGCAATGAGGATCATCCGGAAACCGAACCTCCGAGGCACTTGCAGGATGACGGGGACTGGAGGAAACGCGTAAGCAGTGAGAAGGACCACTCCTCCACGAACGCGTCTCCCAAGGCTCCTCTTGGAGGAAATTCCCGCAAGCAGAACAGTTTGCACTTCCGGTTGACACTGAAGGCGAAGAGATCCACTTGAGGGGTCCCCCAAAAGGCGAAGATCTCCAGTAGAATCTCCTGAGCCAACTCCCACTCGTGAGAGATCGCGCTCTGCCTGCTCAGAGCGTCCGCCGTCTCGTTTTAGTCTCCGGCCAGATGAACTGCCGAGATCAAAATTTCCTGCTGGATGGCCCAGAACCAGATCTCCATCGCCTCCCTGCACAGAGGAAATGACCCTGCCCCCGTCCCCTTTTGTTGAGGCAGTGCATGGCCACTGTGTTGTCCGTCAGAATCGGGACATTCTTCCCTCGCACAGTCGGCAGCAAAGCCTTCAGGGCAAGCCTGATGGCCCTCAGCTCCAACAGATTGATATTGAGTCTAGACTCCGGAGATCAACGACCATTGACTGTCAGCTCGTTGGCATGAGCTCCCCATCCCGTGAGGGACGTGTCCGTCACGATCGTCACCTCCGACCAGGGCAGCCAAAACCGAGCCCCCCCCCCCCCCCCATCAGATTGCCTTCGACAGCCCACCACATAAGGTCCTGGGCGACCGAGGGCTGCACATGAACGGGGTCCGACATCCTGCTGGAGGACTGTGACCACTGCAGCTTGAGAGCCCATTGCAAAGATCTCATCCGCAACCTGGCCTCTGGCACCAGAAGAATGCAAGATGCCATGAGGCCGAGCAACCTCAAGAACTCGAACGTTGGGAGACTGGGCATGTTGAAACTTGTGCACCATCTGCTGAAGATGGTGAGCCCTCACCTTGGGAGGAAAACACTACCCCAGGGACGTGTCGAGCACTGCTCCGATGTACTGGAGCCGCTGAGTTGGCGTCAAGTGGGTCTTCTTTAAGTTGAGGGAAAAGCCCAACTTGTGAAGGGAGTGGCAGGTGACGGACAGATGATCCAGGACTTGTTCGGGAGAGCGCGCCCTGATCAACCAATTGTCCAGGTAGGGGTAGACGTGAATCCCCCTTTCCTGAGATGAGCTGCCACAACCACCATGAGCTTGGTGAAGACCCTCGGATGGAGGTCAATCTGAACGGCAGGACCCGAAACTGAAAAGTGCGAGTCGCCAACTGCGAACCTCAGGTACTTCTTGTGCTTTAGATGGATCGGCACATGGAAGTAAGCGTCCTTGAGGTCGAGAGACACCAACCAGTCCTGAAGTTGAAGGGCCTGGAGGACTTGAGAAAGAGTAACCATCTTGAACTTGTCCTTCCTGAGGAGCTTGTTCAAACTGTGCAAGTCCATGATGGGTCTCAATCCTCCATCTTTCTTCGAAATCAAACAAGGGAAATACCATCCCTTGTTCCTCTCCGCTACAGGCACCAGTTCTATGGCGTCTTTCTCCAGCAGGGATTGAATTTCCTGAGCAACGAGCGGATCCGGTCTCTTCAAAGAGAGGTTCCCTGGTGGATGGTCATGAGGCCTCTGCCGGAAAGGAAGACAGTAGCCATGGGCTATAATCTCCAGAACCCACATCTGAAGTAATGGCACGCCATTCTACAAGATGCTGCGCCAGCCTTCCCCCAACCGGAGAAGCAAGGGCCTCATGACTGAGCTGAAGCGGCTGCGGCAGTGCCTGGCGGCAAAGATGCGGCTGCGGCAGTGCCTGGCGGCAAAGATGCGGCTGCGGCAGTGCCTGGCGGCAAAGATGCGGCTGCGGCAGTGCCTGGCGGCAAAGATGCGGCTGCGGCAGTGCCTGGCGGCAAAGATGCGGCTGCGGCAGTGCCTGGCGGCAAAGATGCGGCTGCGGCAGTGCCTGGCGGCAAAGATGCGGCTGCGGCAGTGCCTGGCGGCAAAGATGCGGCTGCGGCAGTGCCTGGCGGCAAAGATGCGGCTGCTCGCGCGGCCTTGGTACCTTGTTTTCCACCTCTGGCACTCCTACGGTTGCCCCTTTGACTTGCAGCTCCTCTCGATTTACAAAAGGACGAGTAATATCGAAAGGAAACTCCCCTCCATTGCTGTCCCCTAGGACGAAAAGGCAGAGGTTGGCGAACTGCAGCGCCCAATGACTTCGCTGGAGCTTTGGAGGTCTGCAACCTCAAGACTTTCGTCAAGCCTTGCTGCCAAAAAGATGGTCACCATCAAAGGGCACGTTGAGAAGCCGGGCTTGCACACCAGGAGCAAAACCCAACTTCCGCAACTACGCAAACCTGCATATTACGGTGCTCGCCGCCATGGACCGGCTGACGCAATCAACCATGTCCAGACCCGACTGAACGGTTTCAAACATTGCATCCTTGCCATCCTGCACGATAGCAAGCAAACCATCCCGTTCCTCCCCTTCAGGAATATGATCAGCCGCTTGGGAAATACAGTTCCACAGAGTGTGCATGAAACGAGACGAGGCACAAACGGAGTTGCCAGCCTGAAGCACCATACCCCCAGAAGAAAATACCTTCTTCGCCCAGCCGTCAAAACGTTAGTCGTCCCCATCAAGAGGGATGGTAGGGTACGACGCCTGCTTTGCCGGGGCCGTAGCCGCCTGCACAACCAAACTCTCCGGAGTAGGGTGCGTGGTTAAGTAGCAGGGGTCGCCACTGGCTGGGCGATATTTCCTCGGCAAGGACTTGCTCACTGCCGGGACACACTCCGGAGCAGTCCAATCCGCAGCCACCCTTCTCTGCAAGGCCATATGGAATGCCAGCACCGGGTCAGATGGAGGACCTTGGTCCAGGATATCAGTCAGGTCATCCTGCTGAAAATCCCCAGAGGGGTGGGGGGGGCAGACTACCCCAGGTAATCCGTGTCCCTCGACATGAGGCGCCGGTATGAAGATTCGGCATGCGTGCCAGGCTCCGGCCAACCAAACTCCACCTCGGGAGAGTCGTTTAGACCACTGGCGTCATGCAGCGACTGACAAAGGTCCTCAAGTTGGCTATGACCAGAAACAACGTCATCAGGAACCTCTGCAGGAACCTCACCTTCCTCAGACCCCTTATCCACCTTAAATAAAATCCATAGGCTGGAAGGAGGGTACAGAAAAAAGGTACAAAGACATGTTTAGCCTTGGCCAGCGCCTTTCTGGGGGTGCCACCATGCCATGGGGTACCTCCGATAAGGCCGCCTCGAAAGGAGTCGACGTAGAGCGTGGCGCCGACAACTTCAACGGCGTCGACACAGGCCTTGAGGGCGGAGCCCCGAGCGTGTCTCGGCAGCCTGGGCGCCTGTCAGGCTGAGATAAATCCTGTGTCCGCGGAAGCTGCTGAACCCCCGACAATCCCCCTGAAATGTAATCCTCAGAACGAGATTATACTCGGCTCTGTTAACTACACTCCAAAGGTTGGTGACGTCTAGACTAGCTGATGGAGAACCTGCAGTAAATCCATAAACACACAAAATCCTCAAATCACTTAACTACCTTTTGATTTTGAAAACTCTATATCCTTAACTAAAATGTAAAGAATTATACCTGGTTCTGCTCTTTAAAGATCTTCGAGAAGAGTGGAGTAATTGCTGGTAACATCTTTCTACCTTTTTTCTTTGCTGATGGTTTTAAAAGGAATCCTGTTCTTTAAAAATGAATTTTAAACCAACACACACGAAAATAAAGTACATAGTCTCTTTAAGAACTTGCAAACTTTTCCAAAGTTAGTAGAAACCTTTTCGCTCACATGCGCAAAAATTTACATGCGCAGAACACGCGCCGAAGAAACACGCAGGAGAAAACACGTGCTAATACACGCGCTACGAAAACACGTGCTGAAGAAATCACGTAGCAGTCTTTTCGCTCGCGTACACGCGCAATGAATACACGCGCTGTGAACACACGTGCTGTAGGTCACACGTAACAGTCTTCTGTAGCTCGCGCACGTTTAAGCATTAAACGTTGAACTATTAACAGTATAACACACAGTTCTAGTTATGAATTTAAATTAACTTTCTCCAAATGTCAGTAATTTGAGCGACAGATTTACAAATCCAAATAAAGTCACTTCGCTTAAGAATGTTATTTCCAAAAGAACTTCCGAAAACTCT
The DNA here is from genome assembly GCF_040938575.1 of Ambystoma mexicanum. NCBI lineage: Eukaryota > Metazoa > Chordata > Amphibia > Caudata > Ambystomatidae > Ambystoma > Ambystoma mexicanum. The sequence continues at coordinate 580,705,490 of NC_090935.1, forward strand.
CCTGTGAACCTGGATACTCTCCTGAAACAACCCCGAATAAGTAGCTGCTCAACTGCCAGGATTTGAAAGTTCAAATCCACTAGGCCCAAGACTACAGCAGGAGCAGCTACAAACACGTCCTCTCAGCTCGGGTTACGACGATGAAAGGCAGAGAGTGACAGTTTAGAATGTTCATTGTTGTCCTGCAGTTCTCTTAGCCAATCAAAGCTTCTATTGTAAAGCTGCATCTTGCCTTGGGACAGAACCAGGAATCTGTATTGAAAAGTTAAGGCCAAACCAACTACAGTAGAAAACCTCTAACGCAGAAATAAAAAGGGAAATATTAGAGGAAACCCGACAGCGCCAATGGCATCGACAACTTCCTCGGAGGCGGGGCCTCGAGAGAGTCTGTCGATGACCTCAGTGCCTCCGGCGTCGATGTCTTCCTCTTAGACATCACAGGTTCTCGCAGTCTCGAGGGCGTCGAGGACCGGGACCTGGAACAGGCATGTGTAGAGCGGACATCCTTGTCCGACTGGGACCTCGAAGGCGCCCGGTGGTCACGACGACTGCTCGAGCCTGAAGGCGTACGAGCGGTGTCTCTAGCACGGCCACGACCGGCGTCCTCAGACAGCGCGGACGGACTGGAGCCCTGCGATTGAAAAATCGGCAACATCTCCTTTCGGATGGAATCCCATTCCTCAGGAGTGGAATGCTTGTTGGGACAAGCAACCCGCCGACGGGTGAAGTCCTCGGAAGAGGACGGGGAAGGCGACCTGCGACGGCGCTTCCGAAGAGGCAGAGTAATGGCGGGACCGACTCCCAGACCGAGAACCCCCGGACTCACCTCACGACAACGATGCAGAGAGTCGCCCCTCTAATCGTCCATCAAAAGACCAGTGGAAAGCGACTTCCAGGGCTTGGCCACCTTACCGACCGACAGCTTCTTACGCTCCCACAAGTCCTTCGATTTGAGTGATAGGCGGTCAACACAGTCGTCCGTATCATGGTCCTCCCCGAGGCACCAGAGGCAAGCGTTGTGCGTATCCATTAGCGACATCTTGGACCACACACCCGGCGCTTAAACCTGGACCGCGGGGTGGAAGAAACCGAAGACGACATACGATAGCAATGAAGAAACGGGTTCGAAGAACCGAAAGAACAGGATTCAGTAGAATCGAGGCTCGGCGAGATCTCGAAAACAAACCCGTTTGCGGAAAAAACAGAACTGAGGCTACGGGCGTCGTGCGTCCTACTTATAACATCCGGTGATGTCGGCTCGACGGAGGCCGTCAAGGACAGCAGATTCATTGACGCAGGAAGATTTTCCGAAGCAGCACAGCTGTGGTGATTACTGTCAGATATGGAATACGTAGGAGGACCCAATTCCCCTCGAAATCTGAGTTACTGTTATCTAGTTCTTGCTAAGTAACCAGGAGATGACATTTCTCCTGAAATTGGAAAATACCTGAATAGATTTAATGGGAGGTGGGAGGGTGTTCCACAGTTCGGCAGCCATGACCGGGAAACTAGATCCTCCAGATACTTTTAGGTTGCATCTTGGGACGACCAGGCAAGATGTGTTAGATCTAGTAATCCGTGTGGATGATCTCAAAGTGAATTTTTCAGTGAGGTTTGGAGGGGCTGTATGGTTCAGTGCTTTAAAGGTTAGACACAAGGTTTTAAGTTCAAAATTTTCTTTTACAGAGAGCCATTTTTTGTGTTTTTTCAGCTCTAGGAGCATTGTTCTCCATTATTTATAATTTGTTGAGCACAGTCTTATTGGCACCCAAGTAGAGATAATTACAATAGTCCAGTTTAAACAGTACGAGTGCTCTTGCTAATATAAACCAGCTTTCTGTTGGTAGCAGAGGTCTACAATCCCTTATCAACTTTCCTGTATAGGCGGTAGCTGAGGCGGTCATATTCACTTGTTTAAGTTGGATGTAGTGTCAAGATAGAAGCCTAATGTGTTTACTTATTTGGCTATTGGGATGTTGTTCCCATCTATATTGACAGTGGCATAGTTTGGACTCATTTTGTTTATGTTGGCTGGTGAACCCACAATGAGGAGTTCCGTTTTCTCGTCAGTCAGAGGCCATGTAAGGCCATCCATGCCTGAATGATTGTGTAGATTTTGTTCACAAGTCGTACATCTGTGTCATAGATGCCTGTAAAATGTAGGAGAATCCGAGTGTCATCTGCGTAGTTCGTGTAGGTGACACCCAGACGGTCCAGTTCATCAAACAGAGAATTTGTAAAAATGTTATACAAAGTAGGAGCTACACATGGGCCTTGGGGCACACCACAGGTGATCGTTATGGGGTCAGCTGCTGCAGACGGCGGGAAGATTTGCATGGTCCTATTATTTACAAAGGATTGAATCCACGTGATGGCTGTCTTGGAAAACCAGGAATTTACATGGGCTCTTGGTTTCCCTTTACGCATTTTTAAGAGGTGCAACTATGTCTAAGGCTTTAGACATAGTAGAGTTTTAAGTGTCTACTAGTAACTTAGGTTTGTTAGTGTTTAGTAGTGAATTTAAGGCAGGGATTACAAGGGGCATAATTGCCTCGGCAGTAATGTTGCATTTATTTCTAGTGGGGCATGGTGGTGCTATAGGGTAAGTTTTGTTTAGTGGTTTGTTGATGTTAAACAAAAGAGAAGGTAGTGATCGGTCCATAATTGAGGTAAGGTCTCATTCACTGTGATGTTACAATTTAGGCCTGCTACCCAATCAATGGTCCCCCCCCCTTTCTCGTGAGCAGACTGGGTGATTTTTTGTAGGAGTCCATATACAGCTAAGACATTGGCTAATGAAATTGCTGGGAGGTCATTGGGGTCGTTAGAACCTAGATTGAAATCACCTAGAATTAAGGTTTGTGAGGTCGTTTTGATGTTCTCGGAGAGTAAGGTCATCATGTCTTCCTCGATTGAGCCTATGGGCCCAGGATGTCTAAATTAGATGAATTGTAATAGTGCTTTTATGCAAAGTTTTGAGTTTAGCTGAGAGGGGTTCACATGAGGAAAATGGTAGCGTGGAAGCTATTCTCATTTCCAACATATTCCTGAAGAGAATGGCAATACCTCCTCCTCTGGAGTCAGGTCCGTCCGCTCTAATGATATAGTAATTATCTGGTACTGCTAGTAGATGTGAGGGACCCCGCTGCAGCGTGCAGCTAGGAAATACAGATTATTTGATAAAATGATGTCTGCTATGGCAGTAGCATGAGCTACCAGAGATCTAGCATTTATTAAGGCTCCCTTGATGGTATGTTTAAGATTAGGTGAGATGTTGCTAGGTCTAAGTGGTTTCTGATTCTCATTTTGGCTATTCTGGGTTAATTTAGTGGCTAGGAACTCCTTAGGAAGGTTTCCTTTTGGTTTGTAGGCTAGGTTTGTTATAGTTATTAAGTGCAGGCTGATAGAGCGTTGGTAGTCTGGAGCAGAGTCTAAGGTGTCTGTCATTCAAGATAGGTGCGTACAAAAAGAGGGGTTTGTCCTGACTGGAGAAGTCTAAGCTGGCTACAATTTATTTTTTGCAGTATAAGTTTAGAGACAATGTACTATCTTTGGGTGTCACAATTTATATAGTTACCAAAGATAGCAGTACATGAAAAACAGTAATCATCCACATGTGCTAGATCATTAGTTTATACAAGACAAGCTTTTATTAAGTGGCTGTCCTTATTTCTTTAAACATTTTATGAAAGACTTGTAAATATCATACAAAAGGGTGCACATATTTCACCCAAATTAAACAACAAAGTACAAAACAATAAAGATGCAAGGCATGAAACAGAAAATAAAGTCAGTTCATACAAGCATGTGCTGTATATTAACATTGATCCAAAACATGACAGTAGTATGAATGCATCATGTTGCCACTAATACATTCTGTTTCTATATTATTCTGATTATAAGACGGTTTAACCCAAAGGGTTAATACCAGGTTTACCCAATGCAACATGTAACTGGTGTAACCTTAATAATCCTCAAAAAGGTATAAAACCCTTGAAAGGGTCTATCACAGCCAGGCTAAAGGTTGACCAATAATGGTATTTGATCACCTTTTTGATGGTTTAAATGGTATTTGATCACCACAGGAATGTCACATAAAGGATCCACATTCTTAACCCTGCACCAGTCGCAGAACTTTCTCCAACGGCAACAGTACAGGGACTTTGTTGCAGGCCGTCTGGTCGAAAGCAATACCTCCATCACGTCTTCAGGGAGGTCCCAATCCTTATACCTGACCTCTGTATGGAGAACCTGACGCCCCTCTCCCATGAAAGCAGATCGTCTCGGTAGGGAAGACGACGTGGAGGGCAGATGGACAAGTCGAGAAGGTCCGGGTACCACGTTCTCCGGGCCCAATGGCGGAGCAATGAGGATCATCAGGGAACCTGAACCTCTAACCTCTGCAGCACTTGCGGGATGACGGGGACTGGAGGAAACACGTACAGCAGTGGTAAGGACCACTCCACCACAAAATCGTCCCCTAAGGATTCTCTTGGAGGATATTCCCGCAAGCAGAAGCTTTCGCACATCCGCTGGACACTGGAGGTGAAGAGATCCACTTGTGGGGTCCCCCAAAGGGCAATAATCTCCAGGAGAATCTCCTGAGCCAGCTCCCACTCGTGAGAGATCACGCTCTGCCTGCTCAGAGCGTTCGCCGTCTCGTTTTCGTCTCCGGCCAGATGAACTGCAGAGATCGAAATTTCCTGCTGATGGCCCAGAACCAAAGCTGCATCGCCTCCCTGCACAGAGGAAGTGACCCTGCCCCCCCCCCCTTTTTGTTGAGGTAGTGCATGGCCACTGTGTTGTCCGTCAGAATCAGGACATTCTTCACTCGCACAGTCGGCCGAAAAGCCTTCAGGGCAAGCCTGACGGCCCTCAGCTCCAACAGATTGATATGGAGTCTGGACTTCGACAGACCAACGACCGCTGGCTGTCAACTCGTTGGCATGAGCTCCCCATCCCGTGAGGGATGCGTCCGTCACGATCGTCACCTCCGGCCAGGGTAGCCAAAATGGAGCCCCCTACATCAGATTGCCTTCGACGGCCCACCACAGAAGGTCCTGGGCGACCGAGGGCAGCACCTGAATGGGGTCTAACATCCTGCCGGAGGACTGTGACCACTGCATATTGAGAGCCCACTGCAGAGATCTCATCAGCAGTCGAGCCTCTGGCACCAGAAGAATGCAGGATGCCATGAGGCCGAGCAACCTCAAGAACTCGAACGCCGGGAGACTCTGGGCATGTTGAAACTTGTGCACCATCTGCTGAATGTGATGAGCCCTCACCTGGGGAGGGAAACACTGCCCAGGGACATGTCGAGCACTGCTCCGATGTACTGAAGCCGCTGAGTTGGCGTCAAGTGGGACTTGTTTAAGTTGAGGGAGAAGCCCAGCTTGTGAAGGGAGCGGCAGGTGACTGACAGATGATCCAGGACTTGTTCAGGAGAGCGCGCCCTGATCAACCAATCGTCCAGGTAGGGGTAGACGTGAATCCCCCCCTTTCCTGAGATACGCTGCCGCCACCACCACCATGAGCGTGGTGAAAACTCTCAGGGTGGAGGTCAATCTGAACGGCAGGACCCGAAACTGAAAGTGCGAGTCGCTAACCGCAAACCTCGGGTACTTGTGCTTGGGATGGATCGGCACATGAAAGTAAGCGCCCTTGAGGTCGAGAGACACCAACCAGTCCTGACGTTGAAGGGCCTCGAGGACTTGAGAGAGTTACCATCTTGAACTTGTCCTTCCTGAGGAGCTTGTTCAAACCACGCAAGTCCATGATGGGTCTCAATCCTCCGTCTTTCTTCGAAATCAAAAAAGGGGAATACCATTCCTTGTTCCTCTCCGCTACAGGCACCAGTTCTATGGCTCCTTTCTCCAGCAGGGATTGTATTTCCTGCGCAAGGAGCGGATCAGGACTCTTCAAAGAGAGATTCCGTGGTGGATTGTCACGAGACCTCTGCCGGAAAGGAAGACAGTAGCCGTGGGATATGATTCCCCAGAACCCACACATCTGAAGTAATGGCACGCCATTCTACAAAATGCTGCGCCAGCCTTCCCCCAAATGGCGAACCATGGGACACGGCCTCATGACTGAGCTGAAGCGACTGCGGCATTGCCTGAGGGTAAAGAGGCAATTGCCCGAGCGGCCTTGGCACCTCGAGTACCTTGTTTTTCCACCTCTGGTACTCCTACGGTGGCCCCTTTGACTTACAGCTCCTCTCGATCTACCAAAGGATGAGTAATATCGAAAGGAACCTCCCCTCCATTGCTGTCCCCTAGGACAAAAAGGCGGAGGTTGGCGAACTGCAGCGCCCAACGACTTCGCTGCAGCTCAAGGCTCTCGTCAGCCTTGCTGCCAAAAAGATGTTCACCATCAAAGGGCATGTTGAGAAGCCGGGCTTGTACATCAGGAGCAAACCCAGACTTCCGCAACCACGCAAATCTGCGCATTACGGTGCTTGCCGCCATGCACCGGCAGACGCAATCTGCCATGTCCAGACCCGACCGAACGGATTCACACATGGCATCCTTGCCATCCTGAACAAGAAAGCCATCCCGTTCCTCCCCTTCGGGAATATGTTCAGCCGCCAAAGAGACAATTCCACAGAGTATGAGTGAAACGTGCTAAGGCGCACACACAGTTGGCTGCATGTAAAGCCATACCCCCCGAAGAAAACACTATCTTCGCCCAGCCATCAAAACATTTGTCTTCCCTATCAGGATGGATGGTAGGGTACGACGCCTGTTTTGCCTGGGCCGCAGCCGCCTGTACCACCAAACTCTCCGGAGTGGGGTGCATGGTCAAGTAGCAGGGGTCACTACTAGCTGGGCGGTACTTTCGCGGCAAAGACTTGCCCAGTGCCGGGAGACTCTCCGGAGCAGTCCAAGCCGCTGCCACCCTTCTTTGCAGAGCCATATGGAATGGCAGTACTGGGTTAGTGGGTGGACCTTGGTCGAGGATATCGGTCAGGTCATCCTGCACAAAATCAACTGGGGGCGCCGACCACCCCAAGTAGTCTGTGACCCTCGACATAAGGCGCTGGTACGATGACTCGCCATGGGTGCCAGGCTCAGGCCTACAGAACTCCACCTCCGGAGAGGTGTCCAGACCACTGCCGTCATGCAGTGACTGATGCAAGTCCTCAATCTGGCTATGACCAGAAAGAATCTCATCCAGCACAGTGTCCAGAACCAACCCATCTTCAGAACCCTCTTCCACCTCGGAAATATACTCCATAGGCTGGAAAGGGGGCAAAGCATACGGGAGAAAGACATGTTTTGCCTTGGCCAGAGCCTTTCTAGGGGGTTCCCCCGTGCCACGGGGTACCTCCGACACCACAGCCTCGAAAGGCATTGCGGGCGTCGAGTGAAATGGCGTCGACGTCAAGTGAATCTGCGTCGACGTCGAGCGCGGCGACGACAACATCGACAGCTTCGACACAGGCCTCGAGGGCGGAGCCCCGAGCGTGTCCATCGACAGCCTGGGCGCCGATGGCGTCAACGACTTCCTCGGAGGCGGAACCTCGAGAGAGTCCGTCGATGACCTCGGCGCCACCGGCGTCGACGTCTTCTTCGAAGACGTCACAGGTGCACAAGGGCTCGAGCGCTTCGAGGACCAGGACCTGAACCGGGCATGACTGGTACGATTTCCCTTGTCCGAGCGGGACCTCTCGTGCCGACCACCCGAGCCCGAAGGCGCACGAGCGGTGTCTCCAGTAGGGTCACGACCGACCCCTCAGAGGCGCGGACGGACCGGAGCCCTGCGATTCAAGAATCGCCAACATTTAATTCCCAAAGGAAGCCCACTCCTCCGGAAAGGAACGCTTGGTGGGTTAAGAAACCCGCCGACGGGCCGTGTCTTCGGATGAGGACAGGGAAGGCGACCTATGACAGCACTTCCGGGAGTGCCTCGAAGAGGCAGAGGAGTGGCGGGACCCACTTCGGGACCGAGACCCCCTAGACTTACGACTACGATGCGGAGAGTCGCCCCTCGAATCGTCCGTCGAAAGCCCAGTGGACCTCGCCTTCCGGGGCTTGGACACCTTAGCGACCGACAGCTTCTTCTTACATTCCTGCAAGGCCTTGGACGTAAGCGACTGGCAGTAGACACAATCATCCGTGTCGTGGGCCTCCCCGAGGCACCAGAGGCAGGCGTCGTGCGAGTCCGTCACCGACATCTTGGACCCGCAGTCCCCACACTTCTTGAAGCCCGTCCAAACAGTCGAGGCGCGCCGAGATCTCCGAAGCGAACACGTTCGCGGAAAAAATGAAACTGAGGCTATGGGCGTCGTGCGTCCTACTTGTAACATCTGGTGACGTTGGCCATCGGAGGAGGGCCTCGAGGATGGCATATCGACGTCATTGACGCAGGAGCAGAAAGATTTTCCGAAGCAGCACTGCTGTAGTGATTACTGTCATAGATATGGAATAAGTCGGAGGACCCAAACCCCTCGAAATATATGTACGAAGGAGGCACAGTAGAGGGCGGGAAGCAGGACCCAGCTGTAGAAGAAGTGACCGTGAGTAGGCGGTGTCTTAGGACAATGGAGTATGTACTCGTAGTCTCGGCATCTTATAGTTTGAATACAAAAGTGCAATGTTCGCATTGCCAGCGGGGGCATGCGTTGCACGCAATCCGAGGACCCTAGTTCTAGCTGGCGCCGGGTGGTGCATCTGAAGCAGGCTATGGATAGTCAATGCAGGTACAATACATGCAGCAAGTTGGAGTGTGTTATGCAGAAGAGGAAGCAGAGTCTCACCAGGTATATCTCAGAAAGCTGGGCCGGCGGGTGGTGAGAGTCCTTGCAGGCTACAGAGATGAGGGCATGTGGATGACGGAGCACGGGGGCTTAGATACCTGGAGTAGCTTGCAGCACGCTCCGTCAGCTCTGTCAGCAAGCCTTCTTTTCTGGGCCTAACTTCGTGGTCCGGCTCTCGCCTGACAGCGATTGGTGGTTGGCTAAAGTAGGGAGCAGCAAGCAATCCGCTCGCTCCAACAGGCCAAAGGGAGACAGGCACTTCATGGGACACGGTCAGGCACAGGATACTTTCGGTACCGCAGCCATCTTCAAGGCAGATTGCCTCGTGGATTTCAATAGAGGTGATTTAATTTCCCAAAGAATACGAAGCATACAAGAGATGATATCTATAAAACTCATCTGGGTACCAAAGAATCAGAAAGCCCAACGGAGGGTCGGAGATTGCAGGGCATAGATCGGCAGGGCTCAGAGGGGCTTCTAGGCAGCTGGTAATATGCCTAAAGCTTACATAGACATCGCGGACAGATTGCAGGTGGGGGTGCTGCTACTGCAGCAGACGGCGACGCTGTGAAGCTCCAGCTTGAGTGTGAGACTCATGTGTGCGACTCAGGCTGAATCTGGTATAGGTAAGTATTGGGAATGCATAAAGCACATGCCAGCTAAAAGGTGAATTTGAATCGCACAACATGTTAGCATTTTGTTCCACATCATAGTTATGGACAGAATTGCAATGAACCAACAATTATTAACCCCTAATCTCTATCCCCTAAACACAAATATCCCCCAATATTCAGAGCAAGTCAGTTCATGATTTGTCTGTACAAACCTTGGTGCAGATTGACATCTGAATGTCCCGGCATTTGTGCTGTGCAATTTGAAAAGCAAGAAAAGTAAACATGAACCATTCGTTGCGGTCTTCATGTGGCTTGAAGAGAACCCGCTGTTAGCAAAACTTAACGCTCATCCGTTTTGCTGCCATTCTAAGCAACTCAGACTATCGCATGCTATGGACATTTCTCAAAGGTGGTTGATTAAAAGGAAGGTGGTTCTGATGGAAAATGACATCACAGAGAAATGCAGGCACAGGAATTTTTGGTCTGTTTCCAGGCTGAGACGGAGAGTGACGGGAAAGAATTCTCCTGTCTAGGCTGCTAGACAGAGGTTGTTTGCAGTTCGGGGCACACACAATATTTCTTGGGGGAGTTCCAGTTAAAATTGAGGAGTGTGAAGTGGCAAATGTTGTCATAGAATAACAGCTGTGTTATTCGAGGGCTTTAAATTAGTGCTTTTTAAACAGTTACAGCATAGAAAGCTTTGCTTGCATTTTTAAACATAGTTCACCCTTTTCATATTCTTCTCCATTCACGCGACAAAATTCAGATGCAACAGAAGCTTATACTCTGCCAAAGTTAGTTAAGAAGTTCAAGGTTCATTTTTAGCAGAACTTTGGGCATTTATCACAAATAAAGAGTGCTTGGAAACACATTGCAGGAAAGGCGCAATTACTGCATAGACCCATATTGTATCACAGCGTAGCCCTAGACCCAGCAGCAACCAGACTCTTAGCTGGTCTGCGAGCCATCGCTGCTACTGCCCTGCTGATAGAAAAAAGACTGACCAGGTGGCCTTGCACCAGGGAGTCAATTGCAGTTCACCATGCTATGCTGTCCATGGTGCTCAAATGTAAAAATCAGCATGTGTCCAAATCTAAGCTCCCCGGTATGAAAAGTTGCTTATTCAGTAGTCAATGTTATTTTGAACTGGTGCCCGGTCTTGAACCCTGCCTCAGTTGCCAAACCCGCAGGGTAGGGAACTGCACGATTGACTCACTGTTGTGGAAACGCTCATGTCCCCCCCCTGTGCTGATTTTTCTGACACGGCTTTACAGAACCCGGATCTGATTCTTTTTGTGGACGGGTCGTGTCCCTGAGTACCAAGCACTGGACAATTTGTCTCAGGGTATTTTGTATGCACCCCCCAAAAAGCCCTAGAAGCATATCTACTGCCCACGGCAAGATTTGCCCAGGTTACCGAACTTGTGGCCCTGACCCAGGCATGTGCCTTGGCTCGGGGTAGATCAGTCACGATCTACAACAACTCCTGGTATGCTCATGGTGTCGTACACTATTTCAGAAGCCTCTGAAAGCACCGGCAATACCAGACATCCACAGGCTCCCCTATTTTGAATGGTAGATATATGTGTCTGCCCTATTGCATGCTTTATTCTTCCTTGCTGCGCTATTGTCAAATGCAAAGGACACGATCCATCTCAGTCTTTCCCCGCCCAAGGAAATACCCTAGCGAATTGTGCAGCTCGTTAGGTGCCCTCAGAAGAGCCCCTAGCTCCAAATGAAACTGGTTTGTGTTGCAGTCCCAAATTCACATATTGCCTCCCTTACCAGCCTGGCAGCCCGCCAAGACCAAGTCCCTGAGGCAGAAAAGGTGACCTGGGGTCAGCTGCAAATAGACTCCCTTTGGAGCTCCCCAGACGGCCGACTCTCGTCTCCCAAGGTACTCCTTCCCTACTTGGTCCGTGAAGCTCAAGGCACTGCACACTCAGGTAAAAATTCAGTCGCTGTCAACCGATACTAAATTGCCCCTGGATGACCATTGTTGCTCAAGATTACTGTGAAAGGTGCACTGTATGTTTGACTCACAATGTTGGGAGAGTGGTGCCCACAAAGACATCTGCATGTCTAGGACCGCAAGGTCCCTTCTTAAACGTGCAGACCGATTTACTTGCATGAAGTTCACTTACTGCCTCGTCATTGTTTATGCGTTCTCTGGGCGAGTGAAAGCCTACCCGTGTAGGAGGGCAGATGCAGTCACTGCAGCCAAGAAAATAGTGGCACAATTCATATCCCTGATTCGGGCTGCCCCTGGTCAAAGACTGACATCCACTTTACTGGTCAGATCATCAAGGAAGTATGCAAAGCCGTAGGAACAGCCCAGCAGTTTCATTGCCCTTGCCTCCCCCCAGTCGAGCGCGCATGTAGAACACTGCAACAGAGACTTACACCTCCACCTGTCCAGAGTCTCGAAACAGGGCTGAAATGACCCCATGCATTGCCCCCTAGCACCTTTGGCCATGGGTAATCATCCCAAACAAGCACAAACTGCCTGCTCACGACAGTGGCCCCGCATCTAGACTGACAGTCCCTTCCAGTGCTGCAGGACCTGCACGAGCAACACCGGAAACAGACTGCTGCTCTCCTTCCCTCAGATGCTGGTCCACGACACGCGATTCCACCACTTGTTTCAGGTGGTGCAATCCCTGTGGGAGCTACTGGTCAAGCTCCTTGGTCAAACAGTCGAAGCCCCGATTCGGATTCCACTCCTGAAGAACCACTTCCAGTGCCTAACCACCGGATCACACAACACAGGAGCGGAAAGGTTCACCCTGTGTCCCACAGGAGACCACCACCGTGCAAGTAATCCAGGCCCCAGGTAACTGGTTAGCCCACATGCCCCTGGATCTGTCTGCCCAACGATGATGAATCCACCAGATGTGGTGGCACACTAGCAAAAGTTGGAAGCTGATACCACCGATATGCCAGTGCCTGCTGGTTTTGGTCCGGGTTTCTCTCACCTCTTGGTCATCCTCTTTGCCTTGATGACCACCAACCACCTGTGACTTTGGTACTACAGATATTTTTAGTTTTAACTTTTAGCAAAGAGCACCACCACGAACTGTGAACTCTAACTTTGTCCAGTACTAGACCCTTCAGAGAACTTTGACTTGTCCATCTACAGAACTGCCCACCCTACAAATGTTTGCACTACCAATCTCCTAGTTGTGGGCATACCACACCCCACCGTTGCCCTGTGAATTGACCGTTGTAGGAAGGTTGGGGTGAAGGGGTGTGGCACTGCCAGGTTATCTGGAACACCACACTTGAGCATGTGCTCCGGGTACACGTCGGGTTATGCAACTACTGTTCTAATCAGTTCATTAGTTTGCTTCCGTCACTGTTAATGCCGCTTTCCAAACCACTTACGAAAACAATGGTCCCTCTATTCACAGTGAGAACACCTACCTGCACCTCAACTAACAGTATGCCTGCATCTTCAACATTACCAACGGTTGGGTATGTGCCCACTTCCCTTATGATCTGTACTCAGTTTCCCATAGCCCCATGCGCCAATTGGGTGATGTATGCATAGACCTCAAGCTGGTTACCGGTCTCCATGTCCGCAGAACCTGCAGCAATGCACACCCTCAATTAGGTTTTACAGGTCCTCCGCACTTCCCCACTCCAAACCAGGTGCTCAAGAAGCCAGCTGCCCTCCATCTCTCAGGTAACTGGCCTTGTTGGCTATGTCAACTGGGGTCCGCTTTTCATTGGAAACAGAAGTGCCAATACTACCTGTCCACCAACACTAGTGTGTACATCAATGTTAGCTTTGCCTTCGACCCCAATTTAATCTTCGCCCAAGCCGGGTACGCCTGTTATTTCGGAACATACTTTATATGTGGGGACATGGTTTACCCATGGCTGCCCATCAACTCGGATGGGAATGGTTACATGAGATGTCCTGCCAGTCGTGCACCATACCCGCTCCGGACCAACTCTGCCACGCCCTAAAAAACAATCAACCGTGGAGGGATTTATCACCAGGATTCGCTACCATAACACGCCACGAGGATCAAGGTAAACCGAGACCGCCTGTCGCGGATGGTCAAAGATATCGCAAATGCCACTGCAGTTTCAGTCACGCTGTCACGGGAACAGATCTCTATCCGCACCATGGTACTCCAGAATAGTGTGGTCCTAGATACCCTCCCAGCATCCCAAGGGGGCATATGTGCAATCGTGAAGAGCAAATGCTGTACTTGCACACAGCTATGCCAGGAACATCTCATACATCACTTACATACGTAGCATTGTAAGCTTTCTCCACACCAGTCCGGAGCAGGTCCTTTGGGACACGGATCCTAGACATGCTGGGACACCTTGGTGCATCAATAGGTCAGATTCTGACCAAAAGCTTGGTTCTGATTCCAAATCCGTCATGTCTAATAATGTGCTGCAAGTGTTTTTACTAATGAGTGCTCCAGACCAAGACTGTTTACAGCCACACAAGAGAAAAAGTCCAATGTCATGACATGCCTGAATGTGATGTCTGTTCCCCCAAAGATGTAATAAATGAGACTGGAGTGAAGGTCTCGTAGAAGGGAATTGTGGAGGGGGCGGGGGGGGGGAGCAAGGGATTCAAAAATTGTAATGAACTAACCCCTGCTGCATTATAATACTGAACTAATGCATACTGCCATGTTTAACATTGCCATTGTGAGGTGAGCACTATGTTCTATAGCGCAGGTCTCTACTATGCCAGCTTCATTGCCTAGTGTGTAGTAGGGCTCGCCTCCACAACTTTTGGCGTTAGTAAACGTGTTTTAGGGTGCCACTTTCCCAGGAAAAAGCGGCTTTAAGACATGGAAATTATATAGTAAACAGGCTTGCCTACTCAAACCATGTGAGAACTGTAGAGGTAGCTTACCTTGCATGAATTAATGTATCATTATATGTTTTCCTCATTGCATTGTGCAGAACGTGAGGATGTCTTAGTTACTTACCTGTAACTGTATTTCTCCAGCATTGGTATCTTTCATAGATTCACATGCTTGAATATTCCCCGTCATCAGACTGGGAATCCTCGGTGATAAATTTAATAATAATTTTTTTTTTTTTTAAATATATATACATTGCTACCTAGCAGTGCATGTACATAGCCCATTATGGCCTATGAGCCATTTCATTGTGTAGTCTCTCCACCTCACTTTGGTCCTTTATGGCCCCAGCCAATGAGGTGGCAGGGCTTAAGCTCCGCCCCCGGCAGCCATCTTCAGATTTTGAACCGTATAGATTACAGTATGATGGATGCCGAGCATAGGAGCAGCCTCTCAGGGGAGGCGGGCGGGCGCATGTGAATCTATGAAAGATACCAATGCTGGAGAAATACAGTTACAGGTAAGTAACTAAGACTTCTCCAGCATTGGATCTTTCATAGATTCAGATGCTTGAATAGAATACCAAGCAGTTAAAACATGCCACCATTATATACATATATGCATAAATACAGAAAAAACATTTCTGATCAAACCTTTACCATGCAGCAACACAACGGTTATCTACTTCGGGAAAGGTGGGAAAGGAGGCTGGTCCTACCTTATACAAAAAGATGGCGGAGCACTGCCTGTCCAACTGCAGCTTCTTTGTTGGTGTCTTCAGTCAGGCAGTAGTGTTTCGCGAAGGTATGCAGAGTGCTCCACGTGGCGGCTCTGCATATGTCCTTCAAGGCCACCCCTGCGTGGAATGCTGTTGACGCCGCCCTTCCTCTGGTGGAGTGCACAGACGGCGGTCTAGTTAAAGGGTCGCCTTTCAATTGATGGCAGTGGGTGATGCAGGACGATACCCAGCGTGCCAGACTTTGTTTAGATATATGCTGACCCTTGGTACAGCCAGAGAAAGAAATGAATAGCCGGTTTGAGGAGCAGAGCTCCTTGGTTCTTTGCAAGTAAAACTTCAACACTCTAGCAACGTCTAGAGAATGTAAAGTTCATTCCGCTTCAGAAGCGTGATTCTGGAAGAAGGTTGGTAACACAATGCGCTCAGTGAACGACATCTCCGAAAGTACCTTGGGGAGGAACTTCGGGTAAGGCCTTAAGATGACGCGGTCCTTCTGGAACAAAGTAAACGGGGGTTCAGAAGACAAAGCTTGTAACTCACTGATCCTTCTGGCTGATGTGATGGCTATCAGGAAAGATGTCTTCCAGGACAAGAATTTCATTTCGCATCTGTGTATAGGTTCGAAGGGAGGTTGCATGAGGGCTGTTAAGACGGTGTTGAGGCTCCAGCCCGGAACTGGTGTAGGTGTAGGCGGATAAGTACGCATCAGTCCTTTCAGGAAGATTTTAACCGCTGGTAAGGAAAGTAAGGTTTGCGTCTCCGCGGTTACTGTGTAAGCCGCAATGGCTGACAGATGGACCTTGATAGATGACAGTGAGAGCCCCGACTTAGCCAGGTGTAACAAGTAGGGCAGAATCTGATCAACCGAGGCCGTGAGGGGATCGATTGCAGAGGTCTCGCACCATTTGGAAAACCTGGTCCATTTCCTGGTGTAGGTGACTTGTGTGGACGGGGCTCTAGCGGCCCTGATGATATCCCAGCATTCTGATGGTAACTTTAGGTGCATCAGTTTGCGCTGCTCAGGAACCATGCTTTGAGAGACAGGCTCCTCGGGTCGTGGTGGAGGACCTTGCGGTTCTGTTGTGTCAGTAGATGTGTCTTGAGACGAATCGGGGGTTGGCAGGATAGGTGCTTCAGAGTCGGGTACCAGACTTGCCGTGCCCAATCCGGTGCGATTAGAATCAAAGAACAATTCTGTTCTTTTACCCTGCGAAGTACCCTCGACATGAGGGGAATGGGTGGAAAGGCATAGAGGAACTTCCCCGACCAATTCACTGAGAACGCGTCTCCCAGTGATTGGTGCTCCGGGTATCTTGAAGCAAATCTCTTGCATTTTTTGTTGTTCCTGGTGGCAGAAAGGTCGATCTGCGGATGGCCCCATAAGGCAAAAATCCGTTGGGTTTCTTTTTCGTCCAGCTCCCACTCGTGGGACGCTGTGTAGTCTCTGCTTAGTCTGTCCGCTAGGACATTGTCCACTCCCGAAAGATGCTCTGCTCTGATCTGCACTCCGTAGTGCAAGGCCCATGCCCATAGCTGTTGGGCTTCTTGCGACAGGATCTGTGACCTCGTGCCTCCCTGCTTGTTTGTATAGTGCATGGAGGTCTTGTTGTCTGTCTGGACTGTAAGGACTTGACCAGCTATCACCGGTAGGAAAGCTTTCAGTGCCAACCTTATGGCCCTGAGCTCTAACGCGTTGATGTGGAGCTGGGACTCTTGTGTCGACCAAGAGCCCTTGGTTTGGAGGTCCGCAAGATGAGCGCCCCAGCCTGATAAGGAAGCGTCCGTCCTCAGCAGAAGGGTCGATGTCGGTGCTTGAAACGGCATCCCCTGCAAAAGATTCCTCGGAACATTTCACCATCGTAGGGCCTTGTGCAACGCCGATGGAATCTGGACAATGTCTTCCCAGCATCCTGAAGCTCGTTTCCATTGGTGGTCCAGAGCTTCCTGAATCGGTCTCATGCGAAGCCTGCAGTTCGGTATGAGGAATATGCATGACGACATCATGCCCAATAGGGATTTCTAAGAGCGTACGGATGTTGTCTCTTTCTGTAGGAAGTTCGAAGTTAAGCGTAGAATTGCTGCTATTCTTTCTGACGATGGCCTCACTCTGGGAATGCTGGTATCGAGTTCGGCTCCCAGGAAGAGAGCTACCTTTTTGGGAACGGGGCAGGACTTCGTCTGGTTTATGGAGAAACCTAACTCTTTTAGGAGTTTAACAGTCCTCGAAACTGCCGAGCGAGCCTTTGCAGCGGAGCTTGCCTTTATCAGCCAATCGTCCAGGTATGGAAAAACGCCCGTTCCTGCCCTCCTGAGACTTGCCGCTACCGGCGCCAAGCATTTTGTGAAAACTCGGAGCCGATTTTAGTCCGAACGGGAGCACTTGAAACTGAAAGTGAAGCTCTCCCACCGTGAACCTGAGGAACTGCCTGTGCGCTGGATGGATCGGTATATGGAAGTATGCGTCCTCCAAGTCTAAAGTGGCTAAGAAGTCGTGCTTGTTTAACCAAGGTAGCACCCCATGTAAAGCTACCATCTTGAATGTTATGCGCTTGATAAATTTGTTGAGTGCCCTCAGGTCCAAGATGGGTCTCCATTGACCGTTTTTCTTTCTGACAAGAAAGAAACGGGAGTAGAAACCTTTTCCCCTCGGACAATAGGGTACTGGTTCTACTGCTGCCTTCTGGAGCAGTTTTTGCAATTCGGACATGACCTGTCTTAGCATATGCACTCTGCGAGATGTTGGAGGCAGGGAAGGAGGTTGGTCCAGAAATTCTAAGGTGTGACCCTTTCGGATCACCTGCAACACCCATTTGTCCGATGTAATTGATTGCCAGCGCTTGAATAACTGGCTCACCCTTCCCCCCACCGGGGTGTGGTGAGGAGGGGGAAAAGATTGGTCGTCAGTTTTGCTTGCCTTGTGATTTCCCTTGGGCGGAGCCACGTCTGCCTCTATGGGCGTATCTGTTGGATGACTGATATTTATTGTCTTGGTACGTGCCGCCTTGTGCTTTTTGACCATACGAGGAACGACCGTATCCTCTGAACTTGGAAGATGAGCCTCTAAAGGGACGAAAAGACCTATGGTCCTTAATTTTGTCCTTTAAAGAACTGATGGCTCTGGCTGTGTCCGTGTCTGTCTTGATTCCCTTCAAATGGTCATCCATCTTCTTTCCAAAGAGATCTTGTCCATCAAACGGCATGTCTAATATCTGCGCCTGGACTTCAGGTCTAAAGTTAGTAGCCTTCATCCAGGCCTGCCTTCTGAGCACTGTGCCGTGCGCCATCTGCCTGAAGCCTGATTCGGCCACATCAACCGCTGCGTCGATCATGTGATCCGATGTAGCTTCACCATCCGCGATTATCGATGTTGCCTCCTCCTGGAGCTCTGGTGGTAATTGCTCCACCAATTTAGACATGCGGAGCCAGAGCTCGCGATCGAACCTAGCGGTCATGGCCAGCGCATTGCCCGCTCTGATAGTAAGCGATGCAGAAGATGATACTTTCCTGCCCATGGCTTCCAGTTTACGTCCGTCCTTATCCGGTGGTGCCGACAACGGTGAGGAGGGGTTGGCGAGTTTCTTTCTGGCCGCCACTGTAATAACCGAGTCTGGTTTCGTATGACTTCTCAAACAAAGCGGTGCCGAATCCGGAGCTTTGGATTTCTTTTCTGGCCTGGACACCAGCGCCGGAGTCGATAAGGGCGTGGATAGGATCTTGGATCCGGAATCCCAGATGGTATCGAGGAGGGGAATTGTGGTCACTGTCCTCCTTAGTTTGTCCCTGTGCTCATAGAGCACTGATTTCTTTTCCTCGGAAGAAACCAGAATTTTAAACAATTCTGCGGCTTTACCGATAATAGTGTGGAAAGAGACGAGATCATCCGGCGGTGAGGCCTTGCCCGGCGAGTCTCTCCTCCTGGGCTTCTCGACTACGTAGTCATCCCACTCACTGGATGCGTCTGGCTCCTGTGTTATTTCTCCTTCTTCTGGTTCCGAGAATTCTCTAAAAGGATCCTCCTGCCAGTCTGATACCGAGATGGTGGACGGTACCATAGTAGGGTCTACATCTGGAGATCGCGGTCTGTGTGATGACTGTGGTGACGGGACTCTTGTAGGTGAAGCACTGTGGGTGCTGCTCCTCGGTCTTCGAGCAGGTTCCGGTGATCTCATCCGTTTTCGCGGTCTACTCCTGTGAGGAGAACAACCAGATGTGCCAGGAATCGGAGATGACTCTAGGAATAATTCCTGATTCCACGGGATCAATCGGGATTTGCTTCTCCCTTTGCCGTTTGTAAAATTCTTCTACAATCCTCTGCACGGATAACATGAGTATCGGGTCATGAGGATATTCGGATTCTCCCGTGGACGGTTGCCAAGGAGGGCTGTATTGTTTCGGTAAGGGACCGGTGGACTCTTCCACCACTTCCTCATCAGAGAATTCTTCCTGAAGAATTACATCCGGAAGTTCTGCCATGTGCCCCAAAGGTGAAAATTGCTGTACCAGTGGTTCAGTCTCAGTATTCTTCTCAATGACATTGTTTTCAATGACAGGTGTTTCAAATGTGGAAGGCAGCAATTCCTCCGTAACTGCCGAAATTTTTGGTGCCGCTGAAGGTGTTATGGACGATGCTATCTTCGTCGACAAGCCTCCCGTATGAGATTTCGTCGACGACTGAGATTTTCCCGCCGACGAGGGCTTCGCCGCCGACTGAGATTTTCCCGTCGACGACTGAGATTTTCCCGTCGACGAGGGCTTCGCCGTGGACGCAGGAGATTTCTCCGTCGACGAGAGCTTCGTTGACGAATGTGGAATGTGTTCCATGGACGACTGTCATGGATGAATGCTTCGTGGACGAGTGGTGTTTCTTGCTCGTCGACGAATGCTTCGCGGTCGACATGTCCGATGACGATGATCTTATTGTCGACGATGTCTTAAGCGTGGTCGTCGTCGTTGATGGTTTCGTCGACGGTATGGCCGATGACGGGCCTTTACCTTTCCCTTCATTCGTGGACGGTTTTCCCGCCGACGACTGCCCCCCCCCCCCTGTTTTTTGCAAACTGCTCCTTACCTCTGGAGGCAGATTTTGCAGACTTTTTCTGGCTTGATAAGTAAACTGGAGGCAGAAAGGGTATCAGTTCCAGCTTCCTCTTTTTGAACTTGGGAGAGGAACTCCTTTCCACTGAAGAGGCCCTTCTCTTTGAAGTTTGTCTCTCAGATGGAGTGCTGGATTGGACAGGAGCTGTTCTGACAGACTCATCGTCCGAAGATTGATCCCTGGATTCCAAGTATGAAAGGAGTCTTCTATGCCTGTCATGAAGGGTCTTGTTGAAAAAGGTTCTACAAATCTCGCATTTTTTAATGTCATGTGGGTACAGACAATAAATGCAATGCTCGTGGGGGTCTTTGTTGTAAACCAATTTCTTCTTGCACCTCGTGCAGTCCCTGAACAGGGAAGGCTTCCTGACAGCCTGAGGTGCCTCCATTTCTGAAGAGAAGTTCAGTCGACGATTTTGAGAGGAAAACAACAAGTTTTGCCTATAAGGTTAATTGGAAACCAAGCCCCTAAGAAGGGGAACAAAATGGAATATATTTACCAAATATATTCCACACAAAAGTAGAAAGAATTTGAAAAAAAGCTCAGCGAGCTTGAGGATTCCCTGTGTCTGTTAGACTGCGGTGAAAAATCTGAAGATGGCTGCCGGGGGCGGAGCTTAAGCCCTGCCACCTCATTGGCTGGGGCCATAAAGGACCAAAGTGAGGTGGAGAGACTACACAATGAAATGGCTCATAGGCCATAATGGGCTATGTACATGCACTGCTAGGTAGCAATGTATATATATTTAATAATAAATTAAAAAAAAATATTATTAAATTTATCACCGAGGATTCCCAGTCTGACGGGGAATATTCAAGCATCTGAATCTATGAAAGATCCAATGCTGGAGAAGCAGCCTTTGCCTTACACACTTATGCTGAGAGACTGTCCTCCCACTTGACAATTGTTTCTGTAAGAGAACTTGTCAGGTCTACGCCTCCCTCTCAATTGAAAAGCATGTGTACTCTGTTGAATAAAGCCTACACCTGGAGGAGTTCAGGGTTGTTGCGCCGAGAACCGTATTGCCATTGGTTTGTGCTTTGCTATTGCTAATAAAATCTTTCACCAATCCATCACAATAGTATGGATATTTTTCCACGACATGGGCAAAAACATGATTGGAAGGGCTTGAACCTATGGTGGTAGGTAGTACAAGATCATGGCGGGACGATGAAGAGCAGGCTGGAAGTAGTGGCTAAGGCCCAGTTAGGTGGGAACGAAATCTGGAATGTGGCCCAGTAGCCCCCACCAGTGCACTCTGCTGAACTAGAAAATGCAATCTGAGACCCGAGAGGAGCATCTACTTACGACATTGATAACAAGAGTCATAATCCAAAACAGAGGAGTTGTAACATCAAGCCAAGGTCTCAAGAAACTGGGTAGTTGCCTAGACCTTTGAGGAGAGATTCTGTGACAGGGGTTGACATGAGAAAGGCATTCTAAACCTCCCAAAAGGTAGTTTGCATCTACGAACATTTGGTGAGCACAGCTTAAGTAGCAGGTTGTGGAAAAAGGAGCGTATCGAAGATTGAAGACATTTTCTCCAAGCCCTTTTATTTTCACCAAAAATGCTTTAAACTGAAGCTCTGGTGTGCGAGTCTACTTTAGTGATTCTGATGGCCATCCTGACACCCATAAATGCCAACGTAAAAGAATGAACAATGGTGTCAGTAAAGTTTAATCAGTTATAGATTATGTTTAACAATTTAACAGACTCATTTGGTATATAATACATGGTAGCCCTGATCACAAACAGAACATGTACTCTATGCTTTAAAGGAAACGGAACGGATATTTGCAGCAAAGCTAATCATTTGAATGTGAAGTCGCAAGCAGAGCAATAATTTGGTTTGAGACAATAGGTGACATATTAGAAAGCAAAAGAGGCACATACTTGGAAACATCTGCTGAATCTCTCTCTGAAGCTCTGCTCGGCAGATGTCTTTCTTCTTTAGGTCACTAGCTTGTTGTTGACACGCTTGGAACAACTCCAATATTTGCACACTCAGCTTTCAGACAAAAAAAAGCAAACAGTTTAAACATCAATTCCCCATATTTTGTAGGTTTAACACGTGGAAGCTATGCAAGTATTTCATTATCACAGATCTTGTTTATCAAAACTTTCTCATGTATTCTCTTCAACTCTATGGCAAAACCAAGGTGAGCATTATGCTTAACTTTGTTTACTTCCAACTCAACAGTAGAACATTAGAAACATTGCATATGAACTCCAACACACTACAGACCTCTCCTCTGCCTTTGACAGGGTAAACCACAACATCCTCCGTGACACCCTGGGAATCGCAGGTCAGGCTCTGTGCGTGGTTCGCCTCCTTCCTCTCTCCGCCGCTCATCCAGGGAGAACTTGGGTTTTTTCTCTCTACTATCTCTCTTTCAAACTGCAGAGTCCCCCAGGGTTCCAACCTATCCCCCTGGTTCTTCAATGTCTACATGGCTGGCCTGGCACGTGCGATTGACAGCTTCCCCTCTTACTTCGTGTTATGCAGATAAGATGCAACTCTCCTTCAGGCTACCCTCTGCCACTTCCTCTAGCTCGCTCTTATCCGACTGTCCGCAATTCAGTCATGGTGTGCTGCAAACAACCTTTGCATCAACACCAGCAAAACAGATCTTTCGCATTGGGACTCCTGCTCCCGCTTTCCCACTCTGGCCGGCGTCCTTCGACCCAGCGCCCGCACCCACCTGCGGGGCAAAAAACCTTGGGTTCATCTTCGACTCCACTCTCTTTCTCCACTCACATATCGGACATCTCTAAAAAGTCCAACTACCAGCTGCACCTCCTCAGAGGTGCTCAACTTCCCCGAGAGGCTCACCGTCTCCAGAGACCTGGTTCTCGCAAGGCTGGACTACTGCAACAGCCTCTTTCGCAACCTCCCCGCCTCCGTTCTGCGCCCTCTGCAACTCATCCAGAACAGAACTGCGAGACCTATCCTTGGCTTCAAGCCCTGGGACCGCATCTCTATCGCGCTGAAATCCCTCCACTGGCTCCCCGTGGCTGCAAGGATCAAGTTTAAGACTCTTCTGCATTGACCAAACCGCTTTCTGGGGCCAGGGACCCATCTATCTGCATTAATGCCTTCCCAAATACTGTCCCTCCCGAGCCCTACCTCCAACATTCTGCAAGTGAGCCGGTTCTCTAAGCAGTGATTTGGAGGGAGATCATCAGCAGGGGGGCCTCCCTCTGGAACAGCCTCCCTGCCGCCCTATGTCTTGAGCCTGATCTCCTTAAGTTCCGGAAACTCCTTAAAACATTCCTCTTCTCTTCCTTCTCTCACTCTGCCCTGCTAACCCCCCTCTCCTCGCCCCCCCCTCCCCTTCACACAGCATGCCGACTAGCCACCTGGCGCACCTCAGAGTCTCACAGGTCCCTGGCTCCCTTGCCAGTCATCCAGCACTTGCCTCAGGGCCTGTACTTGCCCCATTGCTACTGCACTTGGTCAATGACCCATAAGAACAACTCTCTTGCACTTAACAGTTTCTCTGACTAACCCGTCACACTTGTTCCTCCCCTACACGCACTTAAACCCCCTTCCCTTCTCCTTACCTGCTGTGTACTCGCACGTTTTGATCGTACCATACCTGAAGCTCGTCTCTCATTGCACCCCCTAGCCCCCCCCCCCCCCCCATCTCCCCTCCTGCATGGCTGTGTCCAATGCTCTTTCAAAAACTGCAGAATCATTGTCAGACCCATTTGCTTTTATCTACCCTGTTATATGTATTTATGCACTTACTCTGCCTGGTGGGCAGACTTGTATCATTCAAGAATTCAAGGGCTCTGAATTACTGTTTTTCTCCCCTCCCCTTCCTGGAGTGCTTTGAAACACTTGTCTTGCGTATAGGCGCTATACAAATAAACATTACCACTCCTTCCTCCCAACAGTAAATACTCATACCATCAATCAGCATACATCTCTTTCACCAGTCCTCTGCAAAGCAACCTTATACCTTCAACATCCGGTTTAATGCCCCTCTTTCTTTGATGCTCTTCAGCAGGACAGGTACTCTAATCCTTATACCATCTTACTCTGACGAATTTGAATGTAATGTTTGAAAGTGTGTAAAACAAAACACTTCTGACAGTGAGTTATTGTGAGACTCAGTACTTTGGAAAATTAACTGTAGTTTCCTTGATGCAGAATAAAAATAGGCAGCTAGTTTCTGGCAGGCTCGGATTATGTCCTTTCAAAGACTTTTTGGTTGAGGAGTTTGCTAGATTAGGAATCTTCGCAGTTGTTTGTGTCGCCTCAGTCATCTGCTTCACAAACTGAAGAAATGTGAGAACAGATCTGGGGCAAACTCAGGTGGATCCTGAGGGAGAATTTGAGATTAGCAGCTCAACTCAGTGCCACAAGGGCCTGCAAGGCATGCAGTGTCTGCAGCAGAACCCGACCACCAGCGGGAGTGTCTGCTGCTACACAGCGAGGACCACTAGCACAAAGAAGATTCTCATGTGCCCTAGCGATGGTCTAAACAGGGCTGCGCAAAAGCCAATGGTCAAAGAAGAGACTATCATGCGCAGAGTAAGCCATCCACCATTTACCCAGTATGACCGTCACAGCAGCGTTGCTCCACAATGCACACAATAGGTCCAATAGTTTCTCATAACTCTAAACCCACAACATAGCGCCTTGGAGATAACCTAAGCGGATCCTTAACTGGATAACTTTATTCCTGGTTTCTCAATTTCCCCCTACTCCGCGCCTCCAAAACTCCCATAAGAAGAGTCAGATGTATGCACCTCCTTTATTCAGGTATTTGAACATGAGGTGAAATCTCAAAATACAGCACACAGCCAAAACCAGTCTGACCAGGGGGTGGTTTGTAATTAAACTCCTAATTATGATGGAGCACACTGGATATAAATATCCTAGAAGGGGGCTTTAGCCATCAGACTTAAGAATCCAGGGGAACACTGTAGATTAAACACAGACTAGCTATGTGTGACTGTATTAGACTCATGCAGGAGATGTTAGATGCACTGCAGTGCTTATTAGGGTGCACAGGTTTGAAGGAGGTTAGGAAAATGGAAGACATTGAGCAAAAAGAAATCCACATCTCATGCTTGCCAAGAGGCAGCCGAGAGCTTAATAGCTCTTCCAACGCTGCAAGACTAGATAACACAAGGAATCCCTTCGAGAAGTAGACCACTTCAAACAAGCTGAAATAAATTACTTAACCCTGGTAATGTTCTTTCGACTGGATGATCTTCCTATGTATTCCTCATTTTTTTTAATATACTCCCATCCAGCGTCAACTGCTTCGGAAAATGTTTTCACAGCAGAGGGTGCCGTGCGTCGATTCTGTGTCCCTCGACAGCCTCCGTCCACACTAGAGTACATCGATGTATATATAGAATGCACTGCACCAGCTACCTCAGTTCTTCCCCCTCGTATGCACAGACGTCTGTGGCCACAAGATGACCAGATGTTGGAAGAAAGGAAGGTGTAAAACCCAGAAATTCTCCAGAAGGTAGAGGGGCAGGTTGGGAGAGCGATGAGGAATAAGTGGGAGGAACATCCAGTCGAAAGAACATCAGGGGTAAGTAATTTGTTCTTCGAATGGATTGTGTACTCCCATGTATTCTGCATCTTAGATAGACTCCCATAGCTGTATGTTGCAGGAGGAGGGAACAGAAGTAAGTCGCTTACCTGTAACTCCTGTTCTCCAGCATTGGTATCTTTAATAGAGTCACATGCTGTGAATATTGTCCAGCATCAAGCTAGGAATCCTTGGTTACTTTTAGGTGTCTTTCATGCGATCACCCTCATTATGGGTGCTTTAGGCCCATCCAATGGGACATCAAGTAGCAAGCTCCTTCTCCCCAGCCCTTCTTTAGATTTCAACCAGTCATGCTGGACCTTGTTTTGGTATCTGAAGGCCTTTACCTGGCTGGGACGGACAGAGGGTGCATGTGAATCTATGAAAGATACCAATGCTGGAGAACAGGCTTTACAGATAGGCAACGTACTCCTCCAGCATTGGAGCTTTCATAGATTCATATGCTGCGAATAGATTACACAGCAGTATTGTATTAGGCAGATAAAAGGAACTCCTACCTTACTGGAACAGAGGCTGCAGAACTGCTCTCCCCGTCTGAGCATCCACTGCGTACTTTTTCTCCAAGCAGTAGTGCTGGGCAAACCTGTGGGGCATTCTCCAGGTTACCCCTTGGCAAATGCCAATGAGCAGCACCGCTGCCCATCGCGTAGAGCCGCCGATGCTGCCGTGGCTATTGTGGAATGTGCCCGGGGAGTGCCTTTGCAAACTCTACCCGCTTTCGTGTGGCAGAATGAAATAGTCGACGCGATACATCTGGACACGTCCTGTTTGGATATAGCTTTACCCTTATTCGCAGGGCTGAAAGCCATGAAGAGTTGTGTGGACGCCCTGAATGGCTTGGTTCTGTCCAACTAGTAATTGATGGCGCTTGACGTCCAAGAGTACAATGCCACTTCCGCGGGCGCAAAAGCTTCTTGAAAAACCACAGGTAGCTTTGTTAGCATTTTTGTGAAACTCTGGGAACCTTTGGAATGAATTTTGGATTGGTCAAAAGTAGCACTTTTTCTTTACAGAAGCAAAGGTAGGGTTTGCAGACCGCCAATGTCTGCAGTTCCGACCATCTTCGTGCAGATGTGATTGCCACTAGGAAGGCCATCTTCCAGGACACGTGCTTTATGTTGGCTGTGGCCATTGGCTCGAATGGCTTTTTCATCAGTTCTGTGAGGACTGTATGAAGGCTCCAGTCTGGCGGAGTTGCCTTTGTTGGCGGGAAGACTCAAGCCCTTTTAGGAAATGCTTCACCAGTCTGTCGCCGGAACAAGGGTGTGCAACTCCTTTTCATTGTATAACTGGAGATGGCCACCAAGTGTATCTTGATGGAGTGACTGAGACCTTGTTTCGCCAACAAGAGCAGGTAAGGGAGAAGTTGCTCCGGGGTCACGTTGAGTGGTCCTAGCATTTGCTGCCCTTGAAACCAGTCACAGAACTTTTTCAACTTCAAGCTATACGATCGGTTTGTGGCTGGTGACTTAGCCGCATCTAGGACGTTCTTACAGTCCAGTGGGATTGTTAGCTGGCCAAAATTAGCACAATCAGGAGCTATGCTGTTAACTGGGATGGGGTGGAAAGCCAGAGATCCAAATGTTCAAGGGAGAAAAAACCAAAGATTATTTTCCCGAAATAACCTTCAGTCTTTTCTCCCCACCCCACACCCATGCCCCCCCCCCCACCCTGCTACTTATCTTGCGGCCGCCGACTCGCAGTGTCCCTGCGACACCTGTTCCCTTTCACTTCTGTGATCGGGAACTGGCGCTGCAGGGTCCTCTTTTTTGCCTTTTTGGGATGTCTGCAGGGACACCCCCACAATCCCTGCTCACAATATAGTGAGCAAGGGTGCAGACTTTAGGACTTTCTTTCGAAAGGCATCCAATTTGCAGCCTTCGTTCTCTGGCGGCAGAGTGCATTTTTGTGCTTGCGAATGGGCTTTCCTACTTGCTGCTGCAGACACTACGGATTCTGGAGTGGGATGGAAGTAAGGCATTTATGTGTTGAGTCGGGTGCCTTAAACTTATTTTCCCCATTTGCCTTGAACGGCAGGTTCCATAAATTGATGCTACAGGGCGTGTAACCAATTTCCCAAATGTGGTCCAACATTGGAATGCACACCACTGACTTTCTCTTCTTACCCCTGTGGCTAAATTCCTGGCAAGCTTTAGAGATGACGATGTAAAACTCATATGCCGTCCGGTGGCAAAGGGTTGGGAGTTTCTTCCTGCAGGTCATCCGCCAGGGTGTCTGTATCCAAATTGGTGTTCGTGAGGGAGGCTGTTGTGGTAGAGTCAGCGTCTTGGGGGTGTTGGTTTCCGTATTGGGGAGTTTGTCTTCCTCCTGCTGCTTGTCCCCGACAGCAGGCGAGGGTGGAGACATAATCGCTGGTCATGGTAGCAGCATGGACTGGGGAGAACTATGACGCGTGGAGTCTCCCCGCTTACACTTAGCCTTCTGGTGTTTTCGGGTTCCCACCAATCTGTGTAATGATCTTGACTGTGTAGGGACGTTGTACGGATGGGGGATCTAGACCTGGTTGGTGACGGCTGTCTGGACCTTCACAGTGACGTACGTGTGGACTGTGGTCTTGACCCTGTAGATGACCTGGCTAGCGACCAGAGTGGTTGGTTAGACTGGTCGACATTTTACAATTGGCTGCCGTGCATACTGCTGCTCCGGCTGGCCAGGCGGCAGTCTAGTCTGCAATTGTGACAGCACCATCTGCAAGGATGAGAGGACTTGAAGCAACAGTAAAGCTTATGGGTTTATGAGCGGCTCTTTTGGTTGGCCTGTGAGTGTAGAACTAGGCCCCTGATCAGATATGCTAAGGGTGACTGGGCAGTCCTGATGTGGTCGGGTTTAGAGGCAGTATACCCGATTGACCTCATCTTGGCGTAGGGGGATGTCAATGAGAGTGTGGGTGACTGCCCACTGACTGAGAAACAATTGTGGGGACCGTGTCTGCCGTGCCTCGAAATCCGAATCAATTTCATGCTGCAGAATATCTTCTGGTATTAAGTCAGAGTAGATGACTGGTGAGGTAAATACCTGTACTTGTGCATCTTGTACCAGATTATCCTCCTGGTGATGTTTGGGACAGCCTTCTGCCTGCTTGGCTGTGTTTTGTATGTCTGTGGGGTCGTCCCGGGCATCTTTGTTCCGGGTTGGTAATCCCCCCCCCCCCCCGTTATTTGTTTCCCCCACACCGCCCCTCCCCCCCCAACTGCATGGCTGACGTGGCCGCCACCGATGCTTGCACCGCAGAGGACTCCTCCCTTGTACTGGACAACGATGTGCATGAGGCTCCACCACAAAGCCCCCCCTCCACCCCTTCTACGAGGTTGTCTGCTTGGGTTTTGCGTTGAGACGGCTGATTAGGCTTTTCCTTTGGATGAGGTTGTTTTGATCTTTTCCCTTGGCTTGACTGAGCATGTCGCTGATTATGCCGTCGACGAGGTGTTCCTGGACGCGTGTGCGGTCAATGGTCTTTCTACCGAGAGGTTTTTGGTTGTTGAATGGCATCGATGGGATCATGGCAAAGCTGTTCCTGGTTGAGTGTGCGGTTGAGAATGTCTGCCAAGGGTGTTTTGGTCAACAAGCTTGTGGACAGGTATTTGGTTGCTGGGCCTGTGGGCGCCATCTTCGTGGTCGACGGGTGCAGTGTGTATTTCCCAGATGATGACAAAGGCCTTGCTGGGGGCTCATTGCCAGACCCTCTCATCCAGATTGTCAGAGACAAGGCACGTTTATCTCCTGCACTTGTCCAAGGCTCATGGCCATGATGACACTTATGTCTTTTTGGAGGTCTTTCTTTGGATTTGGCCCTCTTTGGATGGGGATAGCTCCCCCCCCTACCCCCCCCAACCTAGGCAAGCCATGCTTTTAGTGGATTCTGACCCTTAAGGTGGGGTAGCAACCCTCCTGGAGCCAACATACTAGTTGTCAGTTCCCATCTTTGAGGGATTTGGTGCTAAATCCTCTACGGATTTCACAAACCTCAGTCGAGTTGTTGGGATACAGGCAATAAATGCACTCACTGTGCCAGTTGCCTTCGAAATCGTTTGAGGCCGCAGGAGCTGCATGCCTTGAACAACTTTTTTGCTTGTCCTCATCAATTCCTTTCCAATCCCGAGACGTCTCCTAGTAGTGGAGAAAAAATAAAACTGTTGAAAGTTGGTTTGACAGGAAATTATTTTTCTTGAACAAAAACTTTCTCTTGCGGCAAAAGAACTCAAGGACTCCTTCCAACGTGACACGCAGTTAGAATCTGAAAAGAGCTGAGGAGGAGCTTGTTACTTTATGTCCCATTGGATGGGCCTAAAGCACCCATTACGAGGGTGACAGCATGCACCTAACCTTTCTTTTAAAAAGTAAAATCCAAAAGTTAAATCGAGGATTCCCAGCTTGACGCAGGGGAATATTCACAGCATGTGAATCTATGAAAGATCCAATGCTAGAGAATAACCAGGTTACTCACCCTAGTGACCACCTTACTCCTAGTCCATAGTCCCCTTTCCTCCATACTTATGGGACATCTCTCCGCCCTATGGGATGGGACCGGAGCACTTTGTAAAAAGCATCCAAATTTTTTCCAAAAATGTGTCCTTCCTCCCTTTCTTGCGCGAGGCCCAGCACGCGGCCTTAACCCCGTCCACCTTGGCTCCGCCCATCAGTCCTTTTCTATCGCCAGGTCAGAGACCTATAGCAATAACAGAGGAACCTTATTAGAGGGGACGGCGGACGGGCGCATGGAGGAAAGGGGACTATGGACTAGGAGTAAGGTAGTCACTATGGTGAGTAACCTGGTTATAACTCCTACTTCCCGTCCCCTTTCCTCCATACTTATGGGAGATTCCCAAGCACTCGTAACATGAACTACGGGTGGATGGAAATACCCCTTACGGAAACAGGTTCTTCAGCACAGCCTGACCAAACTGAGCATCAGCTCTTGAGCTCATGTCGAGACAATAATGCTTACAAAAAGCAGATGGGGAGGCCCAAGTAGCTGCCCTAGCGATGGACTCCCAGGGGACATTTCTGAGAAGCAAACGCGGCTGCCTTGCCCCGCACCAGGTGTGCATGAAAACCCTTAGGTGGTTTCAGCCCTTGGACGGTGAAAGACTCCGTGATGCAGGCGGCGATCCACCGAGAAATAGTCGCCGTAGACGCCTGCTTGCCCTGAGGGTTACCAAAGGTCACAAAAAGTTGAGAAGAACTCCTAAGCTCGGAAGTCCTGTCCAGGTAGAACTTAAGAGCTCTTCTGACATCAAGACAGTGCAGAACCCTTTCAGCCTCTGAGGCAGGGTTCGGAAAATAGACTGGTAGGGAGATCGACTGATTCAGATGGAATTCAGTTACCACCTTCGGTAGAAATGCCGGGTTTGTCCGCAGGACTACCTTGTCCTTGTGAAAGACCAAGAAGGGATGCTCCATTGACAAGGCCTGGTGCTCACTCACTCTCCTCGCTGACGTAACGGCGACCAGAAAGGACACTTTCCAGGATAAGTACTTGAGGTCCACCGTGGCCATTGGTTCAAAAGGTTCATGGCACAGTGCCGTCAGGACTACATTAAGGTCCCACGGCGGATGCGGACTACGAACCGGAGGGTAGAGGTGTGTCAAGCCTGCAAAATGCCTCTTAACCACTGGGTTACTCAGAGAATAAGAACATTGGTCTGTGGAAAGATAAGCGGAAACCGATGAACAGTAACTTCTGCATGACAGAACGTGAACACCCGACTCTGCTAGGGAGGACACGAAGGACAGTACTGTGTCAATCGTAGCCACCCTTGGATCCAATTGCTTCTCCAAACACCAATGACATAACCAGAGCCATTTACTCCTGTATTGGGATCTGGTCGAGGGTTTCCTGGCTGCCTGGATAATATGCATGTTATCCGTAGACAAGTTAAGATGCTTTAAAGACTTGAACTCAGGCACCATGGCGCCAAGCTGAGCGATTGTGGGGAGGGGTGCCACATCTGCTGTTTCCCCTGATGAAGAAGATCAGGAGTTACTGGTAACCTGATCGGCGGATAAACCGACAGGTGTTGAAGTTCTGAGAACCAAAACCTGGCAGCCCACCACGGGGCTATGAGTAGAAGCTAACAGTTCAGAGTTCTTCAGCTTCCCAATTGCCCGATGGACTAGAGGCAAAGGCGGGAAGGCGTAAACTCTCATGTTGTGCAATGGAATCTCGAGAGAATCCCCCAGAGAGGAGGCTCCCAGCCCCCCTCTGGAGGCATACTGAGGAAGCTTCTTGTTTACCACCGTAGCGAAAAGGTCCACCTCCGGTGTGCCCCAACGCGAGAAAATCCATGAGAGGACCTCCGCCTTCAACTCCCACTCGTAGCTGACCACTGTCCGCCGGCTGAGGGCATCCGCTGTGACATTCAGCTGGCCCGGGATGTGTACTGAGAGCAGCCAGACACCATGAAGCACGGCCCAATCCCATATCTGGATAAACAGGTCCACGAGAGGGTGGGGGGGAGGGGGGAGAGAGACTTTGTCCCCCCTTGCTTGTTGATGTAATACATTGACACCACATTGTCCGTGCGTATGCGGACCACCTTGTTGGCAATGAGCGTTCTGAACGCCTTGAGCGCCAGAAAGATCGCCAGAAGCTCCAAATGATTTATGTGCAGGAGCTTGTCCTAAGGCGACCAGAGGTCCGAGACCTGAAGATCTAATGTCGCACGCCACCCCAGAAGGGAGGAGTCCCTCGTGATCGTCACTGTGGGGGCTGGGTCCTAAAACCCTGCACCCACCCACAGGTTGCTGAGAGATGACCACCAATCCAGGTCCATTCTCATGGAATCTGGAATCACTATCCGCTTGGAATCCGGGTACACAGCCTGACGCCAGGAACTCCGAAGAGCCATCTGAGTCCGTCTCATCTTGAGACGAAGAAGAGCCAGCACACACGAGGCCATGAGACCCAGAAGCCTCTGGAACCCCCAGGCCGACATGCTCTCCGACTGCAGAAACATCTGACACGTGGCTAACAGATCCGCCATTCTGTCCCCGGTCATGTCCACTCTGCAGTCGATCGTGTTCCAGCGAAAACCCAGGAAAATCAGGTCCTGCGAGACCGTCATGGAAGATTTCCGCCAGTTCACCGACAGCCCAAGATGGAACAGGAGCTGAAGGAGAGACTGGAGATTGCCCACTGCTGCCAGCGGACAAGGGCTGCGTAAGAGCCAGTCGTCCAAATATGGATACACATGGATACCCTGGAGATAAAGATATGCCGCAATCACCGACATCTTCGTGAAGACACGCGGTGCCAAGCTGAGGGCAAAAGGAAGCACTCTAAACTGGAAGTGCTCCTCTTCCAAAGAGAAGCAGAGATATCTCCTGTGTGGGTTCCAAATCAGGATATGCATGTACGCGTCCTGAAGATCCACAACGCTGAGCCAATCGCCCATCTGCAAGGAGGAGCGTATCTGGCTGGGCGTGATCATCTTTAATTTCTCTTGGGGTAGGAAAAGATTGAACTGGGAAAGGTCTAGGATGGTGCGCAGGCCAGCCTGGTTGGGTTTGGGCACCGTAAACAGCCGGGAGTAGAAGCCCTCCCCTTGCTCCCAGAGGGGAACGGGTTCCAGAGCTCTGAGGTCCAGAAGTTTCTGAACTTCAGCCGGACAGCTGCAAAGGAGGGTTGATGGGTGGGGTAGGGGGGTAGAGGTAAGCAGAAGCCCGCCCGAGCGACTGACAAGACCCATCTGTCTTCTGTGATGGTCTGCCACGCCTCCTAATGAGACCCACCAGGGTCTCGTGCGAGCGCAGAAAACCCTCATTTAGTAGGTTTATCGGTGGCGGTGCCACCTGAACCGGAGGAGGAGGCTGAAGAGCGGAAGAAAAACCGCGTCTGTTGCCTACTGCGGTTATTCCCCGCAGGGGTATCCACTCTGCGAAATTTGCGGTCGAGGAAGCCCCTAAAGCCAGAGGAAGGTCGACTTTGTGACAACGGTCTCCGGGTTTTGAAAGGAGCCTTAACCAGGACAATGACTTAGCTGTCTGAGTCCTATCCTTCGTCTTGATGAGCTCTGCATCTGTTGTAGAATGAAAGAGCTCCTTACCATCGAACGGAAGGTCCAACACCTTGTCCTGCACTTCTTTTGAAAATTTAGTGGCATGCAGCCACGCCTGCCGTGAGGTATCAACCCCCAGCATAAGGCCCCGAGCCGAGGTGTCTACGTGATGTGACGCAGCCTTCAGGAGATCCTGGGCCAAGACCCTGGCATCGGATAGGCCATTTTCGAAGTCTTCCAGCTTCTCGACCGGGATAAACTCCTCAAACTCCGACAGACCTTTCCGCATCCGCATGTTAGCTCCCCTCAAAATCAATTCAGTGTTGGCCTGCCTTAGCTGCAAGGCCGAGTTGGCGAAGATTTTCCTCCCGAGGGAGTCTAGGAGCTTGTCCTCCTTT
This sequence comes from Ambystoma mexicanum, assembly GCF_040938575.1. Classification (NCBI taxonomy): domain Eukaryota; kingdom Metazoa; phylum Chordata; class Amphibia; order Caudata; family Ambystomatidae; genus Ambystoma; species Ambystoma mexicanum. Next base: position 580,739,530 of record NC_090935.1, read on the forward strand.
CCCAGAACCTGAGTAGCCGTCGTGGAAGAGGATGCTGCAGGCCTGGACTGCAAAGTGGCCGCAGCCACCACTGTGGAGGAGGGAGGCGGACAAGACGACAGGGTCACCTCTTCTGAAGAATGCAGCCTGTATCTCGCGTCAATTTTCTCACTGACAAAAAGTCCAGAGTGTGGCTTTTCCCAGACTGTGCGGACCTCGCCCAGAACGTCCTTCTGCAAGAACAGGCCGGTACGCTCCAAGGGAGAACGCCCCAAAGAGCACGCCCTCCTGCGGAGCGGGTGCCTCGGGCACCGGGCCATCTAAGAAACTCATCATGTCTAGTACCCGATCATGAAGGCTCCAATAGAGCGGGGAAGGTCCTTGTTGTCCTGATCGCCTTGGGCGTCATTTGACAGGTCAGGATCCTGCTGAGCCGTGTCAGGCGCTGCCTTGTCGACCGGGGACAATGGAGGCAAAGGCGGAAGAGTCAGGGAAGGCACCGTAGGGAAGGGAAGCGCCAGCAGAACCACCGGAGGAACGGGTGGAGCCGGAGATGCAGGTGGACATATCTCCCTGAAAAGCCCTTTGAAATATTCCCTCATGGGGTCGGTACGCATAAGCGTTTGAAATTTACAGAAAAAGGCGTCCTCCGGGGACTGTTTCAGAACCTGAGGAGGCCTCTGAGGTGGACAAATCCAGAGACGTAGTGGGGAAGGGTGCCACATAGGCCCCACCGACGTATCCACATAAATCAAAGGTGCCGACCCCGCAGGCAAAGGAACATTGTACGGAAGAGGCATCCGGCCGTTCCAATCAAACTGGCCGATAAGTATGCGCACAAGGGACTATGTTCACCCAAGGGACCAAACCCTATACCTGAGGCCAATGGCGTAGTTGTAGGGGTAGCACCTAAAATGGCCGCCATTTTGTCCTCATCTGAGGGGAACTGCGGCATGTGAGGAAGTGAGGCAGGGGTCCCAGTCGATGGATCAGGGGTCTTAACTTTAGCCTTAACATAAGGAACCTCGGCAGAGCCGGTACTGTGAGGCCTGGAATGTTTTTGTGACATACCAACTGCCAACTCAGCCTTCGAAGGAACGACCTTGGCACTGCCGGTAAAAAAAGAACTTTGTTTCTTTGCCCCCTCAACAGGTCTGGTATCCCCGCAGGAGCGAGAACGGCGAAAAACAGCTTTCACAACTTGTCAGGCCTCTCAGAACTGTTGGTAGCTTTAGCCTCTGAACGAGGGACCTCGGACCCAGGTCCGGTAACAGCCTTATCCGCGCAGGCCTCAAACATCCGTTCGGTGACACCAAGCCCAACCAAGGCCTCGGGGCGCACCCCGGTCTTATTCTTGAGGGAAGCCGATAGAGACGCCTCAGAGCAAGCTCCGGTACCCCACGACTCAGTAGAACGGGGTCTACAAACAGCCCCCACAGGAGGGGCCTCAGAGCGTACTCCGGTAACCACAAGCCCCTTACGGAGACCCTCGGAGAAAACTCTGGTAGAATTTTTAGGCCCAACAGGCACCTCAGGGCGAACCCTGGTGACAGAGCGTGGAACCCAGAACCCGGAAAGGTATCCCCCGGCCGGGGTGCTCTGAAAAGTAAAGAACTTATCGGGCGTTTTTTCTTCTCGTCGATGAACGCCTGAAAATGTGAAGGAGGGGTTCATCGGAACACCTCCTCCCACCGCTCCAACCGACGTTGAAGTGCCCGGACCGAAAGGGAGTCGCAGTAAAAACAGGAGTCCCAACGGTGATCCGCACCCAAACACTCTAAACAAAGAGGATGGGGATCCGCCCTCGCGAAACGACGGTGACACGATGAACAATCTGGAAAGTCTAGTTTGAACGACATAGACGGGCTAGTAAACGATTGCTAGCGAGAGCAAGAGAGGAAAAAGGGAAGAAAATCTTCCGAAGATGCAAGTGCGTCCAGTCCCGAACAAGCGGAGAAAAGGACCGATGGGCGATGCGTGGGGCGGAGCCAAGGTGGGCGGGGTTACGGCCGCGTGCCGGGCCCCGCGCAAGAAAGAGGAAGGACACATTTTTTGAAAAATGTATATGCTTTTTACAAAGTGCTCCGGTCCCGTCCCACAGGACGGAGAGATGTCCGGTCCCGTCCCACAGGATGGAGAGATGTCCCATAAGTATGGAGGAATCAACGAGTGGTACACCGCACCTCCGACACCACATTGCATTGCTGAAGTAGCCACACCACCTCTAGAATGAGCTCGTAAGCCAGCAGCGACATCCTTGCCTGCCAAGTTAAAAAATTCAGAAATGCATAAAATAATCCAGCGGGATAACGTTTCCTTGGTTAAAGCTTGAGCAAGCTTGTGAGCAGCATATCCCACAAAAAGCTGAACGTCCCGTCTGAGTTTTGCCAGCCCATTGACGTAAAAACTCAATGATTTTTTGGGATCTAGACGATGAAGCCCCTCTTTGGAAGGACGTGGAGGCAGCTAAAAAGTAGGCAGCACAATCTTCTGTGCCAAATGAAATTCAGACACCCCATTCAGCAGAAAAGAAGTGCAGATCAACAAAACCTTTTCCTTGCAAAAAGGTGGTAAGTGGAGGATTACAAGATAAGGCTTGTAACTCGCTAACTACACAAGCCGAGGTAAATGCTGTTTAAAAGACAGTTGGAAGGGCCAGCATCCTTAAATGACATCAATAAGAGGCTCAAATAGTGCTACCATGAGAAACTTTAGGATCAGATTTAGATCCCAGACTGGTACAATGAATGGGACAGGGGAAAACATGAGTAAACCCCTTTAGAAACTGGATCATGATAGGGACCCTTAAAATACTATCCCTGCTGTGGAAAACACTTAAAATTAGACAAGCAGGGTGGGGGGGAGGGGGGCATGGCCTAGAGCGCCAGCTACGAAAACTCGCCTGGAGCCTGCTGGCCCGCCGCCGCATCAATACAAAATGGCGAACGGACCCGAGAGGTCTTTCGGCGTCCTCTAAAAAGAGCTGCGAGTGGGGGAGTTCGGTCCGGGTGGCAGCGCAGGAGCGCCCAGGCTGCCCTATAGCCTGCCTGCATGGCCTCCGGAGGGCGTTTGGGATTTCCACCCGGCTGCTCGTCCGGGGCATGAAGAGTGCCTGCTGAGTGGGCCGGAAGAGAGATGTGCCGTGCCAGCCTGCAGCAGCAGGACTCACGGTACACTCCGCGGGCTGCGGCCGGAAGACTAAGGGGGAGCCTGGGCAGCCCAAGCGGTGTTGCAGTGAAGAACGGGGTGTCTGGGCCCTGCAGATGACGCGTGGATTCTCCCAGCCCCCGAACCCCCTTAAAGAGGGGGCAGACTCCTAGCGGTGGCTCCTTCTCGGCTTCCAGGCTCCGCTCAAGGGCATATCAACCCCCCCAGGGCCTTCGATGCTTTAAAGGACAGCAAACACCTGGTCACGGAGTGAATCCTTGGTGAGAGCCATCGCGCTGGCGCGCACAGGGGCTGACTGAAGCAGTGAGGCCCGCTTGGTGAGAATAGATCGGGGGCGAACTGCCTGCCCCCCTCCCTTTCAGCGCTGGGCCGCGCCTGGACCTGCATCCATTCCTGGGGCGCCCCGGCCCACAACAACACGCCCCCCCCTTGTCTCCCCCCCAGTGCACATCTGATCCCCCCTCACCCTTCCCTCCCCCCACCCGTCTTTTATCCTCTTCATGTCTCTCTATCCCTTCCTTGTCTCCTCTTTATCCCCTCTTCCCCCCCCCCCTCTCTCTCGCCTTCACCTTATCTCACTTCTTCTTCCCCACTCCATTCAACTCTACACCATTTTTCCCCTCATTTATCTCTGCTGGAAAATAGTTTTTCCCTCATTTATCTCTGCTGACAAATTGTTCTAGTTGATGTATTGATGGTTTGACTCATTTGTATCTGCTTCTACTGTTATTGTATTGTTATAATGTACAGCGCTTTGGCGTAAAGCGCTATATAAATAACATCTCCATCTGGCCAGCCTCCTCTGGCGGGGGCTTCAACAAAATTGGATTCAACTCGCAGAGATTACAGGTCGAGGGCACCTTAGGCCCCACACAGCCTGCAACAGCACCGATTTGTCCACCTTGGTGCAGCCTGGGAGCCCTTGCCTCCCCTTACGATAAGTTCACCGCCTGCAGGGGATCCGGCCTTCCTGTAGTCTCCCTGGGGACCCCGACAGCATATGAGGGACCCGAAACAAGGCAGCCCCCCCCCCACCTAGCCAACAAATACCAGCCGCATCGGGGGAAGCTGGGCAACGGCACACCACAGGAGGTGAAGTACCTTTCTGACCCCACGGGGCCCAGTGGACAGCACCAGGTCCCCTCCCCTCCACACACACACACACACACACACACACACACACACACACACACACACACACACACACACACACACACGCCTTTGGGACCACTAAGCTCCCCCCTCCACCAGACAGTGGTACCAATGTTAAAGGATATTTGTACCGCCGCGCACTATCACCACCGGAGTGGTCCCCTGGCACTCTGGCAGCCCTGAAAGAGGGAGAAGGGGGGGGGGGGGGAGTTAGGAGGGAATAGCTGGAAAGTGCAAGAGAGCAGTGATGTGCTGTTGGCGACCTCAGCCCGGAGGGTCCATTGGCTGGGCTTGGGGTGTTTTATGCTCGGGTTGTGAGAGTGTGTTTTTGTTTTCTTGTTGCAGTGTAGTGAAGTTTGTGCAGATTGTTGCGTTGAAGGCTAGAGGTTGTGTTTTGGTTAGAGTTTGAGAGGTGTATGCAGAGGGGTGAAATTGTTAGTGGATTTGTTAATTTGTTATTGCTGCCCCGAAGTGAGGTGCTGAATTTCTGTATTCTCTCCAGGTGGAGTGTGGGAGCATTTCTGTGCCTCTGTCCTGATCAGGGCCGTCCGATACACAGTCGCTTTCACACATGGCCTCCACTCACATTCATAACCTTATCCAAGTTCGGCCTTGGCCACCTACGTGACATCTGTATGTCGGGCAGGCGTATGTGCGTCCCTTCACATATGGCCCAGAGAGCATTCCCAATTTTAGTCGGTGCGCGCAATTCACTAGTCAGGGCTACTCCATTGAAACGTGGCAGGTGGTTGGCATTCATCATCTTATTCAGTTGTTTTTGCAAGCCATCGTTCCCTAGCCCTTTTGCAATGTGGCACATGCCATTGCTTGCATTAAGTCCAGGAGCGCTACCTGCCATCATTCCATACTGCCATCACAACTCCATACGGTCAGTGTCCATGCCAATGTCCACAAATTAGTTCAAGTGTGGTAGGTGCCAAAATTCACACAACTCTATACAAGTATGATAACTGGTAGGAATTATGGGGAGGGTGTTGTCTGGAGTTGGCTAGGGATGCTGATTTCTGTCCTTATGGGTGTTGCTTGTGTCCTGTTTGACTTAGCGTGGTCTCTTGTTGTGGTAAGAATTTCTCTGGTTGGTTCTGGGTGTTGTCGGTGTCCTTTTAAATTGTCATCCTTTTCTTTGTGTTTCCCGTTCGGTTGCTATGGTTTTTCAGTTTGAATCTGTTGGGTTGAAGAGCCAGGTTTTAGTAATTTTCTGAATTGTAGGTGATCTATGGTGTTTATTTCTTTCGGGATGCTGTTCCAGGTTTTTGCGGGTAGGTGGAAGAAGGAGGAGACTCCAAGTTTTTTCTTAAGGTATGGTTTTTGTTACAGGCGGATTTCGTTGCTTGATATGAGGAGTCTCATTGGCTTGTAGATTGTTATTTTCTTTTGTAGGAATTCTGCTCCTTGTCCGCTGATTGGCCTGTGTGTTATGCACACTGTTTTGAAGGTGATGCGATGTTTCACTGGGAGCTAGTGCAGTGTTTTTAGGGCTGGAGTGATGTGGTCTCCACTGGATAGCTTGAGGAGCAGTCTGGCTTCTGTATTATGGATCATTTCTTCAGGAAGTATTCTGGTATTCCGGGGTTGAGGCCGTTTGCACAGTCGATTCATGACATGAGGGCGACGATTGTGAGTGTTTTGTGGATGAAGGGGAGGAAAGGTAGGATTATTCTTCCTGTGTGGAGGAGTAAGAAGCATTTCTTGATGATTGCATTTATTTGTGGTTCTGAGGTTAGGGTGTTGTCCATCAGGACTCCCAGATGTTTTACTACCTTAGATGGTGTTGGTGCGGTTTCCATTTCTGTTGGCCATGGAATGTGGGTGTTCTCTTGGTTTTTGGATATAATCATGATTTCTGTCTTTCCTGGGTTGATTTTCAGGTTGTTGGCATTCATCCAGTTAAAGACCTCTTTTAGACAGTCGATTAGGGTTGAGTGAACTGCTTGAGCGTCTTTGATTTTGTAGATGATTGGAGTGTCATCTCCGTAGTTTTAGCATGTAATGTTGTATTTTTTGAAGATGATGATTACTGGAGTCTGGTAGATGTTGAGGTACAATGGTGATTGTGAGGTCTCTTATGGTACTCCACAGTCTTTAACTCCTGGGGTGGATTTGAAGGGTTTTATCCATACGGTTTGTTCTGTCTACTAATTCAGAGCAGTGCCATGTCCGTTATGCCCAGGTCTTCTAGTCTTTTGGTTAGGGTGTCATGGCTGACTGTCGAAGGCTGCGGAAAGGTCGACCAGAATCAGGGCTGAGGTTGTGTTGGAGTCAGCGTTAGTTTTTAGGTCGTCCCAGATGGATAGTAATGTTGTTTAAGTTCCTCTTGCCGGTCTGAAACCGACTTATGCTTGGTGTAGCGGTTTGTGTTTTATACGTGTTCTTGGGTTAGTTTGTATACGTAGGTTTTAAGGAGTTTTGCTGGGCAATCACTGATTACCAGATGGTTGGCATGAGCCCCCCCACCAATGAGTGAGGCATGCCTAACTACTGGCATCTCTGGCCATGGTTGTCAAAAGGGTTCCCCCTTCAACACGTTCTCCTCGCAGGCCCACAACCGGAGATACTGCGCAACGACTTGAAGTAGATCCGTTATTCTGCCGGAGAACTTTGACCAGTGGGATCCGAGGGCCGATTGGAGAGAACTCATTCTCAGACGAGCCTCTAGAAAAAAAAAAAGACCATACCACCATGAGACCAAGAAACCATAGCAAGTCTAAGGCTGGTAGACGCTGGCAATGTTTAATCTGCATGACCATCTACTGTATATGTAGAGCCCTCACCTTGGGTGGCAAGGCTTTCCCTGAAGAAGCATCCAGGACAGCTCAAATGAATTTAAGCTTCTGAGAAGGTATCATGTGGGACTTCTTGAAATTGAGGAAGAAATCCAGTTTGTGGAAAAAGTGGCAGGTAATGCAGAAATGTTCCAGGACCTCTTTGGCAGAAGAGACCCTGATCAGCCAATCCTCCAGGTAGGGGTAGATGCAAATTCCTCCCCTCAGATTTGCGGCCACTACCTGCATCAACTTGGTGAAATTGCGCGGGGCGGGGGTGAGCCCGAAAGGCAGAACACAAAATTGAAAATGAGAACTACCAAGTACTTGCGGTGAATAGGCACATGAAAGTAAACAACTTGAAGGTCCAATGATATAATCCAATCCTGTAGGAGCCGAGAAAGAGTGACCATCTTGAACTTGTTCTTCGTGAGGTCCAAGATTGGTCGCAGTCCTCCATTCTTCTTGGGTATTAACAAGGGAATACCATCCCAGGTTACTCTCCTCTACAGGCACTGAGCTCTATATTGCCCTTCTCCAGCAGGATGTGAATCTCCTGCAAAAGGAGCAGGTCCTGTTACCTTTGGATTTTTAGTCGACAGTTCGACTAAGATGGATTCTTGGCTCCAACTCTGATCTGAAGAAATGGCTGCAGGAGTCATCCTCTTATCCAAATTCCTTGTCAAACTCACTAAAAACATGTTCATCAATTCACTGACATTAAGTACAGCTAAAACAAATACTTTGGGCCATCACAACCTAGTCAAAACACTACTTCTGTTTCCATCCGGAAACAGACCTCAGGGGAATCACCACAAACCAACTAGAGCACTCACCCGCACAGAAGTCAGATGCTCCTTGCTCTACTGACAACAGCTGAGCACAATACCTTGTCTCTTCCTGGTAACCTCCGCCCCCCCCCTTAATGCAACCATGTTGATGTATACGGCATACATTACTTACCGTGAATGCATTTCTGAGGCTTCTATCTGCTTGGATTCACGTGCTTTGCATAGGCTGACATCTAGTGGTTAGGTGCAGAGGATTGCACATGTTTTTTTCCAATTTCGAAAAGGGGCGTCGACTGGGCATGTTGTAATCGTATTGTAACGCTCACCTGATTCCCGCAGAGGCGCCGGTCTTGACTGGGTGAATGCTGTATCTTCAAAGGTGATGTGTAACACACGGTTGGCTCTTTGGGCTGGACCTCTGTGCACTGTATGTCTGACTCGAAGAGTAAGATGTCTGCAGATAGAAAATATGGGATTAATGAACTGGGGTTATTGGGTGCCTCTCTCCTCTTCCCTTTCTCTTCTCCTGTAGAACCCCAAAGGTTAACACCCTCACCTTAGGTAAGTGAACGGCGAGCTCTCCATCTGCCTCGGGGCAGGGTGCCGTAACCAGTTTCTTCACTGGATAAGGGTGCAGGCCTCTTGACCTCAGAGGACTGCTGTCCGTCGTTATCTGCACGAACGGTAAGTTCTGGGCACTTCAAATGTCTTAAAAGTCTTTTGTAATGATATCTCTTGTTTTGCAGGGTTCCGGCGATGGCGGGCTGATGAGAGTTGAGGTTCGAACCCGCGTGAGGAATAGAAGCGCCTGGAAGCACGTAAGCGCTTGTAGCCTGCTTCACGATGCGCACTAACTGTCCCTTTTATCTTGCAGGTACAAGTTCGGAGCTTTAGAGAAGCTGAAGGGTGCTGGAATACCCACTGGATTCGGCGTGGGAAGGAGTAATGGCACGTGAGTAATAAAGTTGCCCAATGTCTTAAAACGCACCTTCTTTTGTCTTTCAGATGCGGGATGCAGCGCCGAAGGCCTCCGGAGCGTGCGAAGAGCTGGTAAGCTTTTGTCTTTCAAATGCCGGAATGCAGTGCGAAGACCTCCGCAGCATGCGAAGAGTAGGTAAGCCTTTGTCTTTCAGATGCCGGAATGCAGCGCGAGGCGTTGGTGACAGCCGATGGACCAGGTAAGAGATGCGCTGCCACTGAAGACCGTAGTGCTAACCTGTTCTTTCTTTGTCTTTACAGGTGCTGCTGAAGACTGGATTCCAGGATGGTAAGCCTTTGTTCCCTTAGGCCCAGGATCAGAGGCAGAAGACACGATGAGCGTTCTGCTGCAGAGAATGCAGAATAACGCAAAGCAAGATTCATCCATCGGGTGTGGTTTAAATAGCCTCCTGTAGTGCTTAGGTGTCTCCTTCCACAGCCACGCCTAGGTAAGAAAAGAGTTCCTGCTTTCCAGAAGAGTTCCAGTGTTCTGAGCCTAGGGAGTGGCTCCTGCCCCACCCAACAGGAAAAGTAGTCCCAAACAGAAGAGGATCAGGGGTTCAACTGGCAGGTAAGTAAGCAGCATGGTCTGCTGCAGGTAAGTCCACCCAAGCATTATGAGCCCGGCGCTTCCAGCGCTGGGACTGGGCATTTATATGAGCCTGGTGCCACTGGCGCCAGGACAGGGTCCAAAAGGTCCCAATTGGGACTGGCTGGCACTCGGAACCGGGGTTATGGGTCTGCTTCCAAGGGAGTCGGGCAAGTCCTGATCTTTTGGAAGCAGAGATCATGACAGTATCCCCCCTCAAGGCCCCTCCCAAACCGGGCTTTTCTGGGGGTTTGGGCTTGTTAGGAAATGTTCAATGAAATCTTTTGATTAGACGAGGCGCGTGGACATATTCTGCAGGTTCCCAGGATCTTTCTTGGGGACCGTAGCCTTTCCAGTCAATCAGGTAAAATATTTTAGATTTGGAGATCTTGGAATCCAGGATGCTTTTGACTTCAAACTCGAGTTCTCCATCAACTAGAATAGGTTTTGGAGATGTAGTTAGTCGGGTTTGAGGTTGCACGGGTTTTAATAGAGAGACGTGGAAGACCGGATGTATCTTCATGTGAGGGGGCAAGTCCAACTTGACCGCTACTGGATTTACTATGGTAGTGATGGAATAGGGACCAAGGTATCTTGGGTTGAATGTGCGTGGTCCTTTTAGAGGTAGATATTTGGTGGATAACCAGACTTCATCTCCTACTTGATATTGGGGGGCTTCCTTCCGATGTTGGTCTGCTCCTTTCTTGTATTGTTCTTTAGCCCTTTGAAGGTGAGAAACGGCTTCCTTAAAGGCTTGGGTGATTGTAGAATGCAGGTGGTCTACTGCTGGTGTTCCAAGATCTTGGAGTGGATCCAACTCCGAGGTTCGAGGGTGACTACAGTATAAAAGAAAAAAACGGGGTCTTCCCAGTTCCCGAGTGGACAGAGTTATTGTAGGCATATTCGGCTATCCAAAGGATATCTTTCCAAGTTTTTTCAGTTTGTTGTAGCATGCAGCGCAAATACTGTTCCAGAGTTTGATTGGTCCTCTCGGTTTGTCCGTCGGTTTGAGGGTGGTGGCTGGTCGAAAGTCTCACATCAATTTGAGCCGACCGACAGCAACTTCGCCAAAAATGAGAAATAAATTGACTACCTCGATCCGAAATTAGAACTGAAGGAAAACCGTGCAGTCGGACGATGTTTGAGAAATTCTCGGGCCAGAGTTGCTGCTGTTGGTAAGCCTTTGAGTGGAATGAAATGCGCCATCTTGGAGAATAGGTCCACGATTACTAGGATCGTATTGTATCCGGAGCATGGAGGTAGATTGGTGATGAAGTCCATAGAAAGCGTATGCCAAGGGCGAGGCGGGATGTCAATAGGGCGTAAGAGGCCGGCTGGTTTTTCCTTTTGACTCTTGTTTTGGGCGCATACTCCACAGGACCTTATAAAGTCTCTGATATCTCTTTTCCAAGACGGCCACCAGAAGTAGCGCTTGATCTTTTCCGAGGTCTTGGTCATACCGGGATGTCCTTCCATTAAAGAACCGTGATAACAAGGATTACCTTTTTCTGTAAATCTGTGCTGGGCAGGTATAACCGTTCTTGGAAATGTAATAGGTTGTCCTTCACCGTAAAGTCCTTTCCCTGCAGATGCCAATTCTGTATGTCTGCTGGAGTTACCAGTAGCCTGGCTTTATCCTCAACTTCCTCTATGGATTGTGTGGCGATTACACCTAGAATTCTTTGTTCGGGAATGATAGGTACAGGTTTAGGATTGATCAAATGTTCTTCCACTCCCATCCGAGAAAGGGCATCAGCTTTACCGTTTTTTGTACCAGGTCGATAGGTAATTATGAAGTCAAACTCTGCAAAGAATAGTGCCCAACGGAGTTGCCTAGAGGATTGAGCTTTTGCGGTTTTCAAATATTGCAGGTTTCGGTGATCTGTAATCACAGTAACGGTGTGTCGGGCCCCCAAAAGATAATGCCGCCAAGCCTTAAAGGCGGACTTGATAGCTAGAAGTTCCTTATCAGTGATAGTGTAATTGATTTCAGGAGGCGAGAATTTGCGGGACCAAAATGCCACGGGATGCAACTGATTGGTTACTGGGTCCTTTTGTGATAGAACTGCCCCCATGGCAAGGCTCGAAGCATCAGTTTCAACGATGTAGGGGAGTTCTGGGCGAGGATGTTTTAAGATCGGTGCAGAGATAAATCTAGTCTTCAAATTCTGGAAAGCTTGTTCCGCCTCGGTAGACCATTCAAAACGTTTGTTTTTCTTTAACAAGGCGGTGATGGGCTGGACTATTCGAGAGAATTCAGGGATAAACCTGCGGTAAAAGTTAGCGAAGCCTAACATGCTTTGAACACTTTTTACGGAGGGTGGCGATGGCCATTTGAGAATTGCATCGACCTTCTTTGAATCCATACGCACTCCGCTAGGTGATAATATGAATCCCAAGAATTCAACTTCAGTCACGTTGAAAACACATTTTTCCAACTTAGCGAAAAGTTTGTGTTGACGCAATCTCTCGAGGACCATTTTCACGTGTTTCCGATGTTCAGTTTCCGATAAAGAATAAACGAGGATGTCGTCAATGTAAACAACACACACATCCATGAGCTCTCTGAGGACATAGTTCATAAAATATTGAAAGGTGGCCGGGGCATTGCAAAGTCCGAAGGGCATGACCTGATATTCAAATAGCCCATACTTGGTGCGGAAGGCCGTCTTCCATTCATCGCCCTCTTTTACTCATACCAAGTGGTAGGTTCCTCTAAGATCCAGCTTTGTATATATGCATGCTTTTCTGACTTGGTCCAGGAGTTCAGGGATCAAAGGTAACGGATATCTATTCTTAACGGTGATCTGGTTCAGGGCGCGATAATCTATACAAGTTCTAAGGTCCCCTTTTTTTGGAACGAAGAACAAAGCTGAGGAAGCAGGGGACTTGGAAGGACGAATAAACCCATTCGCTAGGTATTGATCCAGGTATTGTCGGAGGTGAAGATTCTCAGGCTCGGTGAGGGCATAAATTCTTCTACAAGGAGGAGTAGATCCAGGTATCAGGTCTATCTGGCAGTCATAAGACCTATGAGGAGGTAGAAAGTTAGCCTGATCCTTCCGGAACACATCTTGGAATTCTAGGTATTCAGGAGGTAACTGGGGAGCCTCCGAGGAAATTGCTGCCAGTGCAACACCAGGTCGAGGGTGACAAGTAGAGACACATTCTGGAAACTGAACCGTTCTTGCTCGCCAATCGATCTGAGGATTGTGCTTCTCTAACCAAGGAATTCCTAGAATAATCTGGAACTGAGGGGCCTTGATCACATCGAACACGATCTTCTCATGGTGTCCATCTTGACTTACTAGCGTCACTTCTTGGGTGGTATGCGTTACTGGTCCGGAGGCTATCTCCGTACCATCCACCGTAGTAATGACGTCCTTTACAGCCTTTGGACAAAGTCAGATTCATCCTCAAAACCATTTCATGATCCACATAATTGCCGATGGCACCGCTGTCGACGTAAGCTTCAATCGCATGTAATCGATCCGGATGTTCAGGGCTAATGAGGACCATAGGTATCACGAAATGCGAGGTCACGGAACTGGTTTTAACGCTCGGCAAGAGGACCTCTATTCTTGTCGGGCGAGGTCGTTTCCCTGCTCAGAGTTTGTGACCCTGGTAACTGCAGCTCCTACTGCCTTCTTGGCTGGTTTCACCGGACAGTCTCGAAGAAAGTGCCCCGAGTTTCTGCAATAGAGGCATAATTGCAGCTGTTTTCTCCTTTCCCGCTCCTTTTGTGTTAGTGGTCCTTTCAGGCCCCCTATTTGCATGGGTTCCCCGGAGTCTACTCCTTTGGTAGGAGTTGGTGGTTTGGAAAATACTCGAGCATCAAACTTGGAACGATCGGCCTTCCTGTTCTGCAGTCTGTGGTCAATTTGAACGACTAACTCAATATAGTCCGAACAGTCTTGCGGGGGATTCACTACTTGGGCTAACACATCTTTGAGCTCTCCACGTAGACCTCTATAAAACAGCGTAATCCTTTTGTCCTCAGGCCATCGAGTTTCCACTATCAGTCTGTTGAAAGACGCAATATAAGCCAAAAGGTCTTGATTACCCTGTCGCAATGACAGGAGCTCATTGTCCAAGGCCTGCCCCTGTGAATGTCTTGCAAACAGTTTTTCCATACTGAGCTGAAAAGCTTGAAAATCATGGAGAACCGGATCATCTTGATTAACTAGAGGGATCGACCAGTCTGCCGCATTGCCACTAAGGTACGAAAGCACGAAAGCTACCTTAGCTTGATCAGTTGGAAAGGCTGCTGGCCGGCATAAGAAGTGCAACCGGCACTGATTAATAAATACTGCAAACCTCTTTGGGTCACCAGAAAATCGTTCGGGCGGAGCCAGAGGTACATTCCCAGGTAGGTTGATCTGCACTGGGTTCGTAGAGGATGTTGAAGGAAGATTTGCCCCTGATGCGGGTAACGGAGTTTGTCCGGCTTGTGACTGTAGCAATTGTCTAGCGAGATCGTCTGTTCGCTCCTTGGAAATAATCAGTTCCCTTCTTAGAGCATTCGTTTCCTGACGGGCTGCATGCACTTCTGCTCTTAGTTCCCCAAGTAACTGGGCTAGCTGGTCGGTATCCGAGGTTTCCATAGCGCCTGGGTGGGAGTTTTGCGATCGGCTTTGCGTTCTGTAACGCTCACCGGATTCGCGCAGAGGCGCCGTCTTGACTGGGTGAATGCCGTATCTTCAAAGGTGATGTGTAACACACGGTTGGCTCTTTGGGCTGGACCTCTGTGCACTGTATGTCTGACTCGAAGAGTAAGATGTCTGCAGATAGAAAATATGGAATTAATGAACTGGGGTTATTGGGTGCCTCTCTCCTCTTCCCTTTCTCTTCTCCTGTAGAACCCCAAAGGTTAACACCCTCACCTTAGGTAAGTGAACGCCGAGCTCTCCATCTGCCTCGGGGCAGGGTGCCGTAACCAGTTTCTTCACTGGATAAGGGTGCAGGCCTCTTGACCTCAGAGGACTGCTGTCCGTCGTTAACTGCACGAACGGTAAGTTCTGGGCACTTCAAATGTCTTTTGTAATGATATCTCTTGTTTTGCAGGGTTCCGGCGATGGCGGGCTGATGAGAGTTGAGGATCGAACCCGTGTGAGGAATAGAAGCGCCTGGAAGCACGTAAGTAAGCGCTTGTAGCCTGCTTCACGATGCGCACTAACTGTCCCTTTTATCTTGCAGGTACAAGTTCGGAGCTTTAGAGAAGCTGAAGGGTGCTGGAATACCCACTGGATTCGGCGTGGGAAGGAGTAATGGCACGTGAGTAATAAAGTTGCCCAATGTCTTTAAACGCACCTTCTTTTGTCTTTCAGATGCGGGATGCAGTGCGAAGACCTCCGGAGCATGCGAAGAGTAGGTAAGCCTTTGTCTTTCAGATGCCGGAATGCAGCGCGAGGCGTTGGTGACAGCCGATGGACCAGGTAAGAGATGCGCTGCCACTGAAGACCGTAGTGCTAACCTGTTCTTTCTTTGTCTTTACAGGTGCTGCTGAAGACTGGATTCCAGGATGGTAAGCCTTTGTTCCCTTAGGCCCAGGATCAGAGGCAGAAGACACGATGAGCGTTCTGCTGCAGAGAATGCAGAATAACGCAAAGCAAGATTCATCCATCGGGTGTGGTTTAAATAGCCTCCTGTAGTGCTTAGGTGTCTCCTTCCACAGCCACGCCTAGGTAAGAAAAGAGTTCCTGCTTTCCAGAAGAGTTCCAGTGTTCTGAGCCTAGGGAGTGGCTCCTGCCCCACCCAACAGGAAAAGTAGCCCCAAACAGAAGAGGATCAGGGGTTCAACTGGCAGGTAAGTAAGCAGCATGGTCTGCTGCAGGTAAGTCCACCCAAGCATTATGAGCCCGGCGCTTCCAGTGCTGGGACTGGGCATTTTTATGAGCCTGGTGCCACTGGCACCAGGACAGGGTCCAAAAGGTCCCAATTGGGACTGGCTGGCACTCGGAACCGGGGTTATGGGTCTGCTTCCAAGGGAGTCGGGCAAGTCCTGATCTTTTTGAAGCAGAGATCATGACACGTATCCCTTGTGTGTCGTCTACTGTACCGTTGAGCCATCTCGCGTGTAAAGGTCCGTCAGATTGGGTTTTTTGTTTCCGGACATCAGGGAGTATGAAGTGTATGGGAAAGTTCCAGTGAGGTGTGAAATATATATCATTTGCCCCAGAATCTTCAACTACAAAAGGGGAGGAAGGGTGGGCATGTGAATCCAAGCAGATAAAAGCATTAGAGATACGATTATGGTAAGTACTGTACGCCTTCTGAAGCTTGTGAACCTGCTTAGAATCACTTGCTTTGCATAGGTTAGCGAGCAGAACTCTGAGAAAGTAGTAGGTTATTTGATGGTAGAGCAACAAAAAGATTTTTTTAACAGTTGATACATTTGCGTCCCATCTCTTGAATATATATATCAGCAGTGTTTAGAGAAGGTATGAATGGAACTCTAAATGCAGCTTTGCAAATGGCATCTAAGGGCACATTTGTAATGAAAGCTTGAATAGCCCCCATGCCCAGAGTTGTGCACTCTGAGCTTGAAAGGTAAAGTCTCTTGGCAACAGAATAACCAAGTTGGCTGCACCAGTCAATCCATTTAGAGATAGCCGATTTAGAGACAGAATCCCCTTCTCTCCGAGCAGCTAGAGACACGTTTTTCTGATTGGTTGTCTTCTGAAGGTAATACATGACAGCCCTTCTGACATCTAAGGAATGTAGGCTTTTTTCTGCTGCATTCTTTGGATTTTGGAAGAACGCAGGAAGTTCTATGGATTGGTTTACATAGAATTTAGAGATGAATTTTGGAGAAAAGCGAGTATGTGTGCGTAGCAACACTTTGTCCTTGTGAACAATAACAAAGATCTTGCACTTAAAGGGCTTGTAGTTCCCTCACCCTCCTTATTGATATGATATGTTATTTATAACGCGCTTAATACCCAGAGGTTTCTAAGCGCGGACCCGGGGCTCGAACCTGTGTATCCTCCCGAGACGTAATGGCAATGGAAAGCAGTTGTGTACGTTAGATTTTTAATACTGGCTTTGTGCATTGGCTCGCAGGCGGACCCCCAATGAGCTTTAAGAGCACAACATTGAAGTCCCAACTCTGTGTTAGATTAGAATTTGGTGGGTATAACTTAACACCGTCCATGAATGCTTTCACTACAGGCACTTTCCACCACAAAACCTTACGATGTGATGTAGGCTGACAGTGGAGGTAGGTGTGCTTGTAAGGAATTAAAGTCCAAGTTTAAAAGGAATAGCAAATAGTCTACTATATGTGAATGTGAACAGTTAATAGTGTTGATGTTACATGCTTTACAACACAACACAAAGTGTTTGCATTTGTTGAAATAGGAAGCACACAAACCTAATGCTAGACACTGCTTTAGAATGTCCATCCACCTTTGGTCTAGATTTAAATGACCAAACTATGACCTCAGGAGCCAACCTGCTAAGTTCAGTGTCTGAGGGCATGGGTGGAGTGTTGTCCCTTGGTTCTGTAACATGTTGTATGGGCACTGTAGTTTTATTGGAGGACAAAGACATCCTCAGCAGGTGTGAAAACCATGTTCGTCACGCCCACATAGGAACCATCAGGATCATGGTTATGTATTCCTGGTACAGCTTGTGGAGTATCCTGTTGACAAGTGGAGTTGGGTGTATGCAAATGTACCTGACCAGCTCATTAACAGTGTGTTTCCCTTGGATCTTGTCTGGGGATACCTGGATGTTTAGCCGTGGCAGTATGCGTTCTCTAGTGCAGCAAAGAGGTATATATCTCTGGAAACCATGTGCTTGTGAAGACGTCGCGTAGGACGTCTGCATTCATTTGCCACTCGTGTTTTGACAGAAGTTCTACACTTCTGCTTAGTACATCTGCTAGAAAATTGTGTTCCCCTGGAACATGTGCTAGGAGAAACGTGTGTTTCAGTGCCCACAGTCAAATGTTATGTGCTAGTTTGGACAACCCTGGATTGTGTCCCCCTGTTTATGTAGAACATGGTTGTGGTGCTGTCTGTTAGTAAGAGCACTGACTAGCAGTTCTAGAAGGTTGATGAGCTTTTGGTCAACGCTTGTGTCCAGACCGGTGTATAATTTGTTGGAGAAAATGAGCTCCCCACCCTGACAGTGATGCATCTGTAGTAAGAGTGGCGTCAATTGCGGGGGTGCTGAATGGTTGCCCTTTAAAAGGTTTTCTCTTGTCCAGACGAATGCACAACCGGGTGTGTGGTACAAGGTAAATGCAGGAGGCCATTATTCCTAGAAGGCGCATGGTCTTTTGCACGGTTACCTGATGACGGACTATGTATTGTGGGATTTGAAAAAGCATGTTTTGCACCCTCTCGTTTGAGGGGAAGACTAGGTTACTGTCTTTTGTTCAATAAGTGCCCCTAGAAATTATATTACCCGACTGGGCACTAGACTGGATTTCTTCTCATTGATTGAGAAGCCCAAGTGATAAAGCAGGTTGACTGTTGAGTATTTTGCTGACATAACTGAGGTGTGTCCCCTGTTATTAGCCAGTCTAGGCAAAGGTAGCACCTTGAATTGGTAGTATTTGCTTCCCAGGTATTTTCTGTGCACTGGCAACATTGAATATGAAAGCACGCATCTTTCACGTCCAATGTTGCCATGCAATCCCAATTTTGGTAGAAGCATAACTTTCTGCAGCGTCGTCATCCTGAATTTTTGTGGCTTCACATACGTGTTTGCAGGACGCAAGTCTAAGACAGGGCGCATTGTTAGATCTTTGTGGGGGAATAATGGGGTACACTGAATAAATACCTGTGTTTTCCTCTATAAATGGAACCAGCTCTATCGCTCCTTTCTGTAACAGTGTTAGAATCTCTTCTTCTAAAATCAAGTGATGTTCCAGAGACATTCTTCCTGATCGAGGAGGATGCTGGCAAGGTCTTTCCGGGAATTCTTTTGAATATCCATTGGCCACAGTTAGCACCCACTCACCTGATGTTATCCCCTCCCATGCGTAGTTTCAAAGTGTTATGTGGTCCCCTACTGGGGAAGCAAGGGAGGATACCTTGACTGGTACTTCATTTGCTGGAGGGGGAAACAGAGCCTCTAGAGGCTGCAATTCTGCCCCGACCGTTACCTCTTTTAAAACCTCTTTGTTGACTGGTTTGAAAAGACTGGTTTTGAGGATTGTACCACGAGGATGAAGTGGCTCCAAACCCAGACTGAGGCTCTTGTGTACCTCTGGCTCCAAAATGAACACAAGAGTATTGAAAGGGCTCCGATGAATGAAGGGTTTATTTGAAATCTGCCCTATTGTCTTTAGGGTTTCATGTTCCTTCTTTGTGGTTTCCAACTGATTATCCACGGCCGTCCCAAAGGACAGTATCTTCAAAATGCATATTTATTTATTAAGGTTGCCTGTGTTTCGGGCTTGAAGCCTGAATTCCAAAGCCATGAATGTTGTTTAAGCAAGGTACCTTCAGCTATGATTCGGTCAGAGGGGTCTGCTGAATCGAGTATTTGTAAAAATAGTTTGGGCTACTGGTTTCCCTTCAATAGTAACCTTGAGTAAATGGGACTAATTGGTTCAGGGACTGAATTTTGTATTAGATCCCATTGTGCATTGTAATTCAAGTAAAGAGGTGGTGTTAGTTATGCAAGTTGAATAGGCCCCAAAGTGTTCACTCTAGCTAAGGGCATATCATTTTTTGCATTGCTTATCGAATGAAGTCTCAGCATTGGATAGTGGCACACCCGCTCTTTTCCTTGTTGTGGTGACAAGCAAATAAGACTTTACAGGACCTCTAATGTAAAGTGTTCTTGATGGTGCTGGCTTCAAAAACATTTTCTATCCCAAGGGTCACTGAACGAGTTAGTGAAGGTATAAGTAACGATGGCGCAACTCTAATTGATGCAGAAGAATAGTTTGGCTGACTGCTTTTCACTCAAGTAAAATCTCGTCCACAAAATCAGTGTCTGCACTATACGAGTCTGGATACTAAAATGGTTTGCACCCCTTTTAAGAAGGTTGGTCTATAATGCTGAAGTCCGGATCCTTTGGGTCATACTCAGTGGGGTTATCTGGGTCATCACACCATGTGCCTCGATTCTTCTCTCCGCCCCTTAATCATGAGAGACAATGGCGTCATGAGAGCCTTGTGTGTCATGATCAGATTGCTCAGTAAGGTCTTAAGGAACACAAATGCTTTTGGGTCTTCCATTGGTCTCTTTTTCTGAAGTGATTGAGACAATGGGTAGGTAGCTCCAGAATATTCTGGTACCTTTTGTGGGACACATGGTGTCAATTGTTTCCCTGAGAAATCTGTTTCCCCTTACCAGAATGTGTTTGTGATATTGACATGTGTGTCAACGGTTGCGAAACACCCGAAGAACTTAATTGGGTGGTCGGTCATTTTTTCGAAAAAATAATGTCGAATTCCATTTTTTTTAAAAAAATAATAAAAATGTCGAATTCCGTTTTTTTTAATTATATATTTATTTTGGGGTTCGGGATTTAGAAAAATGGGTAAAACAAAAAAAAATAAAAAAAGGGGGGTTGGGAACTCCCCATTTCGAAAAACAAAATGCATTAAAAAAAACTTTTTCCGACTTCTTTTTTCAAAAAAATGACTTTCGACATTATTGGTTTCTACATTATGACTATAAACCCTTAATTGCACGTCAACCGGCACCTGTACATTTTTCACCTTGCGCTAGATGCAGAAGTGCCGCGACTTGTGGCGTGTGTGGTTAACAGGCCGCGAGGTGCCTTATGGCGGCGTGCAACCTTCCTTCGACATATCTGTCAAAGAAAAGCTTGGTGTTGTGTATTTCTGATGTCTGTGCACGTGCGTGCCTTTGTCACCAGGTTTTCCCCATAGCAGCGCGCAGTGTCCGACTTTCGGGGCTGGGGACTAACATGCGGGAGCCAGTAGGCTCCTTCAAAAGGTCTTTGACCTCTGAAACAGAGCCGTCGCTGCCTTGGCCTTCTTGGTCTGATGCTAAGGTGCTGGAAGGAGATTCGGACTCGCCCATCGTAACATGGGCCACCCCCAGTTTGGTTGAGAGTTTTGGGCTTAAAAACTTGCACAACACTGTTCTGGATGGTCTGGGAGAAGGCAGTGGTTGCACACCTGACAGAATTTAAAAGGAGTTCTCTCCATTGTTAAAATGTAAATGAACAGCCAGCTAGACAAAAGCAGTTTATAAAGGAAGTGAAAGGATGCATTCTCCAATTGTATTGTATTTGTAACAGATAATCACCACTCCTCCCCACACTCTCCCTACTGAAGGGACAAAGCCTAGTGTAGGCTGAAGCCGGTCATCAAATTGGAGGATTTGCCGAAACCAGCAGTCAGAAAGTCTTCAAAGATGCTCTTCAATATATGCGAACCGCGACTGTGGAAAAGACTATAAAGTTATTATTAATTATCAAAGTAGCAGCGCTACAGATTCCACGTACACAACCAACCACAATGGAGGAAAAAAAACAATCTGATGGACATCGATGCATGAGGAATCATTAGTACAGTAGATGTCATACTAAGCAGAAGATTACAAACACCCTCAATCGACGTCCCTTTATAAACTTCGAAAACATGTGCAATACTCTGCACCTACCACTAGATGTCGGCCTATGCAAAACATGGGATTGATTCACAAGCTTCAGAAATGTTTAGCAGGTGCATTATACACAATACTCAATAGTTTAATTTTTCAGTGTGTCTAAAAGGCCTAGAATAAATATTTTATTTGTATACATACCCGTGTAAAATTGAATTATTGTGTGGACTCATTGAGGGCCAATGACCCCACTCACACTCTCCTGAGAATACCCTTGACTGCTCTCTACAGTTAACTTGATTGTGTTTTGGCTAACCTCAGAGTTCTGTTTATTACAACTTGGGTGTGGCCTCCTAAAATCTGTCCAACAGGCGAAATTCTAGAAATCCATCTGAACTGACAATCACATTCCAAAACAAAAAGGGGTCAAATCAATTGTGGTGCTAGAATTACAGTTGAAACGGAAGCACCCTTTCCTCTCTGGCTCCTCTGGGCAGCTCATAATCTGTGCTGCAATGGTTTCGTTATCTCTCTGTCCACTCCCACTAGGTCTCTTGGGCTGGAAACTTCCTCTTCTCACCCTTTTTCCCTTTTTAGTGTTCCTGAAGGTGCTCTTGGCCCTTTTTCACACTACACCCTTCATCTCTTCCTTAAGTAACTTTTTGGACCCGTCGCACCACTTGTATGCCAAGGATTCACAAATATGTTCCTGGTTTTCTGACTCTGCCCACACTAGTCTTACTTCCTAGTCATTATTCAATCCTAGATTAACTCCCATTTTCTTCACCTCAATGCCTCCACAATAGAGATGCTCTACTTTTCCTCTTCATCCCCTTCCCCCCTCCCTTCTTCAACACCCCTCTTTCATTCTCTTCATTACCAGCACTGCCCGCACTTGTCGCTTACATCTTTTCAACCTTTGCTGGGCTTGCCAATTCCTATCTTTTCATGCAACCGACCACCTTATATCCTCACTTATTTTCTCCTGCATCGATTACTGCTCTGCCATTTTCCCACTTACCCCCTCCTTCAATTAAGTTATAACTCAGCCATTTGCCTTCTTTCCAACTTTCCTGTCGCTCCTCTATTTCACCCTGCCTTCTTTCCATTTCTCTCCTTCCACCCTCTTCATAGTTAAATGCCTTTCTGGTATTGCCCCTCTCTCATCATCCTTACTTTCATTTTACTCTCCTTCTTGCACCCTCCAGTTCTTCCTTTCTCTGTCCAAAAGCACCTATACTCCTTGGTTTTGTGCTCTTCTTGCTCCAACACTATGGAATGCCTGCTCCTCACTTTCCCATCACATCGTCGGTACTTATCTAAAAGCTCATCTTATTTCGTCTCTTTCCGATTCCTCAAGTTTGTTACCCGTATGTGTTTTCCATCATTTGAATTGTACCATATTATTGTTATTGCACAACGCTTTGGCAAAAGAGCATTTATAGATTTCAATAAAATACAAAATACAAACAGGGCCCAAAACATGCACTTGCCATTGGCTTCGGAGGATCATCTTTCTCACACCTGGCTCCAAAATCAAGGAATTTCCTACCAAACAAACGCAATACAGGGGATCATCTGGAATTCAGAAAAAGACAAAAAACTTCTCTCTTCACCACAGAAGAAAAAGGGAGCGAGAAGGAATCAAATTCTGGTAGAAACAGGAAGTCCAGGGACGGACCCACAATCCATTGCTTAACCATCCCCAACTGGTGGGCATAGGGAGGATGTTTCGACCTCATGCACACATCGCCAAGTTTACAGAGGAATGATAGAGTATGCAGGGACCCCCCAGTAGGAGTCAAGGGAGGGACCCATAACCTTCCTAACCATCTCTAACCCTAGGGCGGAACACCCATGTCCACATACTTCTAGATTTCTACAGAGGACAATTAGCACAACACGCCTGCCAATTAGGCTGCCAAACAATACCAAAGCACACAGGAAAATACCCTGCTAACCCAATACTAAAACGTCATTTTTCCAAACACACTTCTCCTACAGAAACTCAGACGACTACATCTTTGCACAGCAATCCGCACGTACTTCACCACACTGCAACATACATACAGCACACAACCCAGCACATGGGAATCGCTCAGACACGAAAATCGCACCTAAGCTCAGCGAACAGTGCAAACCAAATTGAAGCTGCCAACAGATCATATCTCACTTTCCTATTCCCACTGCACCCTACTAACCGCTCCCACGCCCTTCCTGTTTCACACATCCTTTTCAGATCTGTCAGAGCATCAGGGGACAACTCCGGTGGTGATAGTGTGCAGTACGAATAACCTTTAACATTAACATGTATTGAATTGGTGGCAAGTAACTATTTTGTTGCTGGTTAGTATTTTGCAACACACATTTTCGCTCCGCCCCAAATACAAAAACATTTGCGATTTACAGGTTTTACTATATAATAAACATCACTCACAAATTATATTAATAAAGTTACTCACCGTAGTGTACCTTACGCCTAATCCATAGTCCCCTTTCCTCCATAATTATGGGACATTCCTCTGTCCTGTGGGATGGGACCGGAGCACTGTGTAAAAAGCATCACATTTTTCAAAACTGTCCTCCTTTTGCAGGGTACCACACACAGCCGTAACCCCACCCTCCTTAGCCCCGCCCAGCGCATCGCCCATCAGTCCTTTACTATCACCAGGTCTATGACCTTTAAGCAATAACATAGGAACCTTTTTCGAGGTGACGGCGGGTGGGAGTATGGACTAGGAGTAAGCTAGTCACTACGGTGACTAACTTTATTATACTCCTACGTCCCATCCCCTTTCCTCCAAACTTAAGGGAGATTCCCAAGCACTCCTCACAGGAATTACGGGTGGATGGAAACTCCTTACTGAAACAGGTTCTTAAGCACAGCTTGACCAAACTGAGCATCAGTCCTTGAGCTCAGATCAGGACAGTAATGCTTACAAATAGCCGATGGGGAGGCCCATGTAGCTGCTTTCGCGATGGACTCCCAGGGAACATTTTTGGAAGGCAATGGTAGCTGCCTTGTCCCGCACAAGATGAGCATGAATTCCCTTTGGGGCCCGAAGACACTGAATGGTATACGCCTCTGAAATACAAGCCGCAATCCACCGAGAGATGGTTGCTTTCGAGGCCGGCTTTCCTTGCAGATTTCCGAAGGTCACAAAAAGCTGCAAAGAGTTCCTAAACTCAGACTTTCTGTCCGGATAGAAGAGCTCTTAGGTTCAACCGTCCAGGCAGTGCAGAACCCTTTCGGCCTCTGAGGCTGGGTCTGGGAAGAATGCAGGCAATGAATTCTACTGATTCAGATGAAAATCAGAGACCACCTTAGGAAGAGAGGCGGGATTCGTTCGCAGGACAACCTTATCTATGTGAAAAGTAAGGAATGGATGTTCAACCGACAAGGCTTGAAGCTCACTTGCATGCCTTGCCGAAGTCACAGCAACCAAAAAGGACACTTTCCAGGAAATGTACTTAAAACCGACAGTAGCCATGGGCTCAAAAGGCTTATGACAAAAATCCATAAGGACCACATTCAAATCACACCTCGGATGCAGGTTGCGAACAGGAGGATAAAGAGGCATCAGGCCCGCAAAGTGTTTTTTAATGACTGGATTAGACAGTGAAAAGGAACACTGGTCAGTGGACAAATAAGTGGCAACAGCCGATAACTATGTTCTGCAGGACAAGAGATGGATGCCAGACTTTGCCAGATGGGAGACAAAACACAGGACCATGTCGATAGTAGCCTCCCTGGGGTCTAGCTGCCGAACCGGACACCAGTAACAGAAGCGTAGCCATTTACTTCTATACTGCGATCTTGAGGGCTTCCTGGCCGCTTGAATAATGCGCATGTTATCCGCAGACAAATTGAAGCGCTCTAAAGATCTGGACTCCGGCACCAAGCTGCCAAGCAAAACGATTGTGGGAAGGGGTGCCACAGTTGTTGATCGCTCTGGTGAAGCAGGTCGGGAACGAGTGAAAGCTTGAGCGGTGGGCACACTGATAGATGCTGAAGCTCCGAAAACCAAAACCTGGCTGCCCACCAAGGGGCTATGATCAGCAGGTTGCAATTCACTGTATTCCTCAGCTTACAAAGCATCCGATGGATCAGAGGAAGAGGCGGAAAAGCGCAGGCCTTCATGTTGTGCCATGGGATTTCAAGAGCATCCCAGAGTGAGGAGGCTCCGAACCCGTTCCTGGAGGCATACAGGGGAAGCTTCTTGTTTGTAGATGTCGCAAAGAGGTCTACTTCTGGAGTGCCCCAACAGCGAAAAATATCCGGGAGGATCTCTGTGTTCAGTTCCCACTTGTAGCTGACAATTACTCGTCAGCCGAGGGCATCTGCAGTGACATTCAGCTGGCCCGGAATGTGAACTGCTACCAGCCAGATACCATGCTGAATGGCCCATTCCCAGATCTGAATGGCAAGATCCACAAGAGGAGGAGAACTGGTACCCCCCTGCTTGTTGATATAAAACATGGACAATGCACTGTCCGTGCGGACACGGGCCACCTTGTTGACAATACCTCGTTTGAAAGCTTTCAGCGCCAGGAATATAGCCAGAAGCTCCAGATAATTTATATGAAGCTGTCTGTCCTGTGGCGACCAGAGATCTGAAACTTGATGATCCAGCATCGCACCCCAAACCAGAAGGGAGGAGTCCATCGTGACATTCAATAACAGGCAAGGGTCCTGGAATGGAGCACCCACCGACAGATTGCTGAGAGACGACCACCACAAGAGGTCTGTCCTCATGAACTATGGAACAAGTATTTTGGAATCTTGATCCACTGTTTGAAGCCATAAGCTCCGAAGAGCCATCTGCGTCCACCTCATCTTGAGAAGAGGAAGAGCTAGCACGCATAAAGCCATAAGGCCCAGAAGCCTCTGGAACCACCAGGCCGACATGCTCTCAGACTGCATAAAACACCTGGCACGTGGCCAACAGATCCGCCATTCTGTCCCCAGTCAGGTATACCTTGCAATCGATCGTGTTCCAATGAAAATCCAGGAAAATCAAGTCCAGATAGACCGTCAGAGGTTTTCCGCCAGTTCACCGACAGCCCAAGGTGGAACAGGAGGTGGAGGAGAGACTGAAAGATGCTCAAGACTTTCAGTGGACAGGGACTGCGCAGCAGCCAGTCGTCCAAATACGGATACACATGGATACCCTGAAGCCGAAGATAAGCGGCAATGACCGACATTTTTGTAAAGACATGCGTTGCCGAGCTGAGACCAAAAGGGAGCACACAAAACTGGAAATGCTCCTCCCCCATGGACAACCGTAGGTATTTCCGATGCGAGCTCCAAATGAGGATATACATACAAGCACCCTGAAGGTCCACCACGCTAAGCCAGTCGCCCTTCTGTAGAAAGGACTTGATCTGGCCGGGGGTGATCATCTTGAATTTCTCTTGGGGAAGAGAAAGGTTGAACTGGGAAAGATCTAGGATGGTGCGCAGGCCAGCCTGGTTGGGTTTGGGTACTGTCAACAGACGGGAGTAGAAGCCCTCCCCTCGCTCCCCTAGGGGAACAGGCTCCACCGCCTTGAGATTCATAAGCTTCTGGACTTAGGCTCTGAGAGAGGGTGTCCCCTACTGCTGGAAGGGAGGGTTGAAGGGTGGTGTAGGGGGAAGGGGCAAGCGGAAGCCCGCCCGAGCTACTGACAGGTATTACCCAAATTGTTTGTTTACAATTGTTCGAATGAACAATTGACCGAATTTAAAGTGTCACAATTGAGATATAGATATATATATATATATATATATATATATATATATATATATATATATATATATCTCTCTCTGTTTGGTCATATATATAGGGGTTTTGGCGGTAGGTGGGGGGTTGTGGGGCGTTTCCCCCCACATATATGTTACAATTGACCATCACAATTTGGTCAATTGTGACAATGTCAATTGTAATTCGAACAATTCGTATACAACCGGTTCCGGGGGTTTCTAGATTGGAAAACAGTCAATCCTCCAGCTGGAAATTCCCACCGGCGTCTGCAGAGAGGCCGGTTTTTCGCTTGGTCCTCGGCCTCCTCCTCAGGATCTGTGGTTCCCACCTCGGAGAAACCTGCTAAATGAGGGTTTTTGGCACTCGCACGAGACCCCGGTGGGAGGGCGCATTGCGTCTCACAGGGAGGCGTGGCAGACCATCACTGAGGACCGATGGGTCTCGTCAGTAGGTTGTATACGAATTACCTCAGATCCTGAGGAGGAGGCCGAGGACCAAGCGAAAAACCGGCCTCTCTGCAGACGCCGGTGGGAATTTCCAGCTGGAGGATTGACTGTTTTCCAATCTAGAAACCCCCGAAACCAGAAGACCGAGGCTGCGAAGGCGTTCTCTCAGCCCTAAAAGGTGGTTTTACCAGAACGGACCAAGACTTGGTTGTCTGAGTGCTGTCCTTTGTTTTAGTTAGCTCTACATCCGTTGACAAATGGAACAGTTCTTTGCCGTCAAAAGGCAGGTCCAGAACTTTATCCTGCACCTCCTTGGAAAACTTTGTGGCATGAAGCCAAGCCCGGCGAGATGTGTCCACGCCAAGCAGGAGGTCCCAAGCCGACATGATGCGCCATAGCCTCAAGCATATCCTGTGCCAGGACTCTGGCATCTGACAAGCCAGCCTTAAAATCATCCAGCTTGTCAGCAGGAATGAACTCCTCATATTCCGATAGACCTTTCCACATTTTCATGTTTGCCCCTGCTAAAATGAGCTCTGCGTTCGCCTGGCACAACTGCAGAGCCGAATTACCAAAGATCTTCCTCCTCAGAGAGTCAAGCAACTGGTCCTCTTTGGCCAGAACCTGAACCGCCGCTGTAGAAGACGCTGAAGCCGGTCTGGATTGAAGGCTAGCGGCCGCCACCACTGTGGAGGAAGGAAGTAGGCAAGACGCTAAGGCTACCTCCTCCTAAGTATGAAGCCTATAACGAGCATCAAACTTTTTGTTAACATGCAGTCCAGAGTGTGGCTTATCCCAGACTCTGCGGACCTCGGCCAAAACATCCTTCAGAAAGAACAAGCCGGTGCACTCCTGAGGAGACAAGGTGAATGCCCCCGAAAGTAGCCCTTCTTGCAGAGGGGGTGCCTCAGGTACTGGAACATCCAGAAGAGTCATGTCCAGTACCAGGCCATGGAACGCCCTAACAGAGCGGGGCTGGTTGTTGCCACCCTGATCCATTTGCGCGTCATCCAACGAGTCTGGATTGACCTGCGTCACATCTGGCTCAGCCGAAGACTTGTCTATTGGAGACAAGGGCGGCGGAGGGAGGGCTGGAGGTGGGCCAACTGGTAGAGGTGGGACAGCTGCCAGAACAATCGGTGCTGCGACGGGTCAGAGTGCATTAGCTTCTGAAATTTTCCGAAGAAGGCATCCTCCACCAAAGGCTTAGACACTGTGGCAGGCGGAGGCCTCTCATGAGAGGAATAGCTCCAGGGGCGCAAAGGAGAGGTTGCCAAGATAGGCCCTCACCAGCCGGGTTGACGCAGATCAATGGCACATACGCCGCAAGGAGCGAGACTGAGTGCTGTAATGGCATCCGAGCGTTCCAGTCAAACTGGACGAAATGGTGCACAAGGAAAACTATGTTCACCCAAAAATATGCTCCCGCACCAAACGCCGATGGTGTAGGTGTAAGGGAAGAGTCCAAAATGGCAGTCGCAGATCGCGCGGGAACGGGCGCCATTTTGTCAACGCCTGACGAGAACTGCATCACATGAGTGAGGCAGGGGTCTCGACTTTAGCCTCAACACAAGGAACCTCGGCAGAGCCGGTACTGTGTGGCCTAGGATGTTTGAGACAAATAGCCAAATTAGCCTCTGAAAGAGGAACCTCAGCAACGCCAGTAACAGAGGAATTACGGTCAGCGACCTCACTCTGTGCCCCGTCAACAGAACCGGTATCCCCACTAGAGCGAGACCGATGAGGAACCCACCTCACCGACAAGACCTTAACAGGCCTCTATCTTTTGTCGGTCACCTTAGCCTCCAATAGAGGAGGCTCGGACCAGAGTCCGGTAACATCTCCCTCACGAGGGGCCTCGAACCTTGGTTTGGTACAGAAAACCTCAATAGAGGCTTCGGGGCACGCCCCGGTGTGTCTGTATGGGAAGCTCCAGACAAGGAGACCTCGAAGCAAGCTGGTACCCACCGCCTCAGTAGAACTGGTCCATTGAATAGGCCCCACAGGAGGGGCCTCTGATTGCAATCCGGTGTGAGTAGGCCCCTAACGGAGGCCCAGAAGGCACCTCAGGGGAAACCCCGGTGACAGCTTTTAAAGCCCCTCCCGGACCAGGAAGACCCCGAGAATGAGTCCCCCAGTCGGGGTGCCCGAAAAACTAAAGAAATTACCGGGCATCTCTTCTTGTCGATGAAACTCTGAAAATGCGGAGGAGGAACGCGCTGAAACACCTCCTCCCACCATTCCAGATGACACTGAAGTGCACGGACCGAAAGGGAATTGCAGTAGAAGCACGAGTCCCACTGGTGGTCAGGACCCAAACACTCTAAACAAAGAGGATGGGGATCCGCCCTAGTGAAACGTCGGTCACAGGAACAATTAGGACAATCTAACCAAAACGGCATAGACGGGCTACTACGCGACCGCTAAACCGGAGCAGGAGAGAAGGACACTGAAGGAAAAAAATCTTAAGATGCAAGTGCGTCCAGTCCCGAACATGCAGAGAAAAGGACTGATGGGCAATGCGCTGGGTGGAGCCAAGTAGGGCGGGGTTACGGCCGCGAGCGGTACCCCGCATAAAAAGAGAAGGACATGTTTTTGAAAAATGTTATGCTTTTTACAAAGTGCTGCGGTCCCGTCCCACGGGACGGAGGAATGTCCCATAAGTATGTGTCATGATCTCTGCTTCCAAAAGGTCA
Organism: Ambystoma mexicanum; assembly: GCF_040938575.1. NCBI lineage: Eukaryota > Metazoa > Chordata > Amphibia > Caudata > Ambystomatidae > Ambystoma > Ambystoma mexicanum. Next base: position 580,769,396 of record NC_090935.1, read on the forward strand.
GGGTTTTCCCAACTCCCTTGGAAGCAGATCCATAACCCAGGTTCCGAGTGCCAACCAGTCCCAATTGGGACCTTTTGGACCCAGTCCTGGCGCCAGTGGCACCAGGCTCATAAATATGCCCAGTCCCAGCGCTGGAAGCGCCGGGCTCATAATGCTTGGGTGGACTTACCTGCAGCAGACCATGCTGCTTACTTGCCTGCCAGTTGAGCCTCTGATCCTCTTCTGTTTGGAACTACTTTTCCTGTTGGGTGGGGCAGGAGCCACTCCCTAGATTCAGAACACTGGAACTCTTCTGGAAAGCAGGAACTCTTTTCTTACCTAGGCGTGGCTGTGGAAGGAGACACCTAAGCACTACAGGAGGCTATTTAAACCACACCCGATGGATGAATCTTGCTTTGCGTTATTCTGCATCCTCTGCAGCAGAACGCTCATCGTGTCTTCTGCATCTGATCCTGGGCCTAAGGAAAAAGGCTTACCATCCTGAATCCAGTCTTCAGCAACACCTATAAAGACAAGAAAGAACAGGTTAGCATTATGGTCTTCAGTGACAGCTCTTCACTTACCTGGTCCATCGGCTGTCACCAACGCCTCGCGCTGCATTCCGGCATCTGAAAGACAAAGGCTTACCTACTCTTCGTGCGCTCCGGAGGTCTTCACACTGCATTCCGGCATCTAAAAGACAAAAGCTTACCAACTCTTCGCACGCTCCGGAGGCCTTCGGCGCTGCATCCCGCATCTGAAAGACAAAACAAGGTGCGTTTAAAGACATTGGGGAACTTTAATACTCACGTGCCATTACTCCTTTCCACATCTAACCCAGTGGGTATTCCGGCACCCTGCAGCCGCTCCAAACTTGTACCTGCAAAATAAAAAGACAGTTAGAGCGCATCGTGAAGCAGGCAACAAGCGCTTACTTACGTGCTTCCAGGCGCTTCTATTCATCACACGGGCTCCATCTTCAACTCACTTCAGCCCGTCATCCGCCATCGCCGGAACCCTTCAAAACAAGAGACATCATTACTAAAGACTTTAAAGACATTAGAATTACTCGAAACTTACCGTTCGTGCAGTAAACGACGGGCAGCAGCCCTCTGAAGTCAAGAGGCCTGCGCTACCTATCCAGTGAAGAAACTGGTTACAGCACCGTGCCCCGAGGCAGATGGAGAGCTCGACATTCACTTACCTAAGGTGAGAGCGTTAACCTTTGGGGTTCTACAGGAGAGGAGAAAAGGAAAGAGATAGGGACACCCCAATAACCCCAGTTTATTAATCCCATATTTTCTATCTGCAGACATCTTACTCTTCGAGTCAGGCATACAGTGCACAGAGGTCCAGCCCAAAGAGCCAACCGGGTGCTACACATCACCTTTGAAGATACGGTAGTCGCCCAGTCAAGACCGGCGCCTCTGCGAGAATCAGGTGAGCGTTACAGTATGGAGGAAAGAGGACGGACGTAGGAGTATGTACAGTTTACTAGTTCATGGTTGCTTATTGAGAAGACGTTTCAACAAGGAAGAAACTAGGTTACTTGGGCTGGGTGTGGCGTCATAAACGTAAAGGATTATGCTTGAGGTTGGAAGAGTTTTTATACCCTAAAGACTGACTTAATTTTAGCAAGCGGTTTACACCTTTGAAGACTGTTGGGGAAGAGTTCTTACTACATTTCTTGATGTTACAAAGCTCCAGGCCATTTTGTTCACTTTAAGTGTCTGGATCCACAAACCCCAGTATGGCGGAGTAAGATCATTGAAGGCTAGCATTCGGTACATAGAAAGAATAGTACTCATGACACTCAAATGCTTACCCTAAACTTTCAGAGTCTTAATTCACCAATAAAGCCTAAACCTTTAGTGTAAATATGGCTTTCTATGGACCTCCAGACAGTCTTTCTTCAAAAGACTCATTTATAAGCAGAGGATCAAGGGAGGTTAGTAAATCAAGAATGTAATCTCTGGTTTTACGCATTTAGTGGTGGCAAGTGAAGAGTAGCCATTTTCCTAAGGAAAGTATTCTCGTTTGTGGAAAGAGGGGTTTTACAGGACCCCGAGGGTAGATAGCAACTGATTAGGCCAATAATCTATGCCCTGAAAAAAAGGTTAAGATTCATTTTGGAGGGCACAGTTTGGGTGGCAGTCTCAGTCCTGGGCTGATATTTGGAGCAGTCAAGAGGAGCTCAAAATGTGTAACCATAACAGAATATACGTATAAAATATGCTTCTGTTGGCACATGAATCCACAGAGGCTTAAGAGAACATACCGAGCTAATATTCTCCCGAGCTGCAAAATTACCCCGCAAACACTGTACAATCTACTAGTATGCACGACAGATGTCCAACAGGACAAAAACACACAACTTTAACACATGCATACCCACCACCCCATTTTATGTAACCAGCTTCCTCAATCAGAAACTTGTAACAGGACTTGGGGAAGCCACCCTTTAACTCAAAAACAAAACAAAAATCTCAGGATGGGAGGTAGTTTAGCCCTTTCAAGTTAGCTCTCAAACTGCCAAATGGCGTTGTAGGCCTAACAGACCTTTCATAAATGCTTGCCACTGTCTTTTTGTGGGCCAATCCTCAATACGGTCCTTAATGCAGACTTAATTCTATTTTTAACTCTAAATCTCCGAACATGTGGCTGAATATTCTGTCACCTACTCTACCCATCCATTGCTGATCAACAGGCTGTAATAGTCACTCGAAAGTTAACTTTTACCTCTACACTCTCATTCTAGGTAGGCGGTCAGGAAGAATTTCCCAGTCCTATGTTAAAGGTGTGAGGTAACCTTCCTAAAAGTAAGCAAAAAAGCCATCTGAAGCTTTGGCTGGTCTCATTTATTGGTAGCTGTTGTCCAGCAATGAAGGGCAATTGACTACCTTCAATAGTCCTCTCCCCATGAGAGAAGAAAAAATGACTTACCCCAGGCAACCTTCTTTCGACTGGATGTTCCTCCCATGTATTCCCTTGTCCAGCTTCAGCTGCTTCGTGGAAAAAAGGTTTTCGGCAGAGGGCGCTGTGCATAGAGTTGATATCGCTCGAAGGCCTCCGTCGAGGGGGATGTCCTCGATGGGTATATATAGCACGCGCAGCGCCCGTTGATCTTATTTCTGTTTTTACCTCCTCTTGTAGCAGAGATACCTGTAAAACACAGGAGTGACCGTACTCGGCCTTGATGAAACGGAAGCTGTAATAGCACAGGAAATTCTACTGCGGGGTAGGATGGAAGGGCGATTAATACGTGGGAGGAACATCCAGTCGAAAGAATGTTACCAGGGTTAAGTAACTTGTTCTTTGAATGTATTATGTCCTCCCACATACTCCTCATCTTTGACTCCCAAAGCAGTATTATCTTTCGGGGGAGGAAGTAGAATTGGATATCATACATTTTCATGAATAGAATGAAGGACTGCTTTGCCAAAAGAAACATCCTGGCCAAGGTAGTAATCCAGGGAACAAGGTTTAGTAAACATGTGTTTGGAAGATCACGTTGTCGCTTCACAAATTGATTTTATAGGTACACCCCTCTGAAGGGCCTTCGATGTAACCATGCCACTGGTGGAATGAGCTCTTAAACCTTCAGGAGGGTCTTTACCTGCAAGCCTGTAACATTCGGATATAGTGAGAATTATCAACCTAGACAAGGTCTGTTTGGAAACAGCCTGACCTAGCTTATATCCTGCATATCAGATAAAAAGTTGGTCCTCAACTCTCACCTTCGACATTCTGGAGTCTTTCCTCTTCCTTACTAGGATGAGGAGGGGGATGGAGGAAGGACTTTAGTGCATAGGTTGAAATGGAGCACACAAATTTTAAAACAAGATTAAGGTCCCAAACCGAAACCTGGAAAGGAGATGGAGGGAACACATTAGTGAGCCCCCTTTAGGCATGGAGTCACCAGTGGTATTTTGAAATACCAGCATTCCTATGGCGAGCGCTTAAAGATGGATAGGGCTGCTAAGTAGCCTTGAACGGTACCAATTTGAAGGCTCAAATTAGCTAAGGATAGAAGAAAGGATAAAACATCCAGAGTCTTACATAGAAAAGCATCAACGTTCTGCAACGGTACAAAGACTTTGCTGCTGGTTTTCTAGCTGAAAGCAACACCTCCATTACATCATCCAGCGGGTCCGAATCCTTATAGCTCAGCCTTTCAGAAACCAAGCGTGAAGGTTGAGAGTCTTGACCTCTGGATGGAGAACCCAACCCTCCTCTCGCAAGAGAAGGTCCTCTCTTTGTGGAAGACGCATTGGAGGACAGATGGACATGTCCAGAAGGTACCAAGTCCTACTGGCCCAATCCGGAGCAATTAGGATCATTTGTTTCCCGAACCTTCTCAACCTCCTGGTTACATGAGGAATGATGGGGACTGGAGGAAACACGAAAGGGCGTGGAAAATCCCAGTCCACTATGAATGAGTCTCCTAGAGCTCCTCTTGGAGGAAATTCCATGGAGCAATATCTTTCACACTTCCGATTGACCCCGGTTGCGAACAGATCTACCGGAGGGGTTCCGCCAAGAGTGAAGATCTCTTACAGGACTTCCTGAGCTAGTTCCCACTCGTGGAGACTGCTCAGAGCGTCTGCCGCAGTGTTCTCCTCTGCAGCTAGGTTAACTGCCAATAGGGAGATTTCTTCTTGAATTGCCCAGTACCAGAGCTGCATTGCGCCTCTGCACAGTGGTAGTGACCCTACACCACCTCTCTTGTTGAGGTAATGCATGGCCACTGTGTTGTCTGTCATTATCAGGATATTATTTCCCTGTACAATGGGCAGAAAAACCTTAAACGCACGTGTGATTGCTCTCAGCCCCAAAAGACTGATGTGTATTTTGGACTCTGATAGAGACGAACGACCGCCGATTGTCAGATCATTGGCATGGCCTCCCCACCCCAGGAGTGAGGGATCCGTCACTACTGTAATCTCTGGCCATGGTTACCAAAAAGGTTCTGCTTCAGAATATTTTCCTCGCAAGCTCACCACAAAAGATCCTGCGAGACTCTGGTTGGAATCTAAAGTCAGTCCAACATCCTCCTAGAGAACTGGGACCATTGTGTTCTTAGAGCCCATTGGAGGGATCTCATTCTCAGGCGAGTCTCTGGCACCAGAAAAATGCAGGATGCCATGAGGCCAAGCAACCTCAAAAAGTCAAAGGCCTGATTCTGGGCACTCTGAAATTTGGTAACCATCTCAAGAATGTCATGAGCCCTCACCTCAGGTGGCAAGCTCTTTCCCAAGGATGTAACCGGCACAGCTCTGATGTACAGGAGCCTCTGGGAAGGTGTCATATGAGACTTCTTGCAATTGAGGAAGAAGCGCAGTCTGTGAAGAGAGTGGCAGGTGTAGGGCTTGTTTGGGAGAACGCGCCCTGATCAGCCAATCGTCCAGGAACAGGTAGATGTGAATTATACGATTTTATTTATATTGCGCTCATACACAAGAGCATCTAGCCCCCACCCTGGCCCCCCCGCCCCCGAGATTCGCTGCTACTACCGTCATCAGCTTGGTGAAAACCCACGGGCAGAGGTCAGCCCGAATGGCAGAACTCAAAATTGATAATGAGAACTTCCAACTGCGAACCTCAGGTATTTTCTGTGCTTGAGATGGATTGGCACATGAAGATAAGCATCCTGAAGGTCCAATGACACCAACAAATCCTGGAGTTGGAGGGCCTGAAGGATCGGAGAAAGTGTGACCAACTTGAACTTGTCCTTCCTGAGGAACATGTTCAAGTATCTCAAGTCCAAGATGGGTCTCAGTTCTCGGTCCTTTTTGGGATTACAAAGAAATATCGGGCGTACCATCCCTTGTTCCTGTCCGCTACAGGTGCTGGTTCTATAGCACCTTTCTCTAGCAGGGTTAAAATCTCCAGCACAAGGAGTGGATATGGAATGCTCAAAGAGTGGTTCCCCAGTGGATTGTTCCGAGGTCGTCTTATAAAAGGAAGGCAGTAACCGTGGGCTACGGTCTCCAGATCCCAAGCATCAAAGGAATGTCTCGCAATTCTTGCAGAAGCTGAGACAGTCTGCCCCACACTGGTGAACTGACTCAAGGCCTCAGTGATTTTGTGGCGGCAGCTGCAGAGGCCGATGGCAACGAGGCTGCTGCTTGAGCTGGCTTTGCACATCTACCCCGTACACCACAAGGACATCTTCTCTGGCCTCAATTCCTCTCACCCTTCCTAATGATTATTAGCTAAAAGATCTACCCCCTACAAGGTTGTACACTGGGACGAAAAGGTTGCCCAATAGCGACGCCTAAAGATTTGGCCGCCGCCTTTGAGTTCGGCAACTTTAAGGCTCTCGTCAGCCTTGTTCCCAAAAAGATTAGACCCGTCAAAAGGCATGTTTAGAAGTCTAGACTGCACATCAGGTGCAAAACCAGATTTCCTCAACAACGCAAATCTGCATATAACGGTGCTGGTAGCCATGGATCTGCTGATGCTATCTGCAAAATCCAATCCCGATTGAAGGGACTCGCACATGGCTTCTTTGGCGTCCAATCTTTGCGAGGGCACAAGTGGCGTTGGCAGACTTTAGTGTTATGCTCCCTGCAGAAAATACCTTCCACCCCCATCCATCTGCACACTTTTTGTCCCCATCAGGAAGGATGGTAGGGGTACGCTGCCCATTTAGAAGTAGCCGTAGCTGCCTGCACCACCAGACTGTCCGGAGTGGGGTGTTTCAGTAGGTAGTTGGGGTCACTACTGGAGGGGTGGTATTTTTTGGTCAAGTTCTTGTCGACTGCCGGATTAGACTCCGGAAGTCTCCCAATTCCTAGCCACTCTTTTTTGCAGTGCCACATGAAAAGGAAAAATGGGATCAGTTTGTGGACCCTTATCCAGAATGTCGGAGGTCGTCTTGGTCATAGGGCAAAGAAGACCTGCTCCAAACTAAATATTCGACCACTTAGCATGAGCGGTCTGTAAGAAGAGTCTGCATGTTCCCCTGATTTCCGGCTTTCCAAACTAGTTCTGGGGAGGTATCAACCCCACTTGCTGTTTGCAAATTTGCATATAGGCCTGGCATTCTACTTTACACAGAAATAAAGCTCTCTGGTACATTGAGTGTACCATATTGCAAGCCAAATGGGGCATCGTCATTATCAGAATGCTCTTACTCTTCAAAAATAGAAGAGACTTAAAGAACTCTTTCTTCGGGAGTGGAGCACATATCTTGTCAGGTTTTGTACCAAGAGGGTTTGCCATTGTCGATATTTTCTTTATCAGCGCCGATTTTGGAGGGGTGTTTGGCACTGAAGGCTTGGCTGGCAAATGTGGTGCAGCTGGCGTCGATGTTGAGGGCTTGTTGGGCGTCGTTGTCCTGGCGGGCGTAGACATTGATGGCGTTGACAACCTCTACTTCTCCAGGTCTCGTGTGATCCACAGATTTTTCAGATGGAGGCCACGAGGGCTCCCGATGCTGATCAAACCCTTTACCCTGGCTCGAGGGCGCGCAGGGTTTTTTTAATTTTTTTTTTTAGACAAGACCTTTCCTGTCTGGCTTCTTTACAAGGCTCGGTAGGGGCATGGCTTTGTTTTTCAAATATTTTTTTTTGACATTTCCACCCTGAAGGATTCCCATTCAGCCGGCGGGTTGATGTTTTTTGTAGGGTAAGCAACACTATGGGAGGGAAGGGGATCAGACGAAGTAGACTACGGTGACCGTCGGTGCCTTCTCTTCAAAGGCTAAGAGTGGTGGGAACTGCTCCTCAACCTAGATCGCTTGGCCTTCCTCCGAGTAGTCGCCTCTCGACTCATCGGTTGAAGGCCTAGCGGGTCAGGTTGGAGATTTTTTTCCTACCTTAAGACTCCCCTTCCATTCCATCAAGGCTTTTCCCATGACGGATTGGCACTTGGAACAATTGGAGGTATCGTGGCCCTCACCAAGGCCACCACAGGCAGATACGATGTGGGTCAGTTAAAGAAATATTTGACCTGCACTCGCAGCATTTCTTGAAACCAGACTTTCGACGGTGTCGTGGAAGACATAATTATCGAGGTTTTTGTAACGTAACGTCACTAAAAGTCTAACCGGATTTCAAACTAAGGGAACACTGCGGAAAAACAGAACTGAGGCCAACGGGCGCTGCACGTGCTATATATACCCTTCGATGACATGACCCTCGACGGAGGCCTTCGAGGGACATTGACTCAATGCAATCAACGCACCGCTCCCTCTGCCGAAAAAATAATTCTGAAGCAGCTGAAGCTGGACAAGTTTCAAAGATTAGGAACACATGGGAGGACACAATCCATTTGAAAGACATTTTTAGAGTGGGGGAAGGCAAATGGGCTGTCAGCAGTCCATATAGTATGAATGACTTTCGCTCATGTCCAGGTCTCCATTTCCACATACTCTAGGGAAGGATCATGAGCAATGCATCATTATGCTGGGACATGGTGGCTGATGTGAAAGGTGACGTACAATTTACAAAATAGACTGGTCAGAGCTTGCATATTCTCTAGAACGTAAAAAAAAAAGGCAAATAGTGTTCACCTCAGAACTATGGAACTCAACAAAAAAGTCACTTGGTAATTTGTCAGAGAAGGCAACAGAATATGAAGAGGACTAGGAGAAAAAAAAAATCTTTGGATAAACTCATTGTTGCTTCTCTATGAAGCATGAGAGATCTGTCAATCTGTCTGGTCCAGCGAACTTGAAAGCCAAAAACACAAAGGGAGCCAGAGCGGAAATCCTGAATATGACTGCCATAAGCGGCTTAGATGGTGCTTTGGTAAGAATCAATGAAGATTTGTCCAATAAGTACTGGTTTTGTTTCTGTCAAGTTCATCAGTGGAGCTATGAAAACGATCTATAAAATCAAATAGCAGGCCAAGTACTTGCG